>NC_056730.1:1103996573-1104331573 GCF_019279795.1 Protopterus annectens
GTAAGTGAGACAGAGCAAGAGAGAAAGGAAGAGACTGTGGTTTCACTTTCTAAAGCATTGCTACATTTTCAGAGAAGAAGCAATTAAAATTTCTGTATTTTTATTTTTATTATGTTTTACATTTTTGATGTATCTTTAGAAAACAAAATAATGTGATTTTGCCCAGTGTTTCATAAGCACTTAAATAAAGTTTAAATAACAATGTATGCAATCCCCACAGACCACTGTCCTTTACAACTGTCCCTACATTTGACCTCAAACATTTAATCTACTGACTGCATTTTGATAACTGGCTAGACAAGAATGTGGCACTGATTCATGAATAGCTGCCATATCATGCTATGCTCCCTCTTTATCTTTCCTGTTTAGGCACCATGTGTTACATCGGGCAATAATCACCTTTTAGCACTTGTTGTTTCTGTTGCAGTTACAGGTTTTACGGGGTCAGGTTGCTAGCCCAAGGCTCAACCCTCCTTGGAGGGTGCACCACACATTCACATGCACACACTCACACCCAGGGCCAAATTAATGTGTCCAATTCACTTACTGCATGTCTTTGGAATGTGGCGAGAAATGACAGCACCTGGCGGAAACCCATTCAAATGCAGGGAGGACATGCAGACTACACACAGAAGGCACCCCAGCTGAAAATCAAACCAGAGACCCTCTTGCTGTGAGGTGACAATGCTAACCACTACAACACTGCACCACCCATATTGTGCTATGCCCATGTGCACAATGAGAAGAGATGAGTAGGATGTGTGTGATTCTGAAAACTTCATAACATGATATAGCCAACAGGAAAACAGGGCTTAGCCGAAATATATGCTAATGAGAGTATAATGAGCCATGATGTATGCTGATGAAATAAAAAAAGCATGGCAGAGTGATTCAGAAGCATATAAATAATGTGCACTCACACCACACCCAGTTTAGAAATGAATTCGGATGTATGCCCAGATTCAGCCCAAGGAAAATTTTAAAATATATTAGGGGTTGCCACAACCATTACAAACTTGTATCAACAAGAGGCTCTTGTAGCAACTGCTGCGACTGATGGTGCCAGACATTGCCCCCAAAGAAGTAAGTTTTCTGACCATGTTTAACTTATCTACAGGATGAATAAGGGTACCATACAACACATAGTTGACATGTGTCCCCCTTGTCTGCAACCCCATAGGAATCACAGTGAACCCATTCTGCTGGATACAAAGGTATGTGTAGATTTACATATCTTAGTTAGAGGGACATTTTAACAGCCTACTGAGGGCACAGTGGGGGTTCACAGGTGTCTGCCTCCAGAATACTTCATCAGTTTCTCATTGTCATGCTTCAGTATGTAGGGAAGCATATGTGGTTTCCACATACTTCAGAGGAGTGGGCTAATACTATATGAGACTTTTGTGCTATAGCCAGTTTCACTGAGGTTTTGGGGACCATAGACTGCACTGACATTGAAATAAATGTCCCACATGATGAACTGGAAAGGAAGACCATGAACTGCAAAGGTTATCACTCCATCAACTGTCAGGTGGTCTGTAATGAACCAGGTATCATACATAATGCATGTGCAGGTCACCCAAGTATTTTCCCCATCTCACATTTTCCAGCTTATATGGCACACCTGTCACCTGTACCAAAGGTTTGCATTGGGTTGTTTTCCACACAGACATCTAGAGGGGATGCTAGATATGTCCTAGACTCTTGGTTCATGACCCCATTGAGAAATCCACACAACTTCATACAGCAAGTTTACAACCATGCCCATCCGCAAACTAGAAACATCATAAAGCATGTGTTTGGGCTACTGAAGCCACAATTCCACTGCCTAGGTACATAGCTAATTACTAGACTAGCATTCTTAACATGACATTCTAAACCTAGTCAGTTTCATTCTCTAAGGTGAGAATCAAACACTATACCTTGTGTCTGTGAGTCAAACACCTTAAAATTATTTCTTGTGGTGTCCATCAATATGACCCTACCACTTTTGCCAAAATAATGATTATGTGTGCTATGTTACATAATATAATACTTAGAAAACAGTTACAACAGTGTGGCTCCATTGCAGGGACCACCGTTTCCAGTATCACATGCAGTGGCAGTTGGGAAAGACAAGGAATCAGAAGAGGAGCTGGCAGCAGAGAACGACCATGAAATACAAAGGTGGATAGAGTATGCCATAGCACTAGCTAGAAGGAAGGGAACTGCATACTCTTACTGTATATAAGAGCTCAGCAGATACAGACATAACAATGATGCACAGAAACAAACTATACTTTGTCTGCACATGCATTGTCTGGCCATTCGTTGCATCAGACATAAGCAGTCCAAGTCAGACACTCTTCCAGAGGCCAGTATGCACTTATTATAAATTATACAGCTGGGTGAGCAAGCTCTGCTACATGCACTGCAATACTTAAGGCAGACTAAACAAACATGATGATGTATACACAAAAAACAGGCTTTGCATGACCATGCAGTGCTTGGCCTCTTTGTGCAGTAGGCGAGTGTATGTCAATTAATCTAAAACTCAACTTATCTAAACACAACTTAAATAAACTAATTTTGTCTAAAGCAGTAAAACTCAAAAGAAAATGTTTTTTGATCATTGGTATGGGTTTTTTAAAGATGTGTAAGTAATATTGCAGTTTGTTTTATTACAGAGTGCTAGATTGTACAAGTAGTGGTGCACTTGCAGTGTGTTTTCCTTTTCTTCCACTGTAGTGCAACCGTGGAGTTGTTATATATATGTTGGGGGGTTGGGGGGTTGCAAGGGGGCCAGTCCCTTTGCAAAAAAAATTTGTCCTTTTTTTTTGGGGGGGGGGTGCTGATTTAGATGAAATGAATTTAGATAAGTTGTGTTAGATAAGTCGAGTTTTGGATAAAATTACATACCCTCCATCAGGCATAGGCTGCCCAAGTCTGTCACTCTTCCAGAGGCCAGTGAGATCTTATCATCATTTGCACAGGTGAGTGCAATGCATACACTACAATGCATAAGCAGATTAAACAGGCATTAAAAATGATGATGTATACACAGGAAAACAATACCCTGCCTACCCATGCAGAGCATGGTCACAATGTGCATCAGACATAGACAGCACAAGTCACATATTGTGCAAAGTGTAGGACACACATCATCTGCACATGAGAGAGGCGGTTACAGAAGTACATGTCTTTCACAGGGAAGTGAGTGAGTGTGAGAGATGAGTGTTACAAAATGATTATGTGCACTTAAGGCCAATGAGTCTGGGTTAGGAGGTGTGGCTAATGTATGGAAGTCCACATGAACTGTGTTGTGTGAGGTATCATGGGCAGTGTGTGTGTGTGTGTGTGTGTGTGTGTGTGTGTGTGTGTGTGTGTGTGTGTGTGTGTGTGTGTGTGTGTGTGTGTGTGTGTGTGTGTGTGTGTGTGTGTGTGTGTGTGTGTGTGTGTGTGTGTGTGTGTGTGTGTATGTCTGTATGTCTACAGGGACACAGCCTCAGTGTATATGTTAGGACAACAGTCTGGCATACTGGACAGGTCTGAGCCATGTATGGAAGAGGATCAAGTTTGTTGTGCATGATATATGCCTCTGCTAGGACTTGCATTGGCTGTTCTATGACCCAGGCTAGAAGCTGGTGTGCACCTTGAACATGAACAGTGTCTACTAATTGAGGTGTTAGTACAACCATTTCCAAGATGATGACCATGTAGATGGCTTCTCCTGGGTGTAGACACATTCACAACTGATGTAGCAATAAAAGTAGTGTCACAGTGGGAGCAGGAAATGGCAGATCCATGGCCATGTCTGCTGACATCTGAAGGTGTACCAAATGACTAGCCTCATGGATGCTTCTCCCCCCAATAGACAACCCACAGCAAACACTGCATAGTCCAGTGTGTCATTCACTCTGCTCAATGAGTTATACACACACACCTGGATTTGCTGTTTTGTACGTCAGCATGCACAACCTTCTGTAGTCTCACAACCTCTTCTGAAGCCATAGTGGAACTTGCCTGTGCCTCCATGAAAGTCCTGCAAATATGTTTGGTGTCAACTACTGGCACACCAGACTCAGGCAGAGGGAGGTAACTATACCTCCTTGGAGTAACTCTACTGACTCTCTAAGTGTTACCTTATGCCCACAATGGCTAGGGACAGATTCAGACATGTCTGCACCTGGAATCACCACATTACCCTGATCTACAGTATCTTCATCAGCCTGTCCACTCTCAGATGGTTCAGTGTCATGGGAATGCATAGGCAGAAAGACTGTTCACACTTGTGTCTGACATATCCCCTGCAATCCTCAACATCAACATCATCAGCTAAGGATCCTCCAACATCAGATAGGGTAGTTCCACACTACTGGTGCCAAGAAATGCTTCGCCTATGAATACACTAAATATAAATAAATAAATGGGGAAAAGTACCCAGTGTAAGTATGCCAAACACCACAACTACACATACAAGTCTTATAATTCTAATAATTACTAATAAAGATAAGTACTACTTGTAAGCATGGTCATGCCTTAAGTAGGTGGATGATGCACCCGAGTGCAAGACATACCTTATATGCAACATGTGAGATTCATGTGACTAACAACTGTAAATGGGAGACTTGGTAAAGGTAACCCACATACCTGGGCCATCTCTAGCGGGAATCCTCTGGGGCCTGTTCATCCTTGCTCCAACATCCAGCACTGCACTATAAACCTCTGAGGAAGTGTCGGCATCTCTGAGTGACACCAGGATCTCCTCCATCTTGCTACATGGTGGTATGGCAGACAGCTCACCACCTGTATCTCTCCACTTCTGTGCCATGGCCTCAGCTCTGCATCATATCACTTGCTGTATGTTGAACCATTGCCACTGACAGCATTCAGATCATCAACCACATCCTGCCAGGCATGGTCATAGAAGGGCTTTTCAGAGGACTGAGCAGCAATGAGCCCTCTACCATGAATATGGGGGACCTGCAATAACACCTTTTTCTCATCCTCTAAAAATTATGCTTGCATGTGGTTGTGTCTGCCATTAGCAGCCTTCCAAGGAAGCAAATCCCTGTTGAAATGGAATACAAAATGGATATCAAATGCAAGGATAATGCCAACATTTGTAAACAAAAACCTGTAACAGTTATAAAATATATACTAATATGCCCTTGTGTTAGACCTTACTAGAGCCTAACACAAACATAGCTGTATCATGAAAAATGTAGCACCATCTTCCCCTCATCCATGGCTTTGGTGACTGTCTCGGAGAAGTCAACCAAATTTAACAGGCATGACCTCCCCTTGACGAACCCAAACTGTGCGGGATCGAGTGTTTGGAGGTTGCCAGTGTCCTTGTTAATGAGGTCCAGGATAATCCGTTCCATGGCCTTGCAGATCAGGCTAGTGAGGCTGATGGCTCTATAACTTCCTGGATGACTGGACGGTCCACCTTTGTGCAAAGGGATGACAGTGGCTGTGCCCCACTCAGCTGAGGTGAAGCTGGTATGCAGACTTTGGTTGAATAGGTTGTCGAATGGTGGTGCAAGTTCCTGCCTGAGTTCATGTAGGATGCAGCCTGGGATGTTATCGGGTCCCTTGGAGGATGTATTTTTTTGCCTTTGAGAGGGCAGTGATGATTTGTTGCCTAGAGGTAAGGGGAGGGGGCAGGTGCTGTGGATATCCGGATTTATTGATGGGGAACAGAGGGGTGAAGATTTCACTGAACCTGTCAGCTAGTAGGATGGCTATATCTACAGCATTTGTGTATGTGGTGTCCTTTACCACCAGTTCTGAACAGATCTGGGTGCTTCCTTTGAGATTGCGGACATATGTGAAGAAGGCCTTATGATTGTCTCTAGTAGATGTGGCCAATTTGGACTCAAAGTTGCCTTTAGAGGATTTCACTAGTGCTCCTATTTGCTTGTTCAGGCTAAGGAAAGATTGCTTCCAACTAGGCACTCTCCTTCTTGGTCATGGACTGCAATATTTTCCTTTTATTATAGGGCCAATGTATCGCATATGTACACCAGACAGGTTTATTCTTCCTTGAGGAGGAGGATGTTGTCCTGTCTAGTATTACTGATTCCATGCAGCTATATAAATGCTCGTATAGTACTTTGGTGTATGGTTGGACATATATGCCAGTTCCTCTGGAGGGGAGGGGGCTGTGAAGTTGTTTATACCATCCCTCATAAGGTTGTAATCGGCTTTGGAGAAGTTTTTTGTTTAACCCTAGTTGGGGGGGGGGTGTCAAGGGAGATGGTGACTTCAACATTGACCACTTTCTGGTCAGATCTTACCAGGCGAGATGACACTGTAGGGATGCTGCAGTGGTTATTCATGTTGATTAATACCAAGTCCAAGATATTATCACCTCTTGTGGGGGTGTCAACCAACTGGTCCAAGGCATTTCTACTGACGAAATCAAGGAATCTCTGGGCATTTGTGTTTTGGTACGGAGGGGGGCATGTATCCCACCCACCCACCCCCCCCCCCAAAAAAAAAAAAAAAAACTGGAGCAGGAAGATCTACTTATCAGGTACACAATCTCCAAAGCATAGAAACAATATAAAATAAAACATACACAAAATAAAGCTTGCATTCACAGCAGTTGCACACCCATTTTGATTTGCTCAACATTGTAGTGGCACGTCAGTAGGTATTTCCCCTCTACAATCAATTTACAAAACTGATTTTGCTTGCAGGCTACTAAAGATGGTAGACATGTGTATGCATTGTACTCAATCATCAAACACATTCCTTATGCCTTTTATGAAAATAGTTGTTAAAACAATGCAGGTAGACAGAGTAAAGGAAATAAATATTAACATTACACAAAGATGCAGGTGTAGGAATAAAGACATGCTTTTAAATATTTGTGAAGTACTTCTTTAGTTGTACAACAATTATCAAAACAATTTGTCCTGCAGCATAAGCAGAAGAATGTCCCTTTGCATAGTGTGATGGGAGATCACTACATCACTTCACAGTTGTAAGGAGTAGATAATCCCCATTGGACGCATCAAGTTTTCTGATTAGTGCTCAACTCATTCTACTTTCTGAAGCACTCCATCTGTGAGATCAGCAAGTGATGTAAGCATTGCATTGGGGTCTATATGATGTCATGCACACACCTGAGCAAGCAGAGGAGTGAGGGGATTAAGCTTCTGGCAAGTTAATACCTTCTAAGTGTGTGTCAGTTGGAGTAATTGTGAGTCAGTTATGTATTAAAGATCCATGGTCACGAACTCCACAATGTGAAAATGTGTGTCATACAAGTAACTGTTACAAATATGTATAAGTTACACATACTGGCATCTTCTTCTTCTTTCGGCTGCTCCCGTTAAGGGGCCCCACAGCAGATCAACTGTTTCCATTTCTTCCTGTCCTCTGCATCTTGCTCTGTCACACCAACCACCTGCATGTCCTCTCTCACCACATCCATAAACCTTATCTTAGGCCTCCCTCTTTTCCTGTTGCCTGGTAGCTTCATCCTTAGCATTTTTTTCCCAATATACTCAGCATCCCTCCTCAGCACATGTCCAAACCAACGTAATCTTGCCTCTCTGGCTTTGTCTCCAAACCTTCCAACCTGGGCTGACCCTCTAATATACTTATTCCTAATCCTGTCCATCCTCGTCACACACAGTGCAAATCTTAACATCTTCAACTCTGCCACGTCAAGCTCTGACTCCTGCCTTTTTGTCAGTGCCACTGTCTCCAACCCGTATAACATAGCTGGTCTCACTACCCGCTTGTAGACCTTCACTTTCACTCTTACTGGTACTCGTCTGTCACAAATCACTCCTGACACTCTTCTCCACCCACTCCATCCTGCCTGTACTCTCTTCTTCACCTCTCTTCCACACTCACCATTACTCTGAACTGTTGATCCCAAGTACTTAAACTCATTCACCTTCACCACCTCTACTCTCTGCATCCTCACCATTCCTCTATCCTCCCTCTCATTCACACACATATATCCTGTCTTAGTCCTGCTGACCTCATTCCTCTTCTCTCTAGAGCATATCTCCACCTCTCCAGGGTCTCCTCCACCTGTTCCCTACTCTCACTACAGATCACAATGTCATCTGCAAACATCATAGTCCACGGGGACTCCTGTCTGATCTCGTCTGTCAACCTGTCCATCACCATTGCAAATAAGAAAGGGCTCAGAGCTGATCCTTGATATAATCCTACCTCCACCTTAAACACATCCATCACTCCCACCGCAGACCTCACCACTGTCACACTACCCTTGTACATACACATTGGCATATAGGACTGAAATTTGATGCATATATAGACCATGTCAACTAAGATGAATGTGAGGTGGCTGTATGAAACATTCCAGACTTGGGAAATCAAATCTCTAATCATCTGTAGCTGGAGTCACAGCAGAAAACAATGGAACTCAGGTATGCTATGCTTTAATATATACTATGGACACAGAGAACACAGTTAAAACTCCATAAATTGCATTGGAGTGCCATCCAAAACTTGGTGGTACCACCACCATGATACCATGATTTTCACTCTCTGATCTGTCTTACCTTCCCATTATCACACTGTAATCTTTTTCAGAAAATAATAAAAACACACCCATGCCCAAACAGTGTAATGTAACATTAAATTTCCAAGTACTAATTCATTTATTTTCAAGTGTAGTTAACTTCACTCACAGTAAGCTGTTACTTGAAACAACATGCTAATGTCCATTCCAGTAAAATTGGTGCAGGGTTTGAAACCATGCGAGGTATAACTCTTTTTGAAATTGTGTAATTGTGTAATTGTATTCAATAAATAACCTCTCTCACATGAAAATATTTTACATATGTCTGTTACTTGTGCCTCATGGGTCCTGAAGGGGCTAAATTAGGCATGCACTGGTAATGACTCTGTACCGAGGACAGCCTTGTGTAAATGGTGTCGATACATGTCCTTGAAACTAAAACCCCTTTGTCATGCACATCACACAGTTATTTATAGTCACAACCTTTATCCATTACCAAATGTTAAAAAAGAAAATTGCATACATATCCCCAAAGAAGTGTGTCCATGATTAAATGCTGCATGATGGCAGATTTAGAGTATTGTCACAAGTCATTGATGCCCCTTAGGATATGATACTTCATGCACCATGCAAAAACTCAGAAAATACCTATGCAATTTCAACCTGCAGTATGTACCCTTCAACAAACATATTTCATCAATAAGCAATAAGTACAGCATGAACAGTGCATTCTGTACACGTTTGAAAAATGTTCCATTTGAATTAACAGTGATGAAGTGTTCATTGACATACAATAAACATTAATGCATATCAGCAAAAGTATTTAGTGGAAGATAAGTCTGATATCATATATATAGGGTGGGAGGATGACATAATGGTTAAGGTGTTTACCTTAATGAGACAAGGTGCAGGGTTTGATTCTCACATGTGGTAACTGGCTAGGCTTCAAATTGCCCAAAAGGGCAGCTAGCCTAGTACTAATCTATGAATCTCTGAATCAAAGTGTAACAGACTGTACTCTCACAATCAATCATTATGTGCTAACATTACAATTAATTTCTGTTGGTAGTAACTATGATATTGTTATGTAAGTGAGTGTCACAGTGCTCACATTAACAATTTGAAGAAACTACTCATGTTCTGGAATATAAATTATGGTAGGGATTCATGAACAATTGTGTAGGCTTTGCTCAACGCCTACACAATGTTTATGCATTAATGCAATGAGCAGCAGTGCAAATTACATATGCATGCTGCTCTTCATGCTTACATGAATACACATGTTTTTATGGTCACCAACAGTGCTGGGGGCAAGGAAAATGTGTTGAGCAGCACGAGCACACACGCATTAAACAAACAACGAGCACACACGCATTAAACAAACAACGAGCACACACGCATTAAACAAACAACGAGCACACACGCATTAAACAAACAACGAGCACACACGCATTAAACAAACAACGAGCACACACACATTAATCAAACAATGAGCACACACACATTAAACAAACAAGCTTGGCTGTGGGCAAATGTTTAGTGTGTTCACGTGGACAGCACAAAAGGCTACTTAATACAAATAATGCAAACTGTACCAGGCAGGGAAAGTGTACTGAGTTTACTTTGCACATAAATCCAGAATACAGGAATAAGTAAGAGGGAAGGTAAATGGTAAATGCAACTACAATGCTTGGGTTGCCAGATAGAAAAAGTGTACGGAGGACAAATGTGCACGGAAATCAGAGAGACGTATACAGAAATGTGTAAGAGACGAGGGTAAATGTTCAAAACCTAGTAAGATAATTGATGTTAAGGTGCTTATGTCACAAAGACAACTTTGTAAAAATAAAAGTTTCCAGTACATATGTCATACTAATAAATGGTGGTCACACTTCCTGAACAAATATAATAAAAGCAGACATGATATTATAGGATGTGACAGTTACACAAATTACACTGTAACAGAGGGGAATGACATGATGTATGAATGTCACTGACGTGCTAAGTTGAGATGACAGTTTGCAAGGACAGCATATACATTATGGGATATTTACACAGCATGCATTCTGTCAATATAACATGTTGGAAAACAGTATGGCTCAGAAATCACAATCTCCTTTTCCAAGGATTGAACCCATCCCATTATGGTTAACTCTGACCTGTGTAATGACTGGGTATGCCACAGAAATAGGCCTAATACAAGGAGGATCACCCTTGAAGGAAATTACGCACCTCAATATTCTAATGTTAAGCTTCCTGCATGTAGATGTATGTGGTGTTACAAATGTGGGAGCAGAGTGTGACATATGTAATACCTTTGTGCAAGGCACACCTGCCTGACACACTTATTATGCAGACAGATAAGAAAAGATGCAAACACCGCACTATGATGGAATGTATTCCCAAGAGCTGTGTATTGTCAACATCTGCCACAGAAGGTAGCAATGGGGATTGTCACAAAAAAATGAAATGAATATGTGAATTAAGAAAGGATCTCTGATAATGAATGTCATATCAGCATGTCAGACTGATGGCAATTAAATGAGTATGCACATGTGCACACAATTGTGATCAGTCCTATATCAATGTTCTGTGGTCAAGGAAGGTTTCGCTGTACACATACCACCCAAGAACTAGAGCACACTTGTTGTGTACACCACAGTACTCAATGCATATGACACAGTACCAGTCTTATCATGACATTGGCAGAGCAGATGTCTACTGCCATGAAATCCAAAGCTACATTCACATGTGTTTGTGCAACATATCAAGGGATAAGACTGACGTAATGACACAAAATGAAACCCTACGCAAGAATTTAACATCAAGCTGTACAACTCCTCCAAATAATAATATGGCTATTAATCACAGTGAAAATGCCATCACAGCTGTTGAACTCCGCCTATGTGAAGTCATACAGTCAGCTGTACTGTATTTGCCCATAATTTGTATCTTCTAAAATTGATGGGGGAGGCCTCCACCACTCTGAAAGTACAAAGTATAATTGGGGGGATGTCTTTTATGCAGAACAGTTAGGGACACAAATGCTTACAGTCACTCAATGCTGGTTTGGAACACTTGCCTAAGTGTTGAGAATATCATCACCATAGTGGGATATATGAATGTGCCATGGTATAACTCAGTCACCAACATATGTGTGGTTATGTGAAAGCACTGCATCATGTGTAGGAATCAAGGAATATGTGTCCCTGTAATTACTCAGTAAGAATCTTGCAGTATGTCAGACAACATTTTCTGATGCTAGGTATACTCAAACATATATGTAGTTCTCTACAGTTGTCACTGTGACAATAAAACAACAATTATGTACAATGTGGATTTAATTCTATACTGGAACACATGTCCACAGTCCCGAGGAGGTACCTCATTACAACTGTAATAGAATGACAGCTCAAATGACAGCATCAGTCTTCAATACACTTCAGTACACTTTATTGAAACAACACCTAGCCCATGTCACAATGCCTATTTAGTAGTATAGACTGTTTTTTTTCCCTTTTTGAAAGTTTGCTGCATAGTAAGTTGCTCTGAACATTTGTGAGTCTTAACTCTTATTTGATAAGTGTATGCAATTGTTGTGAGCCAATGTGTTTATGTACTGCTTACTAAAGTACAATTTCTCTCTCTACATTCTCTCCTCTTCTCCAGCTTTTTTGCCCTGCATTACCCTATGCGACTATGCCTGGCTTGGATGCCTACACCTAAAATAAAATATAACAAGCTCTACTGCCTCATCCCCTTTATGGGAATAGAACTAAGCTTCTCCTAGAAGGAATTAAGGAAGTATGTACAACTGCTGCTAAACCTTTGTATTACTATAGATCTCTAAGGCCCTGCTAGGTGTTCAGTACGCTCCCTTGCCAAGAAAGCCAGCAGGCAAACCCTTATCAACTTTGTACCTCCCATACTTGCCCCTCTTCTAGCTCACTTATTTTATACTAGTCCCTTTCTCTCCCCTCAACATAATCCAGTTTAGGGATCTGCCCCGGTGGAATCACAGGTGCACTTCAGCATTTGTCCACTAGATGGCAGCCTCTCCCCACTATTCTTGACTTCCCACATCTTTTACTTTACTTTCTTGTACTCTATACAAGTTCTAACTTCCCTATTTTTTCTTTCTCTTTTTTAAACATCATAGGCCACTCCATCCTACTAAATCCTCTGTCCCCTGTACTTACCTTCTGCATTCAACATTCCACTGATAGGTTCTCGCTCTTATCCTGCCTTCCTTGGCTCTACCCACTCTGTTCACCCTCTGGGCTCACTCTGCTCCCTTACCCTGCCCCCAATTCTCACCCGCCCCCAGCACCTCTACATTTATACCTTCATAACCACACCCACTACACCACCTGGCCAATTACTCTCCATAACTCACTCAACACCCACTCCCTTACTCCGCCCATACTAACCGTCACTCATCTCACCTAGAAAACCCTACTTGGCCAATTAGTCTCCATTGCTCAGCCAACACCCACTCCCTAACCACACCCATATCAACCATTACTCAATACTGCACTCCCCACAATTATCAGAGGCATACCAACTCCTCTGTATATACAACCCTCCTGCTCCTAAAAGTTTACTTAGCAACAACATACCAACTCTTAACAGCCATTTTCTTTTCTTTTTTTAACAGCCATCTTTATAATGTTCCCAAAACCCATATCCTCCTCCACTCTACTACTACATCTCCTCAATATAGCCTACATTTACTACCTCACCCAGCCCATACATATTAACCACTCACAATCCTTCCACATAACCATACATCTTAACTCACCTCCCTTAAAATCACACACCATAATATCTCCCCATCTTTATCCTATAAAAAAACACCTACTCTTTTCTTATAAACTTATTACCCCTCATAAACATTCTACCACCATAGTAACTAACAAATCCTTCATCAACATAATAAAGCCCAACCTATACTCTAAGCAGTCCAAATACCTCTCCAACCCAATCCTATATCTAATAACCACTCTATTATCAGGAGATATTCACCCCAACCCTGGCCCCTCCACCTCTTCCACTATGGACAAGTCCATACTATTCACCTCTCTAAACTCCCAAAGCATAGTAAACAAAATCCCAAACCTCCATGCCTGGCTTATACATAATAAACCTGACATCCTATCAATCTCTTAAACTTGGTTAAAACCCCATATAAAAGACCATGAAATAACACCACCCAACTATTCAATCATCAGAAAAGATAGGTCCCATAAAAAGGGGGTGGAGTAGCTCTCCTATACTCATCCTCCTTGTCAGTCACCCCTTATAACCAACCTATCCCTAACTTCAATAATGCTGAACTACTCCTAGCACTATTTCAAGTTAATAAACACAAGCACATATGTATAGCCTCCCTCTACATCCCCCCTGGAGACAATATTATTACACTCGAGAACATCCTTTTCTGGCTCTCCACCAACATTAGCAATGAAATAATAATCTTGGGTGACACGAATATCAATTGGTCCTACATTCAGTCTTCCACAAACCCACTTAATATCAACCTTTATAATTTCTCACAGCTAATTAACTCCATAACCTGCCCCTCAAAAACCCTTTCCAATGGTAGCATTCTAGACTGGATTTTAGTCTCTCAACCTCATTATTTCTTTGATAGTGGTATACTTCCAGACCCCCTTAGTGATCACCTACCCACCTTCACATATTGACTCCCTACACCTTTACAGAGAACACATAGTTATATCACTACTCACAACCAAAAAAACTTCAACCCAATAGCTTTCACTGACTCTCTAAAAGTAATTAATTGGAACATTCTAAAAACTCTACCTCTAGATAATGCTGTGGCCCACTTCAACTCAACCTTCTTAAACCTTCTAGACTACCATGCTCCTTTAAGGTCTAAAAGAATAAAACTCAAAACCACCCCCTGGCTAACCAAAAACACACTAACAGCCATGCGACACAGAGATAAAGTCTGGGCACTTTACCAGAAAAATAGGTCTCCCCTCATCTATAATGAATACAAAACACCTAGAAACAAAGTAAAAAAGCTTATTATCACTGATCGACAAAATTACTTCTCCATACTCCAAAATAATAATAAAACAAACCCTCAGAAATTCTGGAAAGGAATCTCTACCCTTATCAATCCCGGCAAAACAGTCAACCCCAGCCCAGACCCCAATGCTCCTGACATAGACTTGGCCACACAATTTAACTCTTTTTTTTCATTAATTCTATTTCCAAACTAACCTCTTCATTCTCTAACATCACCACACCCTCCACTTCACCCCCATCCTCCTCTCCTAACAGTCTTCCCTCCACTCCCTCCACTACTCTCACTTCCTCTACATTATCACCACCCTCTAATACCCTCTCTTCCCCTTCCTCACCTTTCTCACTAAAATCTATACCCACATCTACCATAAAAAAACTCCTCCAGAAACTGAAGCCATGCTCTAATGCCCCAGATAACATTCCTTCATACTTTCTTAGCATAGCTGCAGAAGCCATTGCCTACCCCATTAGTATTCTAATCAACCGCTCTATCCAAGAAAGCATAGTACCCCGAATTTGGAAAAAGGCTTTTATCATACCTTTACATAAAGGTGGCAATAATAACAATACTACTAACTTCTGTCCCATCGCTATCCTGTCTCCTGTCTCTAAACTCCTAGAAAAGTGTATCCATCTACAACTCCTACCGTATCTCTTAGACAATCACCTGCTAACTCCAACACAACATGGTTTTAGACCCGGTCATAGCACTATGACAGCCCTCCTCTCCTTCTTAGAAACTATAAATAAAGCCCGGGACTCTGGTCATATTGTTTCTACCCTCCTACTCGACCTCTCTAAGGCCTTTTACACTATCTCTCACAAACTACTTCTAACTAAACTTTCCCAACTTAACATATCTCCTTCCTCTCTGAACTGGTTCTCTGGCTACTTATCTAATAGATATCAAGCAGTAAAATGCAAAAAGGCCACCTCCTTATTCTTTAATACCCCAACTGGAGTTCCCCAAGGTTCCATACTGGGTCCTCTCCTATTTAATATATTCATAAACGACTTCTGCAATTCTATCCCTTTCTCTAATATCATCCAATATGCAGATGATTCAACTATTATCTGTTCTGCCACATCCATCCCAATACTCCAAAAGCTTACACAAGATGCATTCTCAACAACCGAACAATGGATGAAAGAAAACCACCTAGCACTTAATGTCTCTAAAACCAAATTAATGGTATTTACTCCCTCTAAACTCACCTCTATCAATACAAACACATTTTCTATCACTAGCCATAACAACACATCCTTGGAATTGGTGTCAGAGGCTAAGTTATTTGGGGTCCAAATTGACAGTCAGCTTAAATTCAACTCCTATATTCAACTAAATATCAAAAAACTCATCAAAAACTAGGCATGCTCTACCGCCAAAATTGTTACCTTACACCCTCCACTAAAATCACTTTCTCCACCTCATTTCTTATCCCCTCTCTTCTCTATGGAGCCCCACTCCTAACTAACCTATAATCTTCCCTTAAAACACAACTTTCCTCTTGCTACAACAAAATCGCCAAGTTCGCTACCAGCCATAAGGCATCTACCCACCACTGTTCTTCTCTCCACAAACTAAAATGGCTAGAACTATCCAACCAACTCATCTATTCTCAACTTACTTTTGCACACAAGCTCATTTTCGAACCCTTCCTCTGCCCATCCCTTTCCTCTGCCTTTAAAATGCACCTTCCCAACAGAGTACTCAGATCTAATAACCAAAACCTATTAGAATTGTACAAACCAACTCGTCCCCCAGGTAAAAGTCTCCTATCCTATGGTCTAGCACGTCTCTGGAACTCCCTACCTCCATCCATTCGTACCACTTTCAACCACTTTATATTCAAAAAATCTCTTCACTCTCATCTACTATCCCAGTGGGAATGCTCCTGCACCCATCCATCATATCTACTATCCCAGTGGGAATGCTCCTGCACCCATCCATCATATCTACTATCCCAGTGGGAATGCTCTTGCACCCATCTATCATATCTACTATCCCAGTGGGAATGCTCCTGCACCCATCCATCATATCTACTATCCCAGTGGGAATGCTCCTGCACCCATCCATCATATCTACTATCCCAGTGGGAATGCTCCTGCACCCATCCATCATATCTACTATCCCAGTGGGAATGCTCTTGCACCCATCTATCATATCTACTATCACAGTGGGAATGCTCCTGCACCCATCCATCATATCTACTATCCCAGTGGGAATGCTCCTGCACCCATCCGTCATAATGTACACTGGCATTTTCTCTTTCCCCCTCCTTTCTGGGAACTTCCATGTTACTGCCTCTCCTAACTCATACATTCCCCCCCCTGTACTTACTAAGCTAATTATAAAAAATGTATTATTTTGTTTCCTATTCGCTAGCTTCCTAAGATATAATGGCTTCTCAGTTTTGCTATTGAAATGTTTCCTTTTCTAGTCTGTATCATCTGTAATGTTTCTCACCAGTATGTACTACCTGAAATGTTATGCTCTAAGCTGTAAAATTTGTAAATATTGTAATCTAATCTAAAACCTATTGTAACCTTGTTTCTGGAGCTTTTCTCCCCAGGACTCCATTGAAAATAGGTTCATCTTGGCCCACTGGAATATCCTGGTAAACCAACTGCAAATAAATAAATAAATAAATAAATACAGCCTTTCCAAAGGAAATGGAGGATAAACACCTGTAACAGGAAACAATATCTACACATGAACATAGAAAATGTTGGTGACAACACTGTTAACTAAATGTACATAGACCGTAAGCAGTGACATTAGGATTTCAGCTATATGGATAGCATCACAGGTTTATGAAGATTTGCTGAAACACAAGCACAACTACAGGTTTATTTGACAACTGTGACACTGCACATTTCAATGGATGACATCACCATTGTGTATTACCTTTATGTTTCCACTAAAAAGTGGTTGCACAGTACAATCACACTTTATAGATATACCTTATAGATGTATGTGCAGCATGTTCTGCACAGTAAAAGGAAGACACACAATCACAGATGAGAGTAATTCCTTTATTTGAACTCCATATCACTTGACTGAGACAGTCTACACACGTGTATTATATGCATGTAACACAGGAGAAGTCTGACTGCAATGAATTTTGCAAAGGATGACATCAGCTGTCATGCAAAGGAGAAGTGTGTACAAGAATGACTTCTACATGTTGTCAGTACTAGGCGGTGTACAAACATGAAGGAGAAAGCCTGGAGTAGAGACGAAAATAAAATCCAATAGGCCTATTGGATTGTATTTTGGTCTCTACTCCAGGCTTTCTCCTTCATATTTGGCGTTTTAGTACTAGGAGGTGTAACACACTGCTGCATCCATTTACACACACACACACACACACACACACACACACACACACACACACACACACACACACACACACACACACACACAAGTTGGCTGCCAGGAGATTATAACCCCCTGCTTATCTAGCTATGCAATCTTGCAGACACTACAATTTAGTTGAACTTTTATAATGTGAGACGACACTTTCTAGAGGATAACATCAGTGTGGTGTTGAAGAGAACATGATGTTGGGAGAAGGGTCTGACACTGATGTGGACACACCCTGCACTGTAAATTTTACTTCAGACTACTGCTTTATTGAGGGAAACAATTCTAAGGTCATATTTAGACAACTCCATGTAATACACACAAAAGTTGACTGTTGTGAGATTAGAACCCCCTGCCTATCCGATCTAGAGGTCAAAATACTTAACACAGGCACCACCATAAAAGTCTTACTTTAAGAGTGTGGCAGTACACTTTACTAAGGATGACATCTGCGTTGTGTTGCAAAGAAGATGATTTTGGGAGAAGGGTCTGACATTGATGTGGACTCACCCTGCAGTGCAAAATTAATTTCAGGTTACTGCTTTATTGTGGCCATCAGTACGTAAGGTCCTATTTGCACAACTCCCTACATACATACACAACATGACTGCTGTCAGATTACAACTCCCTACCTATGCAATCCAGAGAAGAGAGTACGTAATGCAAGTGCCACTGCAGAAGTCCAACTTTTTTATAGTGTAAGAGTGCACTTTATAGAGAATGGCATCAGTGCTGTGTTGCAGAGAAGATGATGCTAGGAGTAGCAATATCCTAGACCTGGTCATCACCAACATGGGTGACCGGTGTTCCACACCAGAGGTCAGCTCCTTGTTGGTCAGATCCGACCACAAGCTAATCAACCTAGACATCCACATCCCGCTCCCACCCCCCATTAGGAAAACAACCGTAAAAAATTTCTCCAAAGCCAACTTCACGCTTCTTAAGACAGAAGTGGCAAACTTCATGACACCCATGCAGATGGACAATAGAGGTACGACTGCTGAATCCTACACAAATGCACTTTATAAGCACTTACATGAGTGCATGGATCATGCTATCCCTAACAGAACCAATACCTATCCTCCAAAAAAAGGAAGCCAGTCTGGTGGTCTTCTGCCATAAACAACCTCTACAACAGAAGAAAGAAACTGTTGCAAAAAAGAGTAAAATCCCACGATTGGAGGAACTCCCTGGTCAGCCTCAGTAAGAAGCTGAGATCCCTCATAAAATCCTCCAAAGCTAGTTATGAAAACAAAATTGCCACTGCTTCTAAAGACAACCGCAAAGCATCCTATAGCTATGTCAAAAATCTCAATGGCAACACTCAGATCTGCTCTGAGTTACAGCACAATGACACTAAATATACAGAACCAACTGATATTGCCAACATCCTGGCAGATAGGTTCAGTGCTAACTTTACCGCCCTCTCACCCCCTAATGGGCCCATCTTTATACCAGAAGAATGCAAAGTTCCTGTAATCACGGCTGCACAGTTAAAAACTTCACTCGTTAAAGCCAAGAACACAGCATCCATGGGACCTGACAACATCCCAGGCTGCCTTCTACATAAACTACAGAATGAACTGGCACCCCACCTAAGTACCATGTTTAATCATAGCCTCACCTCAGGCTTTGAGCCCATTGAATGGTGCACCACGACAGTTATCCCACTCCACAAAGGGGGGGCCACAACAGACCCCGGAAACTACTGCCCCATTAGCCTGATGAGCATCGTCTGCAAGGCCATGGAACGTATCATGGAACTCATAAACAAAGACATTGGAGATCTCCAAACACTGGACCCCACACAGTCTGGGTTTGTAAAAGGAAGATCATGTCTCCTAAACCTGAAGGACTTCTTTGAAGTAGTCACCAAAGCCATAGATGAGGGTAAGGTGGTTCACACAGCCTATCTAGATCTCGCCAAGGTGTTTGACACCATCCCCCACTCTGGAATTATAGATAAACTCACTAAACTAGATATAAATCCCTATGTCACAAGATGGGTTGCCAACTGGCTTACTGAAAGAACCCACACTGTGAAAGTAGCAGACTCCAAATCAGACTTCAGACCAGTGACAAGTGGAGTACCACAGGGTTCAGTCCTGGGTCCTCTCCTGTTTGGTATCTACTTCTCTGAAGTACAGGCTAACACAGACGGTCTTTGGCTAACTAAATTTGCAGATGACTGCAAAATAGGAGCCATAATTGAAACTCCTAACGATGTGGACATCCTACAAAAGGGCCTCACTGAGACAGATGCCTGGTGTCAAAGACATGGTCTCAAGCTCAATGCCAAAAAGTGCACTGTCATCCCCTTTGGTAAAAATTCTGTACCCATGAACTACCACATAGGCGGTAGTCTACTTAACACTGAAAGTGTAATAAGAGACCTTGGGACACAGGTGGACAGTAGTCTCCCCTTTGATAATCACATCTCCAAAGTGGTCAGGAAATCCTTCTATGTGGCACACCTCATCACAAAAGGTTTCTCATCCAGAAAAAAAGAGGTCATTATTCCCCTCTACCCATCACTCATTAGACCCATTATAGAGTACAATGCCCCTTTTGGTATGTACCTCACAAGACATCTACAACAACTGGAAAGGCCGCAAAAATACCTCACAAAGAGGATTACTGGCTTCAAACAGATGCCTTACGCAGACCGTCTCAAAAAACTCCAGCTTTACTCCGTCGCATATCACCTACTCAGAGGTGATCTCTGTCTAACATACAAAGCTATGTCAAACCCAGAGCTGTTGGACATGCTCCACTTAAAGAAATCCCAATCCCTCCAAGCTACACGCTCTAGGGACCTAAACCTTGTCACCACAATAAACAGAACATGCTGGATGGATAGATTCCTGTCCCAGAGACTTCCCATATTCTGGAACAGACTACCTATCTATGTCAAACAGAGCTCCTCATTAGCACTCTTCAAGAAAAATCTTGATGATTGGATGGGTAATAGGAAATTCACCCCAGGGATCACTTCTGTGGTTCTGCTTGACAGGGGCACAGGAAAATAATTTTCTTGGGTGGCGAAAGCCAGGGTACATTTTTGGCTAGGCTTGTATAGGCCCTAGGGCCAATAGCCTATTACCTACCTATGAACCTATGAACCTATAAGGGTCTGACATTAATGTGGACTCATTCTGTAGTGTAAAATAAATTCCAGGCTACTGCTATATTGAGGCCATCAGTAAATTAAGGCCATATTTACACATCTCCATACACACACACAAATTGAGTGCTGTGAGATTACAACCTCCCAACTATCTAGTGGACCCAGTACATAAAGTAAATGCCATTACAGAAGTCAGGCTTTTACATTGTGATAGTGCAGCGTAGATAGGATTAGCATCTCAATCTGTGTCAGAGAAGATATTGTGATGTTGAAAGTTTTGTGTCATAGGTTCATAGTTAGGTACTAGGCTATCGGCCCAAGGGCCTATGTAAGCCTAGCCAACAAGGTTCCCTGGCTTACGCCACCCAAGAAAGTTATTTTCCTGTGCCACTGTCGAGCAGATTGGTATGAAGGAGTAAATCAAATGTTAGGATCAAGAATACATACGTACTGATGACCTATGTCAGTTATGCTGTTATTAATGTATACTGCAGAACTAAGAGTGACATGCACCTACCTGTCTTGTGTATATGAGACACGCACGCACACACACATGGACACACAGACACGCACGCGCACACACACACACACACACACACACACACACACTTCTAAAACACAGGTTGAACAACGAATCACTCCTGGATCCTCAGGTTATAATGATGGTATTTAAACCTTAATGTATGGTACTGATATTAGCAATGGTATATGCTCATGCATGGGCAATGTGGACTGTCAACACCAAGCAATACTTAATGTTCCAATGCCAGAGGGACAAAAAATGATGATTTATGAGTGTCAAGGCTGTATGTGGTTGCATATCATTTGTGTCAGTGCTGAAATGCAGACCCAACGGTCCAAAATCGAACTGTCAGTTAACCACACAGTTCACTGTATTTCACATGAGCACATTAAACAATGTCCACATAATGAAGTAATATAATCCAGTAATAATACTTAGTTTTGTTCCAAAGCTACTCCTAAAGTGCAATGCTGAAAAACACATTTGCACAGATGTTGGCAAAGTGTTAGCGCATGTGTGATTATCTTTGATGTGTTGAACTGGGACTGTGAAGTACCAGTGTTTAGTGGTGCTCATTGGTGCACTACATGTTGTATTATACCTTTCCATGTTAGCTCCAAAGCTAAATTTAAAAATGAAGTGTTCTGCTTGCCTTCCCCATTTGTGCAATGTTAGGCTGAGAGCAAACAGTGTTCTTTGCTGAGGGAAAAAGTGAAAAACTTTAATTTGATTTGCTTTCTGTAGAACAAAAAGGCTTAGTGGTGATGCCTGACCATCAGTGCTCTGGACAGTAATTAGCAGAGAAAATCCATTTATCAGCCTAGCTTTCTCTGAGGCACAAGGTATAAACTGTCTGAGTTAAATGCAAAAGCAGACTTCAGACAGGGTTTGACTCCAGTAAGCAGATCCTTTTACAAAGAGTGTCAGAACATGATTATTATAGTAGCTTTTATCTAATCATCCACAACCCCCTTTGTACCATTTTTGCACATGGGGTTGGGGTGTGACTTCATCAGTGACAATCAACTAGAGCCGGGGTTTAGACCACCCGGTGGCTAGCCCTGCTGCACTACTTCTTCCACACCACACACTCCTATGTACATTCATACTTATGGCCAGTTTATAGTGTCCAGTCCACCTACAGTATGCCTTTGGAATGGGCTAGCCCTGCTGCACTACTTCTTCCACACCACACACTCCTATGTACATTCATACTTATGGCCAGTTTATAGTGTCCAGTCCACCTACAGTATGCCTTTGGAATGGGCTAGCCCTGCTGCACTACTTCTTCCACACCACACACTCCTATGTACATTCATACTTATGGCCAGTTTATAGCGTCCAGTCCACCTACAGTATGCCTTTGGAATGGGCTAGCCCTGCTGCACTACTTCTTCCACACCACACACTCCTATGTACACTCATACTTATGGCCAGTTTATAGTGTCCAGTCCACCTACAGTATGCCTTTGGAATGTGGGAGGAAGCCAGAGCACCCAAAGGAAACCCATGCAAACACAATGAGGACATGCAGATTCTGCACAGAACACCCCCCCAGCTGAGAATCAAACCAGAGAACCTTTAAAATACCTAGGAATTACTATTTTAAATATATTGCCTGACCAAACTGTGTGGGTAATATCTATTGAAGTAATCTTTTATACCAAGTACATATGGGATATGCCTCAAGGGAAATCACAATTTAACTAGGTGTACAATGCGGTGTAAGGCAAACACTCACCATATTTTGCAATAACACCTGAGATGATATTTGCCATCTCATATGACAGTTGCTTGTGGCCAGAGGTTGTGCAGATGCTTTGGACTACAACTGATTAAACAAAAGTGGCTTAGACTGATACACAGGCAATTGATTCACAGGAAAGACACTTATAAAAACAGGAAATAGGAGTTTCACCTAATGCTGGATTCAAGCCATTGTCAAGTTGAAAAATTAAGTTTATAGACATCAACAAAGAACTTATATGGCAAGCATGTCAAAATCAAATCTTCAAAGGGACAGTGTTAATGTAATCTGCCAATGGAAGATGCAGGTATTATTTTTCAGCAAGGTAATGGCAGTCTGAAAATGCCATAACGTGGCATTTACATTCATCAGCCTAATGAATAGTCAACAGTGTAAAGGGGTGATAGAATAGGGGTAAAGACAGAGACAGATATACAAACTCCTATGAAAAGGTGGTCATTTATACACATCTTTATGGTACGTCCTTTGTATTCAGCTGTCATGCTCTGTATCAGTAAGTGATGGCTCTGGGGGTCAAGAAGTTGTAGGACAGACAAAACTGATGAACACATGAGTAGAATAAGGGTGGTTTACTAAATCATCCTTATGGTCGTGGATGTGTTGGCAAATGCTTAACTGGATAAAAAGTAAGATATGTGTCATGATCATATCATAGAATTACAACATCACAATAAGAAATAATGTGACATCTGGTATTGAACACTTGATGCTATGGTCAAAAATGAATCTTCAAACAACTGTGTTATGTAAACACCCCACAGAGGATGCTGCGCTGGACTACATCCAATAGTCAATAAAACTGTTGCCAGTGATTTCCTGCAGTCTTCCTTCACTCTGTATTCTGATAGTGCAGCCTGTTTAAGCACCTTTGCACAAGGATAACCGGACTACTACGGGTGATGTCGGCAACTGAGCAGGTTTTTCCATAGGACATGAACAGCTATTCACCATCACTTGGCACTGGTGCACAATGATAAAGTCTGTGCAAATGCTGAGGGGAAAAAAAGTGAAGGCTTTCTTATGGGCCATGTATGGCCATATATTTTGTGTGTGATTACATTATTTTGACCAGATTAAATGTGTGAAAAAAGGGGCTGAAAGGAAAGTGGTGAAATGGGGTGCAAGCAGAGGAGAGGACACAGAGGAAAAAAAACTGAGGAATTTGTAGGAGGGTAGTGGGAGAGAACCATAGCTATCCACTTCTTCATAACATAAATGTAGAACTGTATGCATAATTTGTAGAATTTGGACTGTCACCACACTAAGAGTAGATGACAACAACAGAATAATGTTGTAGAGGTAATTGTAAAAAATCAAGTTTGTCAAGAAGACACATAGGAGAACTGGACAGCTATGTATGGGTTGTTATTTTTTTTTGTGGGACAGGTGCCCATTTATTTACTTTTTTTAGCTTTCAAAGAGGGAGGAATATTGGGGGAGGTGTTCATGAATGTGAGGGTCACGTAGGAAGGCTAGGTGAGGACGCAGACACAGACATGCAGGCAAACAAGACAGACAAGAATGGTGACATTCACAAAAGGTTGCAAAACACCACAATCGATGATAGGTAGGGGACATTGGAGGGGCACCCACATCAAGCCTGAGAACAGTGAGAATCTAGTCCTCACCCTCAGAATTGTCATCATTGTCTCCTGTCTCAGTTTCCTGTGTCAGTGCTTAACATGGCATTGTCTTGGCAATGTGATGAAGCAACTTTTCTACACGGCCAATTTGGGCAATGGGGCCCTTTTCCATTATACCCTCCACCAGCCCTGTCAGCTGTTAGCAGGCGACAAATCAACACCTCCACTATTACTACTCCTGGAAAGTAACAGTGCACCATCTGCCAGGGTAGAGCTACCTGATGCAGATGGGTCAGGTAAGACAGGACTTGAGGAGACAATACTGACAGATTGGGACCCTGAATTGTTGGGTGTCAGTGCTGCAACCTGTGGAGTGATGGCAGGCAGATCAACAGTGGTTGGTGTACCTCTCTGTGCTGCATGTCAGTTTTTGTACACAGAAATGTATGACAACAGAACATTTTAAAGCCATATAAAATACCCTCCCCCAAAAAAATTAAAAAAACAAGAGAGAGAAGGGGTGGGATGAGACAGAAAATAAACAAAATTAGATCTATAGCATTGCACAGGATTATATAATTTCAGAAAATAAACAGTTATGATTATCCTGTATATACACCTTTGCTACATCCAGGTATGATGGGAAGGTCTTACTCTGTTGTACCATTAATCAATTGCACTGCTATGATGTCATAAATACAACTGTTTTTTTCAGTATTGCTATATTGTATATAATTACAATAGTTATTAGCCTTACAGTAAGACCTGATGCACATTCCTGTGCCTCTCTACGACACGTTAACCCATCTTGGTGCACCTCATGCTGCAATGTCTTCAGCGGATGTACAACACAGAAAAGAAGAGACATGAAAGCATACTGAATAACAGTCTTGGCTTGCTCTTGTATTCTATATTATTTAATACAGATGGGTCAGTATACTTACACAACTGAGGTATGTCAGCAGCTCTAAACTCATCTTTCCATCAGCTAAGGAGGTCCTTCTTGCAATGTTTCAAGTCACTATAGTGGTGACAACAATTCTCTCCAGAGTGTGGAATGCCACTTGCACTGGAGACAACCTTGGCTAATCTGTTCCAAGCCTCAGTCTTATGCTGAGACCCAGTATAGTCCCCCTGCAGTAACCTATGGCTGTACCACTACACCATGAGTGCCATACAAATCCTAGACTCCTCAACACCTGATCGCTGTACTCTAAATTTAGCACCATCATCTCCCACACCAGTCATTCCTGTAGAAGTCAAGCAGCAACTCTCACTATGAATTGGTGTCAAATTCCAATCTTGTGTTTAACAGCTAGTGCACAAACATGCACAACTATACCAACTGAATTTGCACAATGGAATAAGACAGAGGCATTGAAAAACAAAGAGAAAAAGTGTTTTATCAAACAGCAATGAAGGTGTGAAACATGGCAGTGAGATTTGCCATGTCAGATGCATAGCCTATTTACACTATTTCAGATGGTCAGCTTTGACAGGTTCAATTTATTTTTATTTATTTTCTTTTACATTTGTTTATCTGGAAAGTCTGACTGGGCAATTTACCCATTTTCAGTGGAGGCCCAGAGAGAAAACCTCCATATTATACCATGACCCCCCCCCCCCCGAAACGTGCACGTTGATTGGCCAGCGTGCACATTGTAAATCGAGTTATACTAATGGAAAAAGGTCCGGTCGCCCGGACTTTTTTCCATTAGTATAACTCTACTTTTAAAACAATGTCTCGCTATGTTAAATGGGTTTAACATAGCGAGACAGTTTTAAAATAAGCAACGGAGATCTCCGTTGCTTATTTTAAAGCTGTCTCGCTATGCTAAACCCATTTAACATAGCGAGACAGGTTTTAAAAAGCAACAGAGAAAGCAAGATCTCCGTTGCTTTTTACTGTTTCGCTATGTTAAATGGGTTTAACATAGCGAGACAGCTTTAAAATACGCAACAGACATCTCCGTTGTTTATTTTAAAACTGTCTCGCCATGTTAAACCCATTTAACATAGCTTAAAACAGTAAAAAGCAACGGAGATCTTGCTTTCTCCGTTGCTTTTGCTCACAGCTCTGATGTACTGCGCAGGCGCCAGTACATCAGAACTGCCGGATGCCAGACATCTGCGGAAGGGCAGTAAACAGGCATTATACTATGCCATTATTTAAGAAAAGTAATAGTTTCTTTTCTTAAATAATGTCATAGATAATAGCAATAACTCACTTCTGGTGGGTAATGCTGTATTTACCATGGTTGGCTTTGTTTGGTCCTCGGCACGCCTCGACCAAACCACGCCAACCGTGGGTAAATCCATCATTACCCACACCCAGGCATGGGTTATTGCTATATTGTACAATTTTTGTTATACAGAAGAGAAAAAAGAAACAAATACAGCTACATATTGTGCAATTTAAAATCTACATAAACACATTGTTAAAAGAAAATTACATGCAAAATATACATGGCAAGACTGACACAGAGTCAAACAACATATGATGCTGTAAAGTACACATACAACTATTCTACAAAATGTGTAAGAGAATCAATGGAACATCAACTGGAATAAAATCAACAGTCCCATACCCCTCCCTGTCCATTAACCTCTAACTTTACGCAAGTAGCCCATTCTATCACTAGACCCAATAAAACAAATCCCCCAGGATCCACTCTTAACTGGATCTTAGCCACCCATCCAAATAAAAGTAATAACTCTGGCACCATCCCTGAGTCTATTAGTGACCACCTCCCAGCTTTCATTTACCGTGCAACCACCTCCCATCCACACTAACATCAATATATTCAGACCCACAAACTTAGTAAATTTGACCTCAAAACCCTCTCTAACTATCTTAAACAAATTAATTGGTACACTCTAAAAACCCTTCTGCTCGCTAAAACCATAGACCACTTTAATTCTACATTCTTAGACACTCTAAATTCCCTAGCTCCACTAAGGATAAAAAAAATAAAAACTATAACTGCCCCTTGGCTAACCAAAGAAACAAAGGAAATTATTCATCAAAGAGACAAATCCTGGAAGCTTTACTAAAAGAATAAACTTCCCAAAGCCCTTCTCCAATATAAACAGCTCCGTAACTTTGCAAAAAAACAAATCTTCAAAGACAAAAACATCCTATTACACTAAGCTCCAGTCCAACCATCCCCAAAACCCTAGGCTTTTTGGAACTCCATAAACTCACTCCTCAACACTCCAAAAATAACCCCTGTCCAGACCCAAGTAAATCTGACCTCGAATTAGCCTATCTATTCAACTCTTTCGTTATAGAGTCAATATCTGACCTAACAAAACCTTTTCCCAACAACGATCCATGTCTCCCACATTCCACCTCATCTAACTCCCCAAATAATTTCCCCCCTATGTTTGAGCTTAAACCTGTCTCCACTAACTACATAAAAAGACTTCTATCCAAACTTAAACCCTGCTCCAATGCACCATACAACATCCCCTCTTCCTTTCTCAAGTCTACTGCCGATGGTATAGCTCTCCCAATTAGTATCCTAATTAATAGAGCCATAAAGGAATCCTATGTCCCTAAACTCTAGTGTTCCGCTTTTATTCTTCCTCTCCACAAGGGAGGCAAAAACACTAACATTTCAAACTTCCACCCTATAGCTCTTCTCTCTCCAGTCTCCAAAATCTTAGAAAAATGTATCCACCTTCACACTATGCCTTTTATGACTAAAAACCAACTTCTTACCCCTACCCAACATAGCTTCCGACCAGGACATAGCACCATAACAGCTCTACTCTCATTCTTAGAAACTGTCAATCACTCGAGATTTTAGGAACTTAGTATCCACGGTGCTCCTAGATCTCTCTAAAGCATTCGATACTGTTTCCCATAAGCACCTTCTAAGTCACCTCTCAAACATAAATCTCTCCCTCCCAAAACACTCTTTCTTGGTTCTCAAGTTATCTGTCAGATATATCTCAGGCTGCAAAATGGAAAAAAGACACCTCACCTTTCTTACCCACCCCTACTGGAGTACCACAGGGGTCCATCCTTGGACCAATGCTGTTTAATATCTTTAGCAATAACTTTCACTCTGCTATTCCTAATGCCAAAGTCATCCAATATGCAGATGACTCAATACTTGTCTGCTCTGCTCTAACCTCCCTGAACTCCTATTTAAAACTTAGACTGCCTTCTCAACTACTGAGATCTGGGTGCACCAAAAATCACCTTTCTCTCAATGCTAACAAATCTAAAATACTACTATTCACACCCTCAAAATCTTTTTTTTTTTTTTTTATTAAAATTCCTTCCAAGTCCTTAGCCAAAGCAACTCTCTGATCGAAGTTGTTCCCTTTGCCAAACTACTCGGTGTAACTATAGACAAACACCTCAAGTTCGGCATCCATATTCAGCAAAATATAAAGAAAACCCACCAAAACCTAGGTATGCTATACAGGAACAACCACTTCCTCTCTACTTCTACCAGGCATATTCTGGCCTCCTCTTACCTCCTTCCCTCCCTTCTGTACGGCATCCCGCTACTAAGTAACCTAGCCTCTTCCATCACATCCAAACTTGAAAGCTGTTATAACAAAATTTCTAAATTTGCCACCAAAGCCAAACGTTCCACTCATCACTGTGTTACCCTCCAATCCCTCAACTGGTTAGAATTCACAAATTACCTGGACTTCCTCCAGCTCACTACAGCACATAGACTAATATTTAATCCAACCAAATGCCCCACTCTAACTAACATCCTACCCCCAAACACCCCGAATAGAACTCTCAGATCTGAACACCAAAACTTAATTACTGTCCACAAACCTAAACATCCTGCTGGACAACTTCTCCTTTGGTAAGAAATGGAACACTCCCTTCCACACCAAGGACAATGTCAAACACAAACAACTTCAAAACTCAGCTTTACACCTACCCCTCCTCCAAATGGAACTGTAACTGCATTCTCCTTAACTAGAACTCTAAAAAAAGCCCCCGGAAGGGTATTCTCCTTAGTTTCTAAACGCCTTATAGCTGGCTATAACTTTCTATAGCTAATTCCCATGTGATCTCGCACACTCTGTAAATATTGTAAATAGCTCTTGACGTTTGGCTTTAACTGTGTGAATTTGTTAAAGGAGCTCTCACACTCTGTAAATATTGCAAATAGCTTTTGAATTTTGACTTTAACTGTGTGAATTTGTTAAATGATCTGCACAATATTTTTCCACTATGGGCAATATTGCTCATGCTTTGTATTATTTGATATGTATTTGTACTTGTACGTTTATTTTTATTGGACTGCTATCTTTACTGTAATCTGTTTCATGGAGTTTTTCTCCCTGAGCCTCCACTGAAAACGGGCTCTCTGGGCCCAGTGGAGTTCCCTGGTAATCAAACTTGAAATAAATAAATTTGATTGTTATTCTTGGTGTTTTGGAGGTTAAATAAGATGACCTGGTACATAACTTTCTGGAATTACACACTTTAAAAAGTTAATTGACCAATGCAGGAATCAAACCTAAGGAAGAAATAATGCAAAATTTTCCATCAGTGTAATTATTTGTCATTGCTACAGGAGAACTCATTTTCAACTATGTTCATTAATGATATAGTGTACTCAGTATGAATGGAGACATATATCAGATAGGCCTGCATGTGTATGACTTTAGAAAGTCCCGTGAATTGCATTCCCATGAAAGAAGCATTATTATTGTTTGCAAATCTATGTCAGATGGATGGGCTTTCATGAGCTGATTAATATAGGATGGGGCATGACACATACATACTTCATTACACATACTGTCCTAAACACAGAGTTGGGCTATGTGAGGACAGAAGTTGATCTCAAGTTCAGTATTCTGTCCATCATAGATATGCAAGTGCATTTTAATTCATTATCATTATTATCTTGCTTGACATCTGCGGTGGTGTAGCGGTAGCATTGTTGCCTCACAGCAAGAGGTTCTCCCGTTCGATTCCCAGCTGAAGTGCAGGGAGTGCCTTCTGTGTGGAGTTTGCATGTCCTCCCCGCGGTTGGGTGGGCGTTCAAAAGACATGTGTAAATGGATGTGCTCTTTGTTAAAGGTTGGACGTCGAGCTGGCACCTCGGCGTTCGTGAAAATCTACTGTTAATCATTAGCGGATTGGAGTTCCGCTGTGGCGACCCCTAACTGGGAAAAGCCAAAAGACAAACAAACATCATAATTATCTTGCTTAAACAATTACATACACATTCAACTGTGTTTCATACGTAAATCATTTATGAGATAATGCTACTTAGAAAAATGTATCTATCAAAGCATTAATGAGATATTTATTGCAATAAACATAACTATAATAGTAATTTGTATTTAATGTTACCTTCCTAATCACAGTGTTGTCACAAACTGCATTCTGACACCATTTGTAAAAGTAAGTGTTACATGAATTTGAACCCTGGATCACAGTGCACTTATACCTTGCACTACAGAGACAGTTACACAGCAGTTAAATGTTCTCCAGTCAGTATTGTCCAGAGTGCTGATGTCCGTGCATTGCTGCTAACCCTATTTGCACTACAAAGGCTGGCCAAATAAAATGTTTTCACTTTTTTTCTTAAGCAGGTAACCTTCAAGTGCACAAGACATGAAACGGGGGGGGGGGGGAAGCATATGAAGTTCTGATAAAAGTAAGTCATAAATCTGGAGTAATTATTTCTGCATTCCCTTCACATTGTACGGAGCTGCTCTACTAAGGGGCTAAATTCATTGCATTTACACATTCTACCACAGAAACAAGTATACAGCATGTCCACATCACTCACTCATTAGTAATACTGTGCAACTGTGACAAAACTTTGCGCTAAGGAAGATTACAGAAATAACATTGTTCGGTCTTTCCTTCTACTGTGAGCCCTGTTTGCACTCTGCTAAGCAGTGCTGAAATTAAACATATATATATATATATATAAAAAACAAGTTATACTCCACACAACACACACTGCATTTTCACATGTACAAGCATTCCAGGTAGCATGTGACATCAAACTGGATACAAACCCTCCATCCTTTTTCCTGCTTCTTTAAACAGATTTTATTTTACCCATGTACTATACTGATACTTGGGTGTGATGCATAATTTCTTGTCTTACTGATGTTCAAAGTATTGTAGCAAAGCACACCTATTCCACTCTAAACTGCACGACTGATGGCATGCCAAATTAGATTTTTCAGTTTGTACCTGGGGCAGTGGACTTTCATTCACTGTTTTGAAATAATGTCAGTTCACATTGCACTTTGCCAAAACCTGCTCAAATCAGGAGCAAAAACAATCTGAAAATTGCTAGTATTAATAAATATAGGAGAATAATAATGAAAAGGCAGGATTGTGAAGTTTCCTAGATCTGTGTGTATTACAAGCACATCGTAAGCACACTATCTGGAACTGAACCCTCAACATAGTGCAATAACTACACACACTCTGTTGTGCTTTTGTCCCTCTTTGTCACCAATACAGACAAAAAAAATTGTTCCTTTTTCATTTGTTTGAACATGTCTATATCAATGTGATATTGACAAATACTTTAGGCTAAGAAAATCCTACACTATTTTTATGTCAGGTTGCCAACACTGTCAGCTCTTTCTTCTCTTTATTTTCTGAGCATCTTCCCCTCCTCCCAGCTTAACTACAGCAATGCAGTGCCATGGACATTTATTTTCATCTTTGTTTCAATGTGTAATATAGCTGATCAGCATTTCAGATAGATTTTAACCAGATGATGTACAGTGTGCGCTTAATACAAGATCACTTTTGTTAAGGTTGTTCTCATAGCTCTCAAGCTACTTACACTTTTTATCATAAGTCTACACTGCATGATAAAAACACTTCAGGGAGAACAGTTACTTCAGTATTGCTTTTTGTTATAGTTGGAGCAATCAGTAAAACTTGCAAGCCATTAGCATCTGACAATTGCCATTGCTCCTCTCAGCAGTCCTAGGGTGTGTGCATGCAATCATGTAGCTACCTATACCATGTTTACATCCTCTACACCAAGTGATTTGTTTTTTGTGTTCAGAAATGCAAATTATTTTACACCACATGTGCATCTTCACAGTGCTCAGGGGGCTGAATCTACACTATAGAAAGGTAATGGTGAAGCTTTGGAAGAGAAAGGATGAGAGATTGATTAAATACACACAGAGCATTAGTGCTAGTTACTTAGAGGAGATTACTCTACAGATTACTGCACTATTTCATAAATCATGTTTGTCCTCTACACAAACTGCTTACATGTTCATATTTTGAATGCATTTCAATATGTAATAGAAAAAAATAATTTTGTTATGTATGCAATTTTAAAAATGCATTGCTGCTATACTGCACATATGTCAGTTCTTGCTGTACTGTCCAAGTTAGTATGGTTACATCACAGTATTGTGTTGTTATGTGCCCCTACATGACTCCCTCAGCCAAGTGAGTGATTCATTGGATAGGATGAGTGACACACTGGATTGGGCAGAGTCTGGGGTGGAATGCTTGCTGGGGGAGGGCTGGCATCCATGTGTCTGTAGAGACACATCATCATCTGGTGTTAGGTGAGATAGTTGTGCCAGATCCCCCTCCCGTACTGGCACTACTTCCACTGTTCTGTCAGTGAATGAGGTGTCCACACCCAGATGTGGTAGGCCATGGAGTCATGGTCCTGGATGTAGTTGTGAGGAGGGCTTGCTTGTCTAGCAGACATCCCTCACATTCATGTAGTACTCCTAGTTTGAACCAGATACGTGGAAGTGGCAGTGCAACTCCTGACAGAGGCAGTTTGCATAGCCGTGAGTGGCAACACTGAATAGATAATGCTACCATGCACAGCTGAAACCTGTCCCACATGGCAGGACGTACTGCTAGCACTGAACTTGATTTTGTTCATGCAGACAAACAAACACAGTTCACAAAAACTGCCCATACCAAACAGCACATATGCAAGGTAAAAAAAAAATACTTAACAGTGATTGGGATATATCTTCTGTTACTGCCCCTGACATATTTCATACTTTAATGAGTGTTGTGTTTCTTACTCACTCACACTCACTACTTTGGTGTCACCCTTGGTCTACTGCACCCTCACCCCCATCCTGTGAGAAGATGATTGTGCCATTGTCTTTGTTCATTTGGGTTTGACTTAGGGTTGCATATATGTGTGATGCACAGAGTGGATAGGTATGAGACTGACAGTATGCAGGTAGTTTATCTTCTTATACGTTTGGTCATGTACTACAGGTTCCACACTTACCTTTACATTACTGCAGTTATGAGTCATGCTTTGGGGCTGCCTCTGTCTGATGCTATCCATACGCAGACATTACATGGATAAATAAAGTTAATGGACATTGGATGGCATAACTTTTAATATTTGCATGTGCTTAGGTTACTTCTATTGTTTTGCTGGTGAGTGTGTGTCTGCACTATCATTTGCCTCTTAGTTGCTGACTGTCTGCACTAACTTTTGAGTTTTAGTTGTGGAGTGTGCATGCTATCCTTTACCTGTTAGCCAGGGCAAGGGCATATTGTGCATTCCTACATCTACCAGCTACCTCTACAGCTGGAGGTTCTCCCTCAGAATCCTCATCTGTATGTGCTGGAGGTGTTGCCCCTACCTGTGGCCCATGAATGTGTGGTCCTGGCCCTTGCTGTTCCTGTTGCAGCTGTTTCCTCAAGATGATATTGCACAACATGGCACAGACTGTGAGAATTTCTGCACAGGTGCCCAGGTTGTACTGCAGGGCACCCCCTGATTTGTCTAGACAGCAGAACCGTGACTTCAGCATGCCAAACACAAAACACGCTCTATGATTTATTTATTTATTTATTTACATTTCTTGACCGGGAGTGTACGACTGGATGTAAGTCCATTTTCAGCGGAGGCCGGGGGAGAAAAGCTCCACAGTTAAAATAAACAGACAGTAGTTAAAATGGATTACATAGCGATTAACAGTTTCATTAACATAGCAATTAATTACAAACATATTTACAGATGAAGAACATAGTACATCAGTAGACAACTAGAATCTTTATCTGTGAAGTACATAACAGACATTAACAAATGTTACAATAAGAAGCTCCTGCTGTATAATAAGTACTAGGATTATGAGCATCTGAGCTTGCTATAATCAAGGTAGTTAGTGGGGTGGAAAGAAAGGTAGTGGTTGGATGATGTTTCATGTTCGGGTATGGACATCACTGTATCCTTCTTCTGTGAGGGTGTGTACATTTCTGATGGGTGTCATGAGCCATAGTTCCAGTCCATAATCTGCAGCACCCAAAAGACGGCCTTATGGAACATCACCTCTTGCAAATCTTGTGTAAAGCTGCAAGGTGTGCCATATCAAGTAAGAGTCATGACAGCTGCCTGGGTTGCCAGTACAGACATTGAGTGATCCCTCTAACATCTAACTTGGCACTTGATTGAGTGGAACCCCTTCCTACTGATGTTTGTCCTTCCCTGTTCACCAGGTGGGGATTTTATTTCAATGTGAGTGGAGTTTATGACCCTCAAGATTTCAGGGAAGTGTGCTACAGCATAACATTTCTCCATTTTTCTTGTTCTCTCCTGTGGTGTGTGTGGAAAATAGATGTATTCCCTTGCATGTTCTAGCATGGCATTGAGACATAGGTGCAATATTCTAGAGGCTGAGGCCTGTGATGCCCTTAGTACATCTCCTGTGCTTCTCTGGAATGTACCAGGATCCTTAATGCTACACATACCTTAGTTTCCACTGGTTTAGGTTCTCCTTGATTTCCCCTAGGTCTGAGGTGGGGATGGCAGAGTTTGCAGAGTTCCTGTAGTGTTTCCCTAATCACCCAGTATCACTCTACTGTTTCAATATGGTGTCTATATCATAATATTGAATGATAACAAGAGTGAATGCTCTTATCTCAAACTCTAAATGTCGAAAGCACTGAATGCCAAACACACAGAACAGCAATTTTTTTCCCAGGGAAAAAAAAAATTGCTGAGCCGTTTTCGGGATTTTGCCATTTCCTCCACTGTGGTGTGATCTCAGAGTTGGTATATTTAAGTAGGGGGGTGTGGGGGCACAGACTCCCACATCGGTGGATATGGGGACAAAGCCCCCCACTTTATTCTCTGTTTGGATTTGTTTTTTGTTATTTTTTGTTTGTTTGTTTTTTGTGGAGCAGAGATTTTTTTTTCCCTAGGAAAAAAATTGCTGTTCTGTGTGTTCGATATTCAGTGCTTTCAGTTTTTAGGGTTTGATAAAAGAGCATTCTCTCTTAATCGTTTGATGTCATGATATAGACCCTTCAATATGTAGTCCATGATATGTTAAAATGGGTCCGAAAAGCTCCTTCTCCTTCGACCTGGTCTATCAGCAGATGCAGCAGTATAGATTTGAGCCTGTTGCACATACACATGCACGAGAGCAACAGCAGCCCCTTCTTCTACTTCTTCTTCTTCTTTCGGCTTTGCCCGGTTAGGGGTTGCCACAGCGGATCCATGTCTGCTCTTGATTGACAGTGGAGTTTTACAGTGTTGAGTTACCAGCCCAGTGCCCAACCTTCCATAGAAGGCACACACATGCATGCACTCGCATCTAGGGCCAATTTAGAGTGTCCAATCCACCTACAGCATGTCTTTGGGATGTGGGAGGAAACGGGAGCACCCAGAGAAAACCCACGCAATCACAGGGAGGACATGCAGACTCCACACAGAAGGCACCCCAGCTGAGGATCGAACCAGAGAACCTCCCCCTAACATTGCTTTTTTCTAAGAGTGATGGTGGTTGTATTCCAATAGGTTTTGGTGTTCATGGCAAAGGGCCACACCATCTCTACACAGTTACTTTGTAGTTTCCTGAATGGCTCTGCCATCTTGGGTTGGTTAATTAGCATGTAATTCAGCTAAATATGCATTCATTAGCATATTCTGCTGTTTACTTTTGTTTGGCAGCTCTACATGATATGTACAGCCATTTAATGAATACAAAATAGTGCTCTATCGGCACGAAGTGTACACAATGGCGGCACAGAAATTAGCCATTCATTAATCCAGCCCTATGTTTTAACACAAAAAAATCCCTAAGTAAACATATATTGGGATATGTTAAAGAAAAATAAAATATAGCCTTGCAGACATGCACTTCCACACCTTCTGTGGCATACAGTTGTTGTTGTTTGTCTTTCGGCTTTTCCTGGTTAGGGGGTCGCCACAGCGGAACTCCGGTCCACTAATGATTGGTAGTTGATTTTTACGTGCAGAGTTATCAGCCCTGATGCACAACCTTCAACGAAGGTACGCCCATTCACACGTCTCCACACAGAAGACGCTCTAGCTGAGAATCGAACCAGACAGCATCTTACTGTGAGGCGTCAACACTAACACAGCACAGAACAGTTGTTTAAAATTTTACCATAATGGTAGATATCCTTCTCGTCACTGTTGCACTATTCATTACACTAGGGAGTATTCTTTACATTGGGGATCCCTTGACAAGGGTGGCCCACCATTTGGACAGCATACCAAAGCCTTTAGGTTGCTTTAAGGTATGCACTATGTCACACATAAGCTCCTTGCATAGCGTAGGTCATAAATGTGACATCCGGTCATACCATCTTCAGAACTGAGAGCCCCAGAAGGAATGCCAGTATAAGGAAAAGAAAGGTAATCAGTACATCCAGAAGAGAAATTGTCCAGGGGGTGGATTGAGGGAGTGAATACTGTTATGGTGATATTTTACACAACTATCCTATGTCCTTCCATTTCACTGCTGCAGTGTTCATTACAATAGGGAGAGTGCCAAAGCTCAGGAAGAGCAGTGGGAGGAGGAAGGACCAGCAGAGCCCTCTGGGAAGCCATGAAGGATGGCCCCAGCAAAACCAGCTCTAGCTCTGGAAATTTCATCCAACTTGTAGTGCTTAGTAAATATATGCTCAAAAGTCCAGGTAGCTGCCTCCAAAATACAGTTAGTATCCAAACCCTTGAAGAAAACACCAGAAGAAGCCACAGCTCTAGTAGAATGAGCCTTAACAGAATAAGGAATGCTCTTACCATGAAAGGAATAACAGAAAGAAATAGCTTTAGAGATCCAAGATAAAATAGTTTGCTTGGACACCACTAATCCTAAGGACCTAGGATGAAAGGAAACAAAGAGCTGATCAGATTTCCTAATATTCTTAGTCTTATCCAAATAAAAATTGAATTTTCTATGCACATCCAATGTGTGCAGCACATTCTCACTGGCAGATTGCAGAGAAGGGAAAAAAATTGTGCAAGTGGATAGACTGATTAAGGTACAACTCATTCACCACTTTGTGCATAAAAGAAGGATTAGTACAATAGGACACCCTGCTCTTATGAAACACCAAAAGAGGACAAGCCATAAGGGCTTGAAGCTCAGACACCCATTTGGCAGAAGTAAGGGTTAACAAAAGCAGAGTCTTCCAAGAGTAATGCTGCAAGGAAGCTGAAGCTGCAGGCTCAAAAGGAGCCTGAGTCAATTTCTCCAGAAAAAAATTAAAATTCTAGGGAGGAGGAACAAGCTTTCTGGGAGGCCTAATATGAAGGACGGCTTTAATAAATTGGTTTGCTTCAAATCTAGAAGTTAAAAGAGGAAATAAAGGCAGAAAAGCAGAGATAGCTAATAAGTGGGCCTTAACAGAAGAATAAGCCAAACCCGCATGGAGCAATTCACAAAGATAAGAGAGAACTAAAGGAACATCCACCGAAAGTGGATCCAGGTTATGAGAAAGACACCAAGTTGAAAACCTCTTCCATTTTGATAAGTAGGATTTCGTACTATTGGGTTTCGTGGCCTCCTGCAGGACCATAAGCATGTCCTCAGAAAAAAAGATGTCTATGTGGAATCAAAATCCTATCATCCACAGTGTCAGTAGAAAAGTGGATAAGTAGAGATGGATGAGAGATCCCTTGTCTTATGTGAGTAGGTCCACCCAGTGAGGTAACTTGTGATTATTGCCCTTGGCTAAATGCAGAAGAAGAGGAAACCAGTGCTGCCTCAGCCAAAAGGGAGTTACCAACAAGATTTGGGGAGCATCCTGCTGAATTTTGAACAGAACCTTTGGAATGAAGGGAAGGGGAGGGAAAGCATAAAGAAACATTCTCTTCCAAGAAACAGATAGGGCATTCCCTTCCAAACCACAGGACCTGGGACTCTGGCAATAAAAAGTAGAAGTTGTCTGATCTGAGGGGAGGCAAAAAGATCTATTTGAGGAGTACCCCACTGATAGACAATGTCCAAAAACACATCCCTGTGAACCATCCATTGAGGGATTGAGTTAAGGACATGCTCAGAGCATCTGCCACAATATTCTGACCTGAAAGAATGTAAACTGCCTGAAGAGCCACTTGATATTGGATAGCAAGTTCCCACACCGGGAGTACCAACCAACAAAGAAGATGAGATCTTGTCCCCCTTGTTTATTTATGAGCCACGTCACTGTAGTATTGTCTGTAAACCCCTTGACAGGCCCCGGGAAGGAGACAGGATGAAAAGCCTGAAAAGCCAGCAGAAGATCTCTCATCTTTCTGACATTGATGTGCTTTTTCTGTTGAAGAGGAAACCAAACAACCTGCACCTTTAGGGAGCCAAATACTGCTCCCCATCCCATGCCTGAAGTATCTGTGAACAGCTTCTGAGAGGGAAGAGGGGGATGAAAAGGGAGCCCTGGATTTAGAGACAACTGCTGAATCCACCACAGAAGTTCCTTCTTGAGACAAAGCAGAAGAGGAACTGCAAATGTGAGAGGATACGAGTGTTGAAGTCAAACTGACTTCAGAAACCACTGCAACTTTCACGTGTAGTCTGGCTAGAGGGAGCATAGGGATGGTGGAGGCCATGAACCCAAGTGCTCGAAGAAACTCATAGAGGCCAGAGGAAGAAGAGTTTGAAAAAAGGAATTGAGAGTTAAGGCTTTGGGGAGGCAGGGATGCCAGCATAAGCATAGTCTGGATCCTTCACCCCAGAAAAACATGGTCCTGAGAAGGAATCAAAAAATTCTTTTTCTGAAATTTATTGTGAACCCTAGGATTTGCAGAAGGGAAATGGCAAAATGAAGATTTTGTAAAAGATCTCTGGAGCAGATACCTGAAACAGGAGATCATGCAGATAAGGAAAGACTTAGATCCCTGAAGCCTGGCCAAAGCAATCACAGGAGCGATGTATTTGGTGAATACCTTTGGAGCAGTAGAAAGGCTAAAAGGCAAAGCAGAGAACTGAAAATGTCAGGAAGCAACAGAGAAATGTAAAAACTTCCTTTAAAGGGGATGAACAGGAAGTTGGAGATAAGCATCCTTGAGATCCACAGACACCAAATAAGACTGAGGAATCAAAAGAGAAAACAAGGTCTGAAGGGACAACATTCAAAAAGAGGGCACCTTCAGAAAAGTGTTTAGATTAGAGAGGTCTAGAATTGGTCTCCAGGTATCCTCTTTCCTCGGCAATAGAAACATTCTGGAGTAAACCCCCTCCCCACTTGGGACATAGGCACCTCTTGACTAGTATCTTGAGTTGAAAGATCTCAAAGAACCCTAGAAAAAAGGACAGCTCTTCATGAGGGGGCTGAGGAATTCCCATAAAAGGTTTCCAGACCATGAAATATAATGGATATAGTCTAGAAATCCTGAGTAATCTTTATCCAAATAAGAAGAGAGAGAGATAGGTGAAGAGAAAGTGGAAAATGGCTGGGGAGAATAGGATAGTCAGATGACAACCATCAGGAAAAGGAGACTACTGAGGCATAGAAGACTGAGTAGCCTTTGTAGGAGGAGCCCTCTTGCCCCCTTTTTATCCTTAGAGGGAGGGATAGATTTCCTGCAAACAAAGGCTGGCTTATTGCAGTAATTTCTCTGATTATGATGATGATCTTTGCCCCCATGTATGCAAACTTGTTTGTGTACTTTTTTGAAAAAAAGTTTCTATTTAATTTGGATTTTATGAAAAAATATGTGGATTTTTATTTTCGTTTTATTGATGATTTAATTTTTATATATGAGGGGGGTGAAGAAGAGGTAGAAAGTTTTATAATAGATATGCATAGGAATCCCTTTGGTCTTGCTTTTGATGGACTTCAAAAAGGGAACAAAGTTGCATATCTTGATCTTATTTTGGAAGGCATGGAAGATGGGAGCATTTCGTCCAATATTTATAGGAAATTTGTGGACGGTAATCAATATCTACATGCCACCAGTTGTCACCCTCCCCATGTGTTAGAAGCTTTACCATTTGGAGAATTGGTACGTGTTTCACGGTTGTGTAGTGATAAGAAGGAATTGGTGAAAGAGATGGAAAGAACTAACCAAATGTTTTTGTATAGGGGTTATGACCCAGATAGTTTAAAAAAGGCTTATATTAAAATAATGAGAAAGTTAAATATGGAAGGGGATGTACATACAAATAAAAGAATGAATAAACAACATAATAGCAGTTTTCTTGGAGAGAATAAGGGGAAAGGAGATGCTATTTATTATGAAACAATGTATAATATAAAACATGAAGAAATAAAAGCTTTAATAGAGTATTATTGGAAATGTTCTTTGGGAGATAAAGCTTTGGCAAATATTATTCCTTATAAACCATTTTCTCTTACAAAAGGGATAGAAATTTCAAGGACATGGTGGTACTTGGTAAATTTTCTATGCCAAAAATAGCAATTTCAGGAACTATCTTGAGTCGAGGTACAATGTGCTGCAATAGATGCAGTATTTGTAATAATGTTGTTAATACATTTAGGAATATAAATGGGGTTAAATTTGAGCCTAGAGACACATATACGTGTAGAAGTAGAGGGGTAATATATGCATTAAGATGCCCATGCGAGCTTTATTACATAGGGGAAACTAAGAGGGAATTTCATGTTAGATTCATGGACCATATAAGAGATGTTAAAAATAATAGAGAGGACAAAATAATTGCTGCACATTTTAGGATGTTTCACAATAGTAATGGGGCCCTGTTACAGGGTATTGTTTTAGAGACTGTAAAATGTTTGAGTATGGATGAAAATGTACTGAAACAAAAATTACTATATAAAGAAAGTATTTTTATTTTGAAATATAAAACTATGATACCTAATGGTCTTAATAATGAACTAAATTGGAAGTGTTTGCTTTAAGGCAAACTGTTGTGTAATTGGTAGACAGGTGCTGCTAATTGAATGTAATATATAAAAGAGTTTGGTTTGTGATTTTACTGTTTGATATTCCTTGAAGGTGGAAACACTGAAGCACTAGAGAGAATAAAAGAAATTTGATTTTCCTGGTTGTCTTTTTCACAATAACTGGTGGTTTGTGGTCAGAGTTGTTTTATGTTGTGGAGAAGAGGAGAATTTGTGGTCTATATAAAAGAGGAAACAAGGTCTGAAGGGACAACATTCTAAAAGAGGGCATCTTCAGAAAAGTGCTTAGATGAGAGAGGTCTAGAACTGGTCTCCAGGTATCCTCTTTCCTGGGCAACAGAAACATTCTGGAGTAAACCCCCTCCCCACTTGGGACACAGGCACCTCTTGACTAGAATTTTGAGTTAAAAAATCTCAAAGAACCCTAGAAAAAAGGACAGCTCTTCATGAGGGGGCTGAGGAATTCCCATAAAAGGGGGAAGAGATTTCCAGACCATGAAATATAATGGATATAATCTAGGAATCCTGAGTAATCTTTATCCAAATAAGAAGAGAGAGAGAGAGAGAGATAGATGAAGAGAAAGTGGAAAATGGCTGGGAAGAATAGGATAGTCAGACGACAACCATCAGGAAAAGGAGACTTCTGAGGCATAGAAGTCTGAGTAGCCTTTGTAGGAGGTGCCCTTTTGCCCCCTCTTTATCCTTAGAGGGAGGGATAGATTTCCTGCGAACAAAGGCTGGCTTATTGGAGTCATTTCTCTGAAATTTAGGCACAGGAGAAATAAACACATTTTTAAGTTCTTGTAAAGCCTTGCCCTCATCCTGAAGGGACTTAAATCAGCAGCAGCTTCACCAAACAAGTGTTTATTATCTAGAGGGGCATCCATCAACTTAGCCTTAATATCATCAGGCAAAGGTTGAAGCCAAAGCCAAGAATACCTCCTCATCACTGACCCAAAAGCAGCAGTTCTGCTCTGCTGAATCTTCTGGAATCTAGCTCGCCATGCAAGTGGTTTGCAAGGCCGATATCTATGGGGCCTGAATCACTTAATGAACTGGAAATACTGCTGAAGATTCATTCAGACTACTGTAGCTGTTTTGTCTCTCAAATAAACAACAAAACTCCAAGTAGAAAGTGTAGAAGATGTGACAGACCTAGGAAAAGGGGCAACAGAGCTAGTATCAGCATCAGATTAAGAAAAGCTACACTCAGGCCTGCAATTCCTTCTATGTTGCTGACTAACGTAAGATCTCTGGACAACAAAATGGACTTTATCAGGCTGGACATTAACACAAACAGTAAGATAAGTAACAGCTGTATTATTATATTCACTGATACATGGCTAAATTCAAATATCAGCGACCAAGCTGTTGGAATAGACAAATTCTCTTTATTCAGAGCAGACAGGTTACAGCCTCTCAGTGGCAAAACAAAAGGTGGGGGAGTCTGCATATACAACAACAACAGCTGGTGTGAAAACAACGATGTTGTCACTAGCTATTGCTCAGCTGACATTAAATACCTTGCCATAAATGGCCATTCTGCTTGCCAAGGGAGTTTTCAACTATCTTTATAACTGCAGTTTACATCCCTCCCAAGTTGAAACACTAATGAAGCACTCACCAGCCTGTGATCTGCAAAACAAAAACCCAGAATTTGTCAACATTTTAGCTGGAGATTTCAATCAGGTCAAACTGAAAACTGTGCTACCAAACTACCAACAGTATGTAACCCTCTCTACAAGAGGTGAAAACACACATGATCAAGTGTACTCAAATATGAAACAGGCATGCAAGGCAGTCTCCCACCCCCATCTTGGTAGCTCAGATCACATTTCTATCCTGCTTATCCCAGCCTATAAACCAATACTAGTAAGGGGAAATCCATTCAGGAAGCAAATAAGGATCTGGCCTGAAAGTGCTGTCTTGGCTCTGAAAGACGGCTTTGAAAGCTGTGACTGGAAGCTATTTAAGGAGGCTGCCACCACAAATCAATGTATTAATTTGGATAAGTACACTGAAACAGTTGTGGGATACATCACAAAATGTATTGTGGATGTCACTACCCTGAAGGATGTAACCATCAGAGCCCACCAAAAACCCTGGCTCACCAGTGAGGTATACGAATTACTGAGAGCACATAATGCTGCCTTTAAGGCTGGAGACAGAGAGGCTTTAAAAAAGACCAGGGCTAACTTGAACAAAGGTGTGAGAGCAGCAAAATGGGCCTATAGTCTAAAAATACAAAGACACCTTTCTGACCAGAAAGATCCCAAACAGCTGTGGAGCGGGATCCAAACCATCACAGACTATAAGCCACCATCCATGTGATGCGATGATAACCCAGACTTTTTAAACAAGCTAAACATTTACTTCACCAGATTTGAGGCATCGAATAGAACATCACGAGAGAGACTACCCACAAATGAAGAAGACACATCACTATGCCTCAACGTGAAAGAAGTATGCAAGAATCTATGTAGGGTTCATCTGAACAAAGCAGCATGTCCAGATAGGATCCCAGAGAAGCTACTTAAAAACTGTGCTGATCAGCTGGCACCAGTCTTCACAGACACTTTCAATATATCTGTCAGCCGGGAAAAAGTGCTTAAATGCTTTAAAACCACTGACATCATCCCTCTACCCAAGAAATCATCTCCAGCAGCATTAAGTGATTACCGACCAATTGCACTTATCTCAGCAGTGATGAAATGTTTCGAAAAAATGATCAAGGATTATATAACATCCTGCCTGCCTGCTACATTTGATCCTTTAAAATTTGTATACAGGCCAAATCATTCCACTGCAGATGCCATAGCCTTAACACTTCATCACACCTTGGACCACCTGAAAAATAAGGACTGTTACATATGCATGCTGTTCATAGACTTCTGCTCGGCCTTCAACACAGTTATTCCACAACAGCTGCTGTCTAAGCTGAGTAAACTTGGCATAGAAAACACACTGTGCAACTGGATTCTTAACTTCCCAACCCAAATAGTTCGAGCTGGAAAGCATCACTCAAACAGCATCACCCTAAACACCGGGGTCCTACAAGGATGTGTACTCAATCCACTTCTTTTCACAATTCTGACACATGACTGCACAGCTATGCATCAGTCAAATAGAATCATCAAATTTCCAGATGATACCAAAGTAATCAGCCTTATCAAGAAAGAAGATAAGGGGGCCTACAGGGAAGAAGTTAACCAACTCATTCAGTTGTGTACTGACAACAACTTATCACTAAATGTTGGGAAAACCAAGGAAATCATCATCAATTTTAGGAAGAAGAAAAAGCCACATACTCTTATTGTCATCAATGTTGCCACAGAGGAAAGAGTAAATAACATCAAATTGCTAGGGGTTCATATCTTGCAAGACCTAAGTTGGGGCATAGACACTTCCTACCTCATAAAAGAGAACCCAACAACATATCCACTTCCTTAGGAGATTTTGTAGAGCTAACCTTCCCCCAGAGATCCTTCTCACCATCTATAGAGCCACGATTGAGAGTGTACTGACAAACAAAATTGTCTGGTATGAAAATTGCTCTCAAGCTGATCAGAAGGCACTGGATAAGACTGTCAAACAGGCCACAAAAATCATTATCTCCAACTTTCAATCCTTACAGGATATATATTCAAACAAATGCTATAGAAAAACTATTGAGGGATATACACCAACTGGCTCATGGACTGTTCAAACTCCTGCCAACAAGGAAGTGCTGCAGAAGCATTAGATGCAGGACATCCAGATTCCATAATAGCTTATCACCACATGCTGTCAGACTGCTGAATAACAAACCCATAGCCTAATGCACTACATGGGTAAAACATTATTTGTGTGCAATATATCATTTCTCTTTACATAAACTCTCTGAATAGCTCATTTCATAGATCTCTATCTGCACTAGGAAAACTGAACTGTTAAGTTTATGGTATAGATTGGTGGTGGGTAAGTTTACATGTGTGCCTCTCTTTTTTATTATAGTACTGTTTTTTGCATATTCTTGTATTTCTACTGTCTACTCCTGCTGTTGTATATGTTGTGTTTCTGATGTAAATAGAGCTTTCAAATTTGTTTTACTTTATTTACTTTTTGTATCTTATTTTTTATTTTTATTTAATTTAATTAAAGTTTTTTAGTAATTTCATTTGTCTTCCTTCTGTGAGTGTGTTTATGAGCCGGAGTATCGAAATTTCTTGCAGTGATACACACTTTTTCCTCTGTGTTGAGCTGTATAACAATAAAGTTTACTTTGACTTTGACTTCTCTGACTAAAATTTGAGGAACACCCCTAGGCCCCTCAGAAATAATCAGTTCCCCATGAATATCTGAAGCAGATGTCTGCAATGGCTGCTTGGACATGCCTACAGTCAGATCCCCACCGACCTCCAACTGGTCTCAGCAGAAGAATCCAACAATGAAGCTAGGGAAACCTCTGAGCTCTCACTCTCCTCAGGATGGATGCCTGGTGGGGGATGTATAGCAGAAGATTCCAGCCTAGGTTTCTTGGCCTTCTTCTTCCCATATGGCTGTGCCTCAGAGTGAGTAGTCTGTGTCTTTAGCAAGAAGCTTAAGACATTGATTCTCAAGATAAAGCTCCAAAGAAGAAAGCCTGCTACGCTATGAAGGGTCTTGGGAACAAAGGATTGACAGCTAGAACAGGACATATTTTGCCAAGGCAAAACAGACACTATTTGTGATGGTCTTTATGGAGGAGTCTGTCCCCCACACTGGCATTTACCCTTCTTGCATTACATGAAACCCCACAAGCAACAGTATAGCAAAAGAAGGATAAGACAACAAAACCCCAATGGGGCACTTATCGGTAATGGCTCATTGAACCAGCAATGGATTAGGCGTTCAGACCAATGATCAAAGTAATACATTTGGACTGGTGGCAAAGAAGTTCTGTGGATGGTACAGTTGGACGTTACCTTTATCCTCTGTGCTATGCAAGGAACATATTTGTGATGTATGGTGTACGTTAAAGCAACCTAAAGGCTTTGGTATACTGGACAAACATCAGGCCGCCCTTAGCAACGGATCACCAATGTAATAAATACTCTCTAGTGTAATGAATACTGCAACAGTGAAAATGGAAGGACATCTGGCTAATGCTTTTTTTGTTTTAATATACTTCAAATATGCACAGATTCACATCCGCTCAAGGGCAGAATCTATGTCTCTGTCCCCTATATTGTCCTTCCATTAAAATAGCAATGATGCTCTTTTATACACAATCACATCACACAGATGCACCAAAAATGTATTATAAACTAAAAATGCCATTTTTGAGGTCATTACTTGCACTGTGGTTGGCATAGAGCAGTGTCAGTGGTCACTCATGACTGTAGACTAATGGCAGTTCTCATTCCATGGCAAAAACTGAGAAAATTCCTACACATGGGTCAATACTTTGCCATTGGTTTCCCATCTGAACCTGTCATTAGCATGCATCAGATAGTATTTTTAGCATTAAAAAATGAATACGTAGGCAATAGTGTTCCTGTAAATGTCTATATGGATCACAGTAGTAATGATGTCAGGCATCTTCTTACAGTGGAATAGGTACAGGGTTTGATTCTAATGATGTTCTTTTAATTTTGCAGTTGCAGTACATTGTACTGCATATCTTAGCATATATCTCCTCTTGCAGGTGCTGTAGAATACCTGCCTAACATTCTTTTTCTTCTCATATGAGTAGAATATGCATGGGTTCATATCCCCTAATGTGCATCAAGTAGTATTATGTTGTTATACATTCCACCACAATATGGGTACTGCTTTTAGGCAAAATATAATCACATTACAGACATAAACCCAAATGTATGACTAAATAATATACATGATGTCATATATAAAGTATGAGAATATATACTGTACTGTTTCTGAATCTGATCCACATAATGATTCAGCATGTGTAATATAGCTTATTTCCCATTCATCCACACTTTTCTAGCCCTCACCTCAAAGGTGTTTAATGTCAGTTCCTGTGCGGTGGTACTAGTTACTACATAGTTTAGTAAGTGATATGTGTTTTGTGTGCAGGGGTTCAATTCCAATGTGCTCTATGTTATCGAATACAAAAATGTTTTTCTCTGTCTGCAATGCAACCTGTAATCAGGTTAAAGAAGTACATTAGGACAATACAAAGAAACACTAATATTAGTTAGAGAAATACATACTTGTCTATAAGGCTGTTTACCTCATGAATTTTATAACGTATCCATGTGTGCGTACCAAGACCTGGAGAAACATCAAGGGAAATAGACTTGAGATATCAATATTAACCAGCATGAGCTGAGGTCACTGTGGAGCATACAAATACATCAGCACAAATGAGCAAGTAGTAATGCTATGTTTCACAACAAAAACTGACATTGGAGCTATACCAAATACTGTGTCTATATTCTCTTTTCTGCCATCCTCCTCACATCAGGTCTCCTGTGTAGCTGTCATTGCCTATCGGTTGGAGCAGGCGAGATGCTGTTTGAGAATCAATTCCTTGAGATTCTTCTAAAAATCTCGGAAGGAAAGACATGTCTGGGAAAGGAGTGGGACTTACTCCATTTAGAGCATGGAGATGGTGTGAGGAGGACTCCAAAATGTTTGTACACCTCCTTATGAAAAACTTCAACCACAGGCTGGTGCAAGGGGGCTATACCAAGTCTCAGTACAAGGCTGAGCCATAAAATAGTTTGGACGAGGGTGTCACTGGTGCTTCTGTTATCCCTTGCACTGAGAAGCAGTGTCATCACCATTACAATTATTTGAAACACAGCAAAACTGACCTCCATAAGGCCAATTAATACATAAAAGCAATTGCATCCATAAAACAATTTTATGATATGTATAGTCCCTGAGGAATGTTTTTTTTTTACATGAGAGAGCCAATTACATTTTAGCAGGAGTATAACAATAATTAATGGTCTCATATGTTTATATTTGGATGCAATCAATCATTTTTTTTTTTTTCAAAAAACTTTTTTATTGAATTTTTAACAAGACAGAATTATAACATCAACAACAAAATAAGAATACATATTAAAAATGAAACATTAGGAGATATTTATGAAGATACACTTTTGTAAAATGAATGTTTTGTCTCAATGCATTTTGAGAATATACATTTAACTATTTACATCATATACAAATGTTAACCAAAGAATATATCAAGGTAAGTATTAATCTAAAATAAAAGGAAGTATAAGAATATAAATGAGACTGAGGTCTACAAATCCCTAAAAGGAGGTGACCTTCTATATGCTATTAATAATATGTAACACCTTTTCTATAGCTTTGCTAATAAATGACAACTTCTTGGGACTTTGCACTATCATTTTCTGCGCACTGATATATGTATGAGCCAAAATTTTAAAATTATTCCAATTCAATTTGGTACGATCCAGCCAATTTTGGGTGATATATAATTTCATAAGTGAACATATATATATTAACACTTGCATGTCTAATTTGGAGAGATAGATATTTGGTAAGTGTAATAGTGCAGTCTCCCAAGATAAGGTGGATTTATGATATCCCATTTTCTGTAAACGAACTTTTAGAGAGGTCCAAAGTTTGTGTGAATGATGACAAGACCAAAAAATGTGTAAAAGATCTGCGTTAGGATGTGAACAACAAGAACATGAGGGCGATTTATTAGAATCAAATTTGTTAAGTTTAGAAGGAGTGAAATATGCGTTATTGTTAATCATTAATTGAGTGTAAAAGAGTTTTTTGAAGGGTGAGTATTCCAATGTATTTTTGATAGCTGAGAGTTTCTGATTTATAGATATGTGAGAGTTATGTTTGTCCCAATAAGTAGAGAAGAGACACACTTCACTATGAATTATTTGATTTATGAGATTATAAGATTTAGATAACATTTTCTCTGGGAGCATGAGGACTTTTAAAAACACTTTATAGTTGTTGATATCGGTGCTATCTACATTGATGTGTAGAAATTTAGCATTAATAACATCTCTCAATTGACGTAAGATGGTTAGATAATTAATATTAACTTTGAGAATTTTGCGAATATTAGAGATAGTTTCATTCTTGTATTGCATCAGATCCCAAACAGTGAGATCTTTAATCAAGGGAAAATCTGAAAGATTAAAAGAAATATTGTCTAAGTTAACATTAGGATTTAAATGAAGAGGTTGCATTAATTGAAATATATTTTCTAGATTTACAAGTTTTAACAATTCTTGAAAAGCAATAATTTTTTGTTTTAAAGAGTTAGGAATTTTTAATTTATTCATGACACCTAGTGAAAGGAAAGGAAGAACTAGTGGATTGATGTTTTTAGTTACAATATGGTGATACCATAATTCTGTCCAAATAGAATTTTGACTAAACTTCTCAGTCTTTATATTTAAAATAGATAATAGTTTATTAGCCAAGATAATCAAATAGTAAAGATGAAAATTGGGAAGACCAAGTCCTCCCCTATTTTTAGGTAAGATTAGCTTAATGTAAGAAATTCTTACTGATTTAGGGAACCATAAGAAGCTAGCCAAAGTTTTATTGATTTTTGAGAAAAAAGATTTTGGAATCATCTGATCCACTGCATTGAATTGAAATAACAATCTGGGAAGAATATTCATTTTTATTATAGCTGCTTTTGATAAAAGTGATAAATTTAGCAATTTCCATCTATTCAAGTCAAGTATAATCAATGACCATACTTTAGCCAAATTATTTTGAAATGTGGAGAGACCATTATGATTTATATGAATCCCTAAATATTTGAAATTCTGAACTATCCGAAAAGTGGAGTCAGGAAACATATATGACTTGTGAGCATGTGGATTTATGGGAAGAATATGTGTTTTTTGAGTATTAATCTGATAACCAGAGACCTCTGAGAATTTTTCAATGGAACAAATTAGTTTAGATAGATCTGAGCAGGGTGTTTGAAAATATAATATAAGATCATCTGCAAAAGCGGACAAACAAACTTTAGTGTTAAGGATTCTAGGAATGTTATGGAAGGTATTTTGTGTTATATATAATAATAGGGGTTCTATATATAAATTAAATAGGAAAGGAGATAATGGGCATCCTTGCTTTGTGCCATTAATGATCTTTATGTTTTTGGATATTTTCCTGTTAATATAAAGAAAAGTATAAGAGTTTTTATATAGCATTTTAATAGAGTCTATGAAAGTAGGTGGTATATTGAAACAAGACATAATGTGAAACAAAAAGTCCCAGTTAACCCTATCAAAAGCCTTAGCGGCGTCAAGAATTAATGCATACATAGGATTTGTGTCATTTTTGGTAAAGTGAATAAGAGCATCAATTGTCAAGGTATTGTCCCACGAATGTCTATGTGACATAAAGCCCGCTTGTTCCAAAGAAATTAAAGATGGTAAAACATTTTTTAGTCTAGAAGCAAGTATAGAAGCTAAGATTTTAATATCAATGTTAATCAGAGAAATAGGCCTATAATTATTAGGATCAGTTTTTTCTTTGTCTCTTTTCAAAATTAAAATGGTTTTTGAGGTATTCCAATACAGATCAGATATACCATGAATCATTATATACTTAAAAATTTCTAAGAGAAGGGGTGAAATCTCTGATGAGTAAGTTTTAAAAATTCGGGTGTGAAGCCATCTGGTCCCGGTGATTTACTAGTCTTAAGTCTACTAATAGCTTCCGATATTTCTCTAATAGTCAATGGGGCAGAAAGTGTGTTTTTTTGTCGATCATTTAATCTAGGAAATTTAATAGAAGACGCGAAATTCACTATGTGTTGTTTACTCCTAGAATTATTTTCCTTTGAGTATATCTCTGAGAACAATGATGTAAAAAGCTGCAAAATTTCCTGATCAGTGTTGTATCTCTTGTTATTATATTTTAATGATGAAATTCTAGGAAGAGATTGATTACCTTTTATTATTCTGGCTAACACTTTAGAAGGAACCTGTGCCCATTCAGAGTATGTAGCTAATAACCTTTGCTCTGAAATGGTAAGGTTATGTTGATGCAGAAGCAATAATTCTTTTTGGGAACTCAATAATATTTCATATGTAGAGGAATCGGGACATGTTCTGTACTGATTTTCCAACTTTTGAATTTTTGATTTTAATTGTAATTCTTTATTTCTATATTGTTTTTTAAAATATGATGCTTTGTTAATTAATATACCTCTAAGAGTTGCCTTACATGCGGCCCATTGTATATCTAAAGGGATATCTGATGTGTCTAAATTAAGATGTGTTTCTTTTATTGTATCAGTTATTGATTTATGTATATTTTCATTTGAAAGTAAATTATTATTCAATGTCCAACTATTATATGAGAATAATTTTGGTGAATGTGAGGCCAAATTTATTCCAAGAGATATTCTGGAGTGGTCAGAAAAAAATCTAGGTTCAAGAGAGTAATTTATCTTCCTATGAGTAAAATAATTAGAAATAAGAAAAAAATCTAGTCTTGACCAAGATTTATAGCATTTTGAATAATATGTAAAAAAGTCTTTTTTATCATACTGTGTTATAAGAGAGAGAGGGTCTGTAAGGTTTAAATCTATTATAATTTCTTCCAAAGCAATGGGTGCTTGAAAGTTGTACGAGGAAGATCTACTAGTACGGTCAGTTTCAGGATTAATAATAGCATTCCAATCCCCCCCCAGAACTAAATAATAATCTTTGAAAGAAGATAAAATATTATATATTTGTATAAAAAAGATATGTTGTTGTTCACAAGGGCCATAAAGATTAAAAAGTACAACTGGCTTGTCGATGTTGTGAAAACTGGAAATAATGTAACACCATCTTCCATTCACATCATATTTCATCTCTGAAATAGTTCCCTGAAATGTGTTTTTAATTATAATGGCGACCCCGCTTGATTTTGTACTATTACCAGCTGCTACTATCGTTTTAATCCATTTCTTGTTTTTTTCTTTATCAAAGTCTTCTTTAGTTAAGTGTGTCTCTTGTATAAAGCAAATATTAGCCTTTGATTTAAATAATAAATGGAATAATAGGGATCTCTTGTTTTTATTTTGTAATCCTCTCACATTCCATGAGTCAATGTTTAATGTCATAGTATTAACTAAAGATATATATATAACATATATCTAAGATTTGACAAAAATGTAATATTAACTATAGACCTCAGTACCCTATACCTGTTATACTGAATCATAATGTCTTCCTAAAAGATTTGTTATAAAGATTCTGAAAAATTTCTTCCCAAATACCCCAGTGCCTAGCCACCTAATCCCTACTAGAGAAGAAAAATGAAGATGAATTATATAAGTGAATTTGGTTAACATTTTCAATGTCAATTGCAATGTATAAACATAATAAGCTTTGTATATTTGCTTAACTAAACAAAAAAACCATATTACAATATCAAACATATTTACATATATAACTGAAATCAAGATGTCCAACATGCACAATCCCTACTCTCTTATTCATTATATAAGCTCCAATTTTGAGTAGAAAATATAACAAATTAAAGAAATTCCTCAACTTTGTATTCCAGATATTAATGAATCAAGATTATGTAAATATTACCATATAAGAAAAATATATGGAAAATAGGTTTGATGTTATCCCATAAATATAATACTTGCTGTACAGACTAATATTGATTATATCAAAGATAAATTGCAGTTTTAACTAAGCTTAGGATAGACATATATATATCATAAACAAAATGTATTAAAATCAAACAAATAATTAAGCAGTAAAAACATTGTGTTTCCTTCTGATACTATTTGTGAACAGTCATATCAATATTGACTAACTCAGAATGTAAACAAATGAATCATAGTTCTGAAAGACATTCATGACTATACACCCTAAAACATCTTTCAATCTTCAACCCTATAACAAATAAATGCGTTATTATAAAGTTATATAATTGTGAGACGTTTCTTAAATTAAATAAAACAGTAAACTATTAATAAATGCTCTCTGCCAATCTTTTGTATGTACGCTTAAAATATTTTAAACAGAACAATAACCCTTTAACATGTACATATTTTTATTTGTAACTGCTGTTTTTTTTTTTGAGTTGTATGTCTTCTTTTAGACTTACCATTCCGTGACTATAATTCACTTAGTATAATATAGATTTTGTATAATTTCTTATATATATTTTATATAATAGCTATACATGAAGCTTTTCACCCATTGCCACCGTCAAAGGTGGGATCCGTTCCAATCAGACTTTCCTAATTAATAAATGTAAAATAGGTAAAGTATGTGTGTCTGAATGCTATTTATGATTTCCTTATTGCTGAGTATCTGGGTTATGAGTTGTATTTGCAGTCAGAAACCTGCATATCTAATGCGTATTTCTTACAAAGAGTTTCCCTTCTACAAATATTGGCTCTCTGCTTTTGAGAAGCGTTGTTAAAGGTGTGAGCAGCACACACATTTCTCTGAAGCACATAGCATAAAGATAAGTATCTTTATAGCAACTGTGATATTTACAATTTTGTTTGCATGTTACTGTTTAGACAAAGCATAGTCCCTCAATATAACTTTTCTGAATCATATCTTTGATAAATACTAACATCACAAATTGTGTTTACAACATAAATGCCTTGAGAAAGTATTGGAAAGCTTTAAAACTATAAGAATTGCAGCACATCCCTGGTCCCTGAACCACATTTGTAATGAGAGCAAGTACAAACTGGCACAGGCTGTACAGATGACATTTTAATTAGTCAATATGAGAAATGCATCAGATATGTTCACTGAAGTTCAAGCTGTAACTTTTCAAAAGTAATTTGAAATCTCTCAGCCGTACTATTATTGTGTTTATGCAATGAATGACCGGGGATGACAAGTGACCCGTGAGACTGATGCGTTCAAAGCCATAACCATCAGTCAGTATCCGAGCATATAATGTCCCTCTGCAAAATCCTCTGATTCAGATTTCTCTGCATGAAACAACACCCTCACAAGCACACCAGTCACCAAATTTCTGGACTTCAGGACATCCAATACACCTTGCCTTGAAGAAATGACAAGACAGAATTCTGAATCATTCTTCGAGGACACCAACAATGATGACTAAAGAGATTCCCCACCTCATGTCCTGTATAAAGACCCCCCGTTTCTTTTATAAACTCAAGAAACCACATCTTTCACATTTCAGGACCCTGACCATTCATCTTGACATAGCCACTAGGATGTAACAACCTTACACTACCCCAACTCACTCTCTCCAAATTCGTCACAAAGCGTATCATTAATTTTTCTAATTAGTGACTCGTCATACTGACATGAACAGTCTACGCCAAACCCTCTTGTTTTTGATGACACCCAATCCGCTGGCCCCGAAGCCTTGATCAACATCCGACCATCTATCTGCAGATGCAGGACCATCCCCTCAAAGCTTCCACCTGTACATAAATGCGCTTTGTTTCTAGAACACTAAGCACCCATTGTGCTTTCCATGATATGGCCCCAATAAATGTTATAATTTTCAGATCTTTCAAAATGAGGTGGTTATACATGAGCAAATCTCTCCCTGAAGTGATTTACCCAAAGATTCTCCAAAAAAAAAAAAAAAAAAAAAAAAAAAAAAAAAAGTGAATGATTCAATGTACACTAATTAGTGCACTTTACATTTCAAAATCTATCTCTAAATTAACACCAGCAAGTCTCCTGACCTAGTCCAATAAAAATAAGTTTGCACTTACTCTGCAGGAAAACCAGCAAACTCATGACCACCAAGAGCTAGACACATCAGTAGAAGAGAAGCCACAACGCCTTAGGAATACAATTAAAACAAAGGGTCTAAACTCCCATGTTAACATACAATATCTGGACTGATCCATCAAGCACAAACACTCAAAAACAATCTATGCAACCAGGTTTGCTGTCTGATCAGATCCCACCCCTGTAGCTCCTCCCGAAGACCCCCACATGACATATTATATCTCAATTCAAAGGTGATATTACACCTGTCTAGATCTACAGGAGTATTCAAGCTACAAGACATACAGTAGGTAAGACTTCAACGGCACCGTGCACCTCCATATAAAACTTCTGCACATACCGACAAAATCCCAAAGAAAAACTCTGTACACTCTGCAATGAACAATAAAAACAGCACTCAACCTCAACGCTCTCCAACACACCAATCAAACAACCACACATCAAGCTAAAATGACATACTATATACTCCAAAGTTATCAGATTAACCCTGTTACAGTGAATAGATGAACGTAAGTGCTCTCTATTCATTTTCTAACAATGACGTCACCCTGATGCCTCGAAGATCCACAGAGGTCAAGCGCGCAGATCTGAGATGCAGTTGAAATGAAATTTAACACTTTGACACAACTGTAGAATCTCGAGGCACTTAAATTTCCCTCCAAACATTCTGATATTTTGTTGGTGATGCTCAACATGTGGCTGCCCGCCCAATGCACTAAAGAACATCGAAGCCACCAGACCAACCCAGCATCAGTGATCCAATGACACCGCGAGAAAAAGCACAATACCCTTGTACTCTTGTATACTAGCACGGCACCGTTGACAAACCCAAGCACAGAAAGCGGAACACACCACAACAAAACTGCCCAACCAACGCCAAAAACCGAAGGCTTCATAGTAAGGAGGACCAATATCACACTCTATCCAAGTCGAACAAATCAACCAAAACGCCAGACGTACAAAATGTCATGTACATAACTGAAACGCCAGAGTGCGAACCCACAAGAATAGAACTAAGTATATAACATAAGCTAAAGTGACATACCATATACACTAATCTTTGCAATGATCTCCACACCAATACATGACAACCATAGATCATCCGAGTAAGGTGTAAACTTTTAAGTCTTTTATCCTGGAACAAAAAAAGATGAGAGAGAAGAAAAAAAAAAAAAAGATGTACCTGTTTTCCAACTTTCGTTTTAAAGAAAGCTCTTAATTAGTTACAAGCACAATGCGCTTTGCCGCTCCGTTCTTTAGCGCGAAATATGATTACTTCCTCCCCCATAATGCTGTCAGTTAGAGCCTTTTAAAATTACACTCAGTATATAAGGCTCCTTGCATCGATCTTGCTCTTCAGCCCACATTGCCAATGGAGGAGACTAGTAATATAAATAGCAGACAATTAGGACACATCACAAATATGAAGCTAATAAATGTTAAACCCTGTAATTCTGCTGAATAGATGAACGTAGGTGCTCTCCTTACATTTTCCAACGATGTCGTCACACCGATGCCTCGAAGATCCACGGAGGCTGAGCGCGTATATCTGAGATGCAGCTGAGATGAAAATTAACACTTTAACAGAACAGTAAAGTCTCAAGGCACTTAAATTTCCCTCTAAAATGATGACGTCACCGCCAAGCTCCGTATCTTCATGAAGATACGTGGCATAGTACTAGCATCTGCTGATGAGATAAATAAAAGATTTTCTCTCAGACCAGTCTCGAGAGTCTGTATAACTCCCTCCAAAATGTTTATGACTAAACCAAGGCACTGTAGTTGCTTAAACTAAAAAAAAAGAAAAAACACTTGTACGCTAATTGGGGAGACATAAACAAAAAATATCTGCAATGCTAAATCAACTTTAAATACCAGCACCTTGGTTGTGAAAGAAAACATACAAGCACATACCAAATTAGCATTTTTCCCATTTCTTCAAGTAAAAAAAGAAACATATTTATGTTTATATATTTAGACACTGTACATACTCTTGACAGAGGCAAATTTTGAAGGATTTATATCTCATATTATCTGTAATAGCCTAACCCTTATGAGAAAATTGTCATAGTAGCATTTAACATGTTATAATTAAACTATACATAAACACTAAATCTCAAAAAGTGAGGGAACCACAAGATTTATTTAAGGGCTGAAAGCTGAGTTTGTATTTCTGGCTTCACCATAAAGAAAGCAAAAACACTTCCTGTTTTCTAAAGAGAAAAAAGGAATGAATAAACATATTTGTGTATATATAAACCTTTTGTTTACCCTTGGTAAGAATATATTTCACAACAGATTAAACTTATTAACTGTATGTAAATATCCTGTATAAGAAAGAAATATATATATATATTTTCAACACATTTGTACCCAGACAGATATATAAAATGTTAGGAAATTGAATCCGGAAGCTTCTTGAATGCTTTAAAAAAAACATCTTTTGCTCCCTTAGGATCAGAGCAGGTAAACTTTTTTTCATTAAATGTGAATGACAAAGTATTTGGATAAGACATGCGAAATCTTATCCCTCTTTTAATTAATTCTGCACAATAGGGAGAAAGCTTTTGCCTGTTAAGTTTTATTTGAGGAGGAAAATCCTGTGAGAATGATAACTTATGCGATTTCCATACAAACTGTTTTTTACTTTTAGCTGCTTGCAAGATTTGAAAAGCATCTTGAAAATTTAGCAATTTTGTATATATTATCCTTGGTGCAGAAGCATCTTGACTTGCTCGTAGAGCTCTGTGTGCTCTCTCAACAGTTATGTTTTTTGAAGATGCTTCACAGTTTAGTAATGCCTCAAAAATACTCTTAGACACAGACAACAAATTATTTTTATCAAAAGATTCTGGTAGACCACGAATAATAATGTTGTTCCTGCGGCTTCTGGCTTCTAAGTCTATCAATTTAGATTGTATTTCAGAAATAGTTTTATCCTTAGACTTTAAATCATTTTCCAATGACTCAATTTTTATCTCCAAAGCTGAGTTACTGTTTTCAATAGTACTCATTCTGTCATTTATTTGTTTTAATGTATCACCAAAGTCAGTAAATTTTTCTGAAAAGTTCTGAATGGCACTTTGTATAGGCTTTAATGCTAGCTTTAGCTCATCTAAATAAAAGTTTGAGTCATTTAATTCTTTGCTACTTACTTTGGCTGGTTCAGAAGAATTTTTGGATGTTCTCAATCTTTTGGAAGTGTTATCTTTTTCAGGTGAATGAACTGAAGAGAATTTGGCCTTCGTGGCCTGAGCATCCATAGACTCCGATTTAGTAGCCATGCCCAGAGATTAGATGTTGTAACCAGGGTGACAAGTTCCAGGAAAATTCTGAAGCAGCAGGTGCCCAAGTCAGATAACTCCAGAAATTGTTCTGAGGTAAAATGTGTTCCAAAATAAAAATTCCAAAGACAAAAATATTCCAAATATATGTAGAAAGCTTTGTATAATCCTTTTATGAAAAAAACTGAGGAAAAATATTAATCCCAAGTTGTAAAAAAATGAAGATGATACTAGTCTGTGAGGAGCTCAAAGAATTGGGACTAGTCTAGTCGGCAGCCATCTTGGAATCGGATGCAATCAATCATAATAAAATTATATCTGGAATGTGTAATAGCTGTGACCTGAACATTAACGAAATATGTATAATATTTTTTTTGTTATATTTCTCCCCCACCCCCTTTTTCACATATGTATAATACTTTTTTTGTTATAGTTCTCTCCTACTTCCTTTCTATTTTTCTGATTTTAGCATCTATTACTGCCTCATCATGACCACCATCCCAGACAGCTAGACTGACCTTAGTGACTCAAACTGCTGTCCCTCCACAGGTGGCAACTATTATGCCACCACCAACAGCAGAGGCACCAAACACATCTGTGTCACAACCTGCTAGTGTTGTCTCCACACCTTTTACACTACCTGCCCCACTGGCATCAAGTATCTCTGCACACAAGGCTGGTGTTGAGAAACCCACCAGGAGTAGTGCCAGTGGAGAAGGTGATTATGTCACCTGACTGGAGCTTGTAGGGCCAGTGGAAGAGATAATGGGCAGGTGTTGTAGGACTAGTGGAGGAGATATTGGACAGGAGCCTTGGTGCCTGAACTGGCCACATTGAAAAAGTCTTGCAGTGCATTGCCAGATAACTTCCCTATTCATCACTGCCTTAGGTTTCTGAAGCAGGAGATAGTGGTGACAGTTCCAAGGGAGAGGACTAATTTCATGCTGTGTTTATGTTGGAAGGTTATGCACCTCCAAATACTCATTCCTAGCCCCCATAATGTTGTTCTCCTACTTCTTGTGTCTATCATCAACCCTGTCTACCATAACTGATATTCCGGATATTGGCTAAGGCTCTTGCCACCCACATAGTGCCTTTTTTAGGCAAGGCTCAAATTCTAAACCTACCACCCTAGAAAACAAAAATGGGAAGAAACTAAGGGTAATGCTGCTCAATGCCAGAAGTCTAAATCTCAAAATGCACGCTCTCGAGGCCCTTCTCAGTATGGAGAACATCGATGTCTGTGCTGTGACTGAAACCTGGTTCAAGGCTCCTGAGAGCACCCCAGCACTATCAGGTTTTACCTCATATCATGCGTTCCGGCCCCAAAACCCGGACCACACCACAAAAGGAGGGGGTGTATCCATATTCATCAAGGATACCCACACCTCCAGGTTGGTGGCAATGCACGAAGCATCGGAAACCATCCAGGTGCAATTAACCATAGGCAAAACTGCTCTACAATTTGTAGCATGCTACAGGCCACCCTCTCAAACTCAGGAACCCCACACAGCCTTCCTGAAGACACTGGAGGGTATAAATGTATCTCCAAACACCATTATATTGGGTGACTTCAACTACCCGAATATAGTCTGGGAACATTACTCAAGCCCCAACTTTCTAGCCCAAAGGTTCCTGGAGTTCATAAATTCAAATGCCATGGAACAACTAGTCACCGTTCCCACAAGAGGAGAAAATATACTAGATCTCATCATCACAAACATGGGGACAAAATGCTCCACACCGGAAGTATATCCCTCATTGGTGAGATCAGATCAAAAACTTATCTCACTGGAAATCCACATCCCGCCCCCACACCAAACAAAAAAGACCACAGTGAAGAACTTCTCTAAAGCAAACTTCACACTACTCAAGACTGGTGTGGTATCCTTCAAGGCCCCCGAGCCAGTGGAAACCACAACCCAAGCTGTGGAAGCCCTTACAAATGCCTTCTACGAACACCTCCAGGACTGCATGGATCAGGCAATCCCTAATAAAACCAAGACTCTTTCCACCAAGGGCAAATGTCCAGTCTGGTGGACCCCAGCCATAAACAAACTTTACAATAAGAGGAGAAAGCTGTTACATGATAGAGCAAAATCCATAAAAGAGAAGACACCCTTGATCATTATTAGTAAAAAAAATACGAGCACTCATAAAATCATTCAAGGCCAAATTTGAGAGAAAAACTGCATTAGATTCAAAAGACAATCATAAGGCCTTCTTCAGCTATGTTAGAAACCTGGGTGGAAACTCCCAGATATGCGCAGAATTAGTCCAAAATGATACAAAAATCACTGAACCCACAGACATTGCCAACATACTGGCAGACAGGTTCAGTGCAAACTTCACCCCCCTCTCCCCTCCAAAAGGAGAGATAACTAACCCAGCGGAGTGTAGCCTCCCAGACATCTCTAATGCGCAGGTGAAAGCTGCTCTCTCTAAAGCTAAAAACACAGCATCAATGGGACCGAATGGTGTCCCCGGCTGTGTGCTACATGAACTCAACGAGGAACTAAACCCGCATATAAGGCAGCTGTTTAATCTTAGCCTTACCACAGGATACATGCCCAAGGAGTGGCGTACGGCAACTGTGGTCCCACTCCACAAAGGCAGTACCTCTACGGACCCTGGAAATTACCGCCCCATAAGCTTAACAAGCCTGGTCTGCAAAGCTATGGAGAGGATCATAATGGAACTCATAAACAAAGACATAGGGGACTTGCAAACATTGGGCCCAACCCAGTTTGGCTTTGTCAAGGGCAGATCATGCCTTTTGAACTTGGTCAACTTCTTCGAAACAGTCACCAAGGCCATTGATGAGGGAAAGGCAGTCCATACAGCCTACCTTGACCTTGCAAAAGCTTTCGACACAATACCCCACTTGGGTATTATAGAGAAACTTACCAGCTTAAATGTAAACCCATATGTCACAAGATGGGTTGCAAACTGGCTAAAGGACAGAACCCACAGGGTTAGAGTTGCTGGCGCCATGTCAGACTCCAAGCCAGTCACAAGTGGTGTCCCACAGGGCTCAGTCCTTGGCCCCCTGTTGTTCGGCATCTACTTCTCAGAAGTACAGGCAAACATAGGAGGACTATGGCTGACAAAGTTTGCAGATGACTGCAAACTGGGCCATAGTGGAAAGTACATCGGACACAGATATCCTTCAGAGGGTCTCATGGAAACTGATAACTGGTGCCAGAGCCATGGCCTGAAGTTAAATGCCAAAAAATGTATAGTCATACCCTTCGGGAAAAACAAGGTAACCCCAAGCTACCATATAGGTGGCAATCCATTAAGCACAGAAGAGGTTATCAGGGACCTGGGGACCCAGGTTGACAGTGGCCTTTCTTTTGACACTCACATTGCTAAAGTGGTTAGAAAGACCTTCTACATTGCCCACCTGATCATGAAGGGATTCACATCCAGATCAAGTGAGGTCATTGTTCCCCTGTACTCATCACTTATCAGACCAATGATCGAGTACAATGCCCCATTCGGGATGTATCTCACCCGACACCTGCAGCAATTGGAGAGACCCCAAAAGTTCCTCACCAAAAGGATAAAGGGACTCCAAAATCTGTTATATGCTGCCAGACTGAAGAAACTCCAGCTCTATTCAGTCGCATACCGCCTGCTCAGAGGTGACCTGTGCCTGACATACAAGGCCATGTCCAACCCGGAATTAATGGACATGCTCCACCTCAAAAAATCCAAATCTACCAGATCCACTAGAGCAAGCAACTTAAACCTTAGCACAGATATAAATAGAACATGCTGGAGGGATAGATTTGTCACCCAGAGACTCCCTATGCTGTGGAATAAAATCCCAGTCCATGTGAGGCAGAGCACCTCGCTGGCTCTGTTCAAGAGAAATCTTGACCGGTGGATGGGAGATCGTAGGTTTACCCCGGGAATCATCTCTGTGTCACTGCTGGACAGAGGCACAACAAACTAATGGGCACAGTATTTTTCAACATAAGGGGTGGTGTAAGCCACAAAACTTTGGGCTAGGCTTATAAATGCCTTAGGGCAGATAGCCTAGTATAAACCTATGAACCTATGAACCTATATCCCTAACTGCCTTCCCCAACTTTCCTGTTTCTCATAAAAAATAAAAATGGCTCCTCTCCCACAAAAAAATGCCCTATACATACTTCTCCACTTGGTCTATGTGTGTGCATGGCACACCTGATTTGGTCCAAATTAATCACACAACAGTATTAATTTATTATCACATATCACTTATGATGTACCTATCTAAAATATCTAAATTGTTTATACATAGGTATTATTTGTTTGTAAAGAATAGGATAGCTGTGGCCCTATTCCTTATCTGTCATGATCATTCTTCACCTAGTGCTCTACCCTCTACTTGCTCCCCATTTTCATCTCTGTCCTGTCATCCCATTTCCCATCTTTAATATGGTCAAAAAGTAGATGAACACATCACACATATGGCCATAAATGTTCTACACACACAAATACTTTTTCTGTTCTCATCATTTCCGTGATCATAAACAAAGACATTGGTAACCTCCAAACTCTGGATCCCACCCAGTTCGGGTTTGTGAAAGGCAGATCATGCCTTCTGAACCTGATCGACTACTTTGAGGCAGTCACCAAAGTCATAGACGAGGGTAAGGTGGTTCACACAGCCTATCTTGACCTCACCAAGGCTTTTGACACCATCCCCCATTCTGGAATTATAGCTAAACTCACTAAACTAGGTATGAATCCCTACATCACAAGATGGGTTGCCAACTGGCTCACTGACAGAACCCACACTGTAAAAGTTGCAGACTCCAAATCTGACTTCAGACCAGTGACAAGTGGAGTAAACACAGGGTTCAGTCCTGGGTCCTCTCCTGTTTGGTATCTACTTCTCTGAAGTACAGGCTAACACAGAAGGCCTTTGGCTAATGAAGTACACAGATGACAGCAAACTAGGAGCCATAGTTGAGTCCCCAAATGATGTGGACATCCTACAGAAGGGCCTCACTGAGACAGATGCCTGGTGTCAGAGGCATGGTCTCAAGCTCAATGCCAAAAAGTGCATTGTCATCCCTTTTGGTAAAAACTCTGTACCCATGAACTACCACATAAACGGCAGTCTACTTAACCCCGAATGTGTGATAAGAGACCTTGGAATCCAGGTGGATAGTAGTCTCTCCTTTGATAATTACATCACCACAGTAGTCATGAAATCCTTCTATGTGGCACACTTCATCACAAAAGGGTTCTCATCCAGGAAAAAAGAGGTCATTATTCCCCTCTACTCGACACCCATTAGACCCATTATAGAGTACAGCGCCCTTTTTGGTATGTATCTCACAAGACATCTGCAGCAGCTGGAAAGGCCACAGAAGTAGCTCACAAAGAGGATTACTGGCCTCAAACAGATGCCAATGTAGGGACACTGACCATCTCAAAAAACTCCAGCTTTACTCTGTAGTATACTGCCTACTCTGAGGAGATCTCTGCCTAACATATAAAGCTATGTTAAACCCAGAGCTGTTGGACATGCTACACCTAAAGAAATCCCAATCCCTCCAAGTTACACACTCTAGGGACCTAAACCTTGTCACCACAATAAACAGGACATGCTGGAGGGATAGATTCCTGCCCTAGAGACTTCCTATACTCTGGAACAAGCTACCCATCTATGTCAAGCAAAGTTCCTCATTAGCACTCTTCAGGAAAAGTCTTGAAGAGTGGATGGAAATTAGGAATACACCCCGGGGATCACTTCTGTGGCTCTGCTCGACAGGGGCACAGGAAATTAACTTTCTTGGGTGGTGTAAGCCAGGGAACCTTGCTGGCTAGGCTTACTTAGGACCTTGAGCAATAGCCTACTACTTACCTATGAACCTATGCATGACATTAAGCAACAAAACCTACTGCTATCTCTTTTCTTACGGCAAAAACTGAAAAAAATTCCTATGCATGCACTAAGACTTTGCCATCTGTTCTGCAGATAGTTTGGCACCACTGCATTTCAGTAAGCTGTACTGACAGAATGAGAATAATGTCAGTTGCCTTTGTTATTTATATATGCTTTCAAGGCTCAAAAGTACACATGATATGAGGACTCCATTCCTCTGCACTTGGTGTAGTGTTGTATGTCGCCAAGGGTGGAATTGTCTCACATTTTCATTCTCACTCTAAAACTGACTGTCATTGAACATGTAAACTTAACACCATATTTGCAGACTGACATCAATAATTGCAATAATGACATAATTTGGTTTCATGACTTGATATGAGTGTGCAAATGTTATACACTTACAGCTATTTGTCACTGATGAACACCTACAGTGGAAACACTGGCTATTGAAGTGATATGGAGGATATCACTGAAGGGTACCTGGGTTGCACTACAGTGTGCTACATATGCCCTGTCACACACCACTGTCCTGCTCAATCCCTATGTCATCATCTTTTATAATTTCCCTTTTGAATGCTTCCTTCAACTTTAACTAGTCAGACACATGATAGTACAAGTTCCTATCTGTCTTCACCTAATACAACATCGATGTGCACATTACTTACCCCATTGTGACTTCCGTTCCTGTAATGTGTAATTTGAATTGCCCTTACACACACACACACACACACACACACACACACACACATATATATATATATATATATATATATATATATATATATATATATCACTCCCTACCACTGCATTTCATCTGAAGTAACACATTTATCACATCACACACATGGACATAAGAGTTTTGACAGTTAAACAAATTATTCTTTCCACATTTACCATGTTTGGCATTGAACAGCATCACTAGTTTCATAGGTGTGTACTAAGCTAATGGCCCTGGAGCCTTTACAAGCCTAACCCATAGGATTACCCTAGCATTGTGCCACCCGACCTTAGTTCCCAGAGCCTCTGTTGAGTAAAACCAATGGAGTGATCCCTGGGGTGTATTTTCTATTTCCCACCCACTCATCAAGATTTCTCTTGAAGTGGGCCAATGAGGTGCTCTGTTTGACATGTATGGGAAGTCTATTCCATAGCATGGACAGTCTCTGAGTTATGAACCTGTCCCTCCAGCATGTTTTGTTGATTGCGATAATGAGGTTGAGGTCTCTAGAGCGTGTGCTGTGGAAGGATTGGGATTTCTTTAGATGCAGCGTTTCTAACAGAGTTGGGTCAGACATGGCTTTGTAAGTCAAGCAGAGATCGCCTCCAAGTAAGCGATATGAGACAGAGACTAGTTGGTGTTTTTTAAGTCTGTCCATTTAGGACAAATGTTTAAGGCCTACGATCTTCTTTGTGAGTTACTTTTGCAGCCTCCCCAGTTATTGCAGGTGTTTAGTGAGGTACATGCCAAATGGGGCATTGTATTCAATCATTGGCCTAATGAGGAAAGAGTAAAGGGAGACAATGACCTCTTTCTTCCTGGATGCAAAATCCTTAGTAATGAGATGTGCCACACAGAAGGACTTTCTGACCACAGTGGCAATGTGGTGGTGAAAAGAGAGGTTGCTATCAACCAGTGTTCCCAGATATCTTATAATGCCTTCTGTGTTCAGCGGACTACCACTGATGTGGTAATTCATGGGAACCAAGTTTTTCCCTAAGGGGATGACGACACATGTTTACAACAACATGTGACAACACTACTCATGTTTTGGGAACAATAAGTGACATTTCATGTCCTGCAGCAAAAACTGATGAAAATTTGCCTTCAGTGGCATTGATATGATAATCACCTTACAAATGTGCTTAGCCTCGCTGTGCAACAGAGAGCAATACCAATATAAGCGTGCATACAGAGTTATTATTGCAACTTTAACAGTGTCCCTGGTTCAATGTACCCCTGGTGTCATTTTTCAAATTGTCAGTAATACATGTTGGGGTTTGTAATCCACCCACTACTGTTGAGTGTTTCACAATTGATATTTGTCAGTTTTCTGTGATATTATCACACTCCCTTTAAATGAGCGCTTTCTGGGAATTAATGTATAGTTATTTCTGCAGCATCAGTAGTTAGTACAGAAGTCAAGAAAATATGAGCCAAGTAGAATGGGGATTGAATACATGCTGGTATACTTTTTGTCAGTGTGAAAAACAATTGCTGCTATGCAATAGTGACTTAGAAAACATGTGTGTTCTGACAAAATCTACATGGTTGTGACACCTTCACAGGTGGAGGGTTTTGATCCTCCAAATGTTGTACTCCTTTTTAAGCAAGGCCATATTTATTCACACACAATGGTGGCGATATCCCCTCAAATGTGTGCTTCCTGACAAGGGTTGTATAAGTTCTTCTATGGCATTGTTCCTTAGTTCATAAATCAAAAGGCTGTAAGTTAGGCAGGCAGCAATTTAAATCCACTGCAATCTGTATTGTAACAGAGTGTAAATAGCAGCTAGTGACATGCAAAAATGGCTCACTGAAAAGGTACAATGTGAGAAATTTTACTTTCATTTGATAATTGGAAGGTGTTGATCCCCTAAGTGCTGTACTCCCCTTTAAACATGCCAAGTTTATAATTTCCCCTTTCTCATTTCATGATGATTAACAGAGAATAGCATTACTATTCAGAGTTAAGGATTGCAAAAAATCTGGAGAATAAATCTTTGGCCATGTAAATATGCTGACTATCATGCAAATGAACTTCTCAATTCCAGAAAGAATGCAATGATGATATAGGCATAAGTAGACATTTATTATTGCCATTTTAACAGCTTCCATGGTTCAATGTACACCTGATGTGATGAAACTGTCACTAGGGTATTTTTTGTCCCCTCCTCCTGCATCATTCTTTGGCACTCTGCCCAGTGGCCCACATCTATCAACAGGTCTACCAGCCACCTTACCAACTCCACATTAGGGCTGGGGACAGAGCAGAACTTAAGGTGGTCTTGAGGGGGTCTGGCCAACTACTTCTATAGAGGTTTTTTTTTTCCTTTGTGATCTATCCTCACCCCTCCCTTGTGTTCACCAGCCTCATCCAAGGGCAGTTCCCCTCATTGGACCATACCTCTCCTCAGGTAGCATCATCAGCAAACATCCTCCCTCCCATGATGGGCCTGCCCATCTTTCCCTGCCGGCACCTCAGAAGCCTGAGATTCTAATCAAACTCGGGTCACCTGCTTTTGCTTTCCAAGTAATGTTTTTTTATGCAAATTGTTTTGCAAATAATTTATTCACCCTCTCTCTGGACTTGTGTTACTGAACTTCAGTTCACCCTTTAGTGTCTGTTTGTTGCTTGGCTATCTCTTGCTCATAAATTCTGTTTTTTTTATCAGATAATGTTGATTATATCCTCAGTACAATCATGTGCATGCTCACTCACTTCAGATAAACAATTGTTCATGGTAAGCCACATTATTTACATCATGTACTTAGATGTGGCCACAAACGAGCTTATCACAATGTGGCTGTAAGCCTGTGTTGTGGGCTTGAGCAGACACTTCTTATTGTGCTGACTTGTTTGCATGCATATGTGATTAGCAATGCTGCTCATTGTGCTTGACACATTAATAGTGTTGGCTCTGCAGTTACGTGGCCACACTGTTAATGAATCCCCGGATGAGAAAAATTATTCATTTTTCAGTCAAGACATGAGGGTTGCCACCATGACAAAAAACATTAACATGGTACCAGCAATATAATATGTAGTATAAGCATTACCAAAGCACTCTGAATGAAGTCTGGAAAAAGTGCCTAATACCCTAATCACAAATGGGGTGTGGAGTAGTGAACCAATTAACAAGGCAGTTAATATAACTACTAGAATTAAAACTGGAAATTTAATGTGAAAGGTTAATCAGCTATACATTCAAGTGTGGTACCAAAAGAGTGAATAACAATCCTTCCATTTATATCTTTAAAGTGAAAGAGAAGAAAATGAAAGAGATTATCTCGGAGACAGTGAAAATAAAAGATAACACTAAAAAGTGTACAGTACAGTACAGCTGCATATCTACTTCAAGCGGTATAGAAGACATATAAGAATAACAGCATAGTTTGGGTGTTTTGAGAGGTATATACACTATAAAATTAATGATTTATATTTTCTATTTATTTAATCTGGTTGTTTAATTGGAACAATTCAATGGCCCAATAGCTCATTATTAGCCACAAGCCCAAAGTATTGAAGCTGATCACATGGTATACAGGGATGAAGCCCTGAGTACAACCTAAATAACATGGGTTTTCTTAGGAGTCAAGGCATTGGACAAGATGAAATATATGCTTACCTGCTTCTATCAGGATGAGAGTGAAAGGAAATATGGTGAAGTTACTGACCATCATCTGTTGCTTTGTGACGGCTAGGAAATCATGAAATTGGCTGAGTACAATGCCCCATTTGGGTTAGGTGTGTGAGTGAGACTTATTGGGTGGCATCACTATTTATAGGGTCAGGGATGCTTCCTAAGTTGCACACCATAGCTCATATTGACCTATTAGGTCTTTGTAGATAGGATCTCTTCTCATGCAAATGGACGTCGGCTCAGCAGCCAGCCACAGTTCTTGGTCACTCCACACGTACGTTGTGGAGGCATGATGCAGCCCTGCATGTTCTTGAGTATATGCCACCTGGAGGGGTAGAACCTGATGAAGGGAAATGTCACAGTATGTATCACAACCATGAGGATCCTGCTGGAAAGACAGAGTTCTGGTTCAATAACAGGACTTAGTGTCAGTGCTGGATGACGATTTTTATAATACATGAATAGCTCCCCTGCAACATGTAACAGACCTAAGATGTGTGTAGTTGTATATAACCTGGTGAGGAGGCATGAAAATAGATACTAAAGCAAGAAGAAATGTTATTCAAAGAAGATGCACAGTCAAGATGCAGGATACAAAATGTAAAATATACCAATCCATAAGGAGAAAGAGGGGCACAACTTTAAAAGTATCTTGGTGTATATTCCCAGAAAAATAACTGTCTCAACATCTCTGAAGCTTTTTCTTTTGTGTAAGATTGCTATGAGCCAAAAAAGGAAAAGTTCATTACACAGTTTGGTTCACTAACAGTTTATGTAATGCCACATTTGTGTAGTTTGTGGAAGATGGTGCAGAAGAAGAGCAGTGAAGATGAGGAAGCAGAAGAATTTGTACAACAATCACATGTAGGACAGTAGTTGTGGCACAGTATTTTTGTATATGGGGAAGCAGGCAATGAGCATGGAAAGTTGTTTGACAGGATGTCAGCTGGATCTGACAAGAGCAGTACAGGATTAGCCTTTGTGGTGCAGTAGAATAAATCAACAGGCTCCATTATAGTGAGTTTTTAGATAATTAAAGGTGAAGGAGGAAGATGCTAGGATTACAGGCAAAGCATATTCTACAAGGGGACAGAATGAATCAGAATTTAGGTTTGCTATATAAAGCCAAACAATATCTGACCTGCTGCTACACTTCTGTATACCTCTCCTGTTTTTATCAACCTCCAGTCCAACCTGCCAACTAAACTAGAGCAATGCTATTACAAAATAGCCAAATTTGCTTCCAACAAGCCATAGAGTACACACCACTGTATTCATACCTCTCACCTGTACAGCTTTTCACAAAATATCCAAATTTTTGTCTCATATTTTAGTCTGTTCCTCATAAAATCTCTGTTTTTCTGACAAATTACTGGGATGATCTGAGGAATGAAGTCACTAAGTAATCACATACATGAGTTTCAGACTTCAAATCCTTAAGAAAATGTATGTTAAAACAAATCATGTTACTCTAGCAACTTTCTAAGCTTATAAGAGTAATATTTAAAATACGTCCCTATTTTGGGGGCTTTGTCCCCCCCCCCCCATTTTGTCAGGATTTGGCCAGATTTCTTGCACTGAGAGGCTGAGAGGTATGATTGTATTGCCCATAGGTACCTGAATTAACTTGAGCCATCTCACCTCCTCACCTATTCTCAAATTCATCATGCATAAAGATTAATCTTTCACCCTGAAAACTGCTCTTCTCTGCCCTAAGCTGTATACCAAAACTCTACTCCACCAATAAATATCAGCACTCTACTGACAGACATCTCCTCTCAGTTCGCAAAGCTCACAACAAAGCAGGAAATGCTCTTTACTCCAACTGTAAAGCAAAATCCAGGAACTCAATTTCCTCTTCCAGTCAGACTCCTTAACAAAACATATATCTTCAAAGTTAAATTTAAACTGTTCCTGCTCAACTCTTGGGTATGCCACTGCTATTCCCTAGGCTAAATTCCTAAACTACCAGTCTTATGCAGTAGCATAGATAGGATGGGGCAAGAGGGACAACTGCCCCAGGCATAAAGAGTTGGGGCTAGCACAGTCAGCTGATCCTGATCTCTAATGCAATACCAGTTTTTTAAAAAATGGTATTGCATTTGTGAATATAACTGAATGCTGTAGAGCTACACCTGTTTTCTAAAATGTAGCCGCTGCTTGTTACGTTTGGAGGAAGCAGTATGCTACAATTTACAAGTTAAAAAAATCTTATTTCAACTAAAACCTGAGTACAGTAGCACTCTGTGCAGGCAGAATATAAACTGTAGCAACTGTTAGCTGCATTTGTAGCAAGCAGTTTAATACAGTTTATAAGAAGATTTTTTTTTTTAACTAAGAAATGAGCACCATAGCACTCAGTGCAGAGAGAGTATACACTGTAGCAACTGTTTGCTACAGTTTAAAAGAAGAAGAAATTATTATTTTTTAATAAAATGGAGGAGGGCACAGAAACAGAACCTGAGTGGCTGGGCAGGAGGAAGAGGGAAGACTGTTGTGCTTCTAGTCACGTGGTTGGTATGCTAGTAGAAGGAATGTCTGTTTTTTTTGTTTTGTTTTTTTTTCTGAGGTTTTTTTTTTTTTTTTTTTGCCCAGCTGGATTTTCCCGGTAAATAAATGAAATAAAAAAATAAATAATCTGACATCTGTGGACAGAAGATGATTGGAAGGTACTGCAAGAAGCTGTAAATTGTATAAATAGTCTGTGGTCAACAAAATTTATGAGTTGATACAGATAGGAAGGCAGCTCACCACAGTCTTGGATAATTAAGCTACGGCACATTTTTAGTACTGTAAGAAGCAAATGACTTAATGCCCCCAGGTTGGGAGAGAAAGTTGTAGTATAATAACTTTTGAAAAGTATTGGCTTCATTTTGTTGATATTAATACAAATGTGTTTCTGCTTAGTTTATTGGTTACATTGCTGACATGTCAGGGTGTAGTGACAAAAATACTTTGACAGTTGTTAAACTTGAATGATGCAATGTTATCTGCATATAAAAAGTCTAGTAGTACAGATCACTCCAGAGGGAGGTACTTATCATGGTACCTATGATGGTCTAATGTTGATTAAGAAGGGACTATGTGATCTTTGTTTTAGGGAGCTACAGAATCATGCAATGCAATGTATGCATGTATATATGTACGTATTTATTTATATTTTATTGCCCAGGCTATCCTTTTGAACAGAAAGCATTTACAGTAGAAAAGCTCCACATGTACAAGTTTAAAAAAATTAGATAATTATACAGAGGTTAAGTAAATGATTCATAGACCCAGTAATTAGTTGCGAATAATATAACACATATATTTAAAATATGGATGCTAAAATGTCAATGAGAACATTATCAATTCTGCAAGATGTGAGTTATTAGGCTTGTTTTAGTTTTGTAACAATGTCTGAGCTGACAGATTTTTTTGCTAATTCAGCTAGACCTTACCAAGTTGTAGCTGGCATGTCAGTCTGTTCATTGTTATGCCAAAATTACAAATTCTAAGATTGTATAACTCCTTTGGATTAGGAGTTGTTTAATTCTGTTTTTAGTAGGTTTTGTTTGCCTCTGGCTCTGTCCCAGATGACAAGAATTCCCACAGTGCTCACATCACTCTTTTTGCATCTCTAAGATTGTATAAATGAGAATTTTGACAAGGGTTTTAAACTTATAGAATGCCTCTGCATTTAGCTAGAACTCATACATCTGAAAATTCTGCAAAGATGGATGACAGAAGAAATTAATTCCTTTTTTTAGACTCATGAATAAGGATCCATTGAGACTACCAGAGCCCACATTTTGATATATGAAGCTTGTTAGGAAGAACACAGAGCAGTGGTGACACTGTAATCTGTCCAAACTCCATGCTGTTAATTATAGAGATTTTCAGCTCTGTGTGCGGATGGGTGGTCATTCAACTAGAAACCTACAGTGTAACACTTTGTTCAAATGTGGTAGCAACATAGCTCTCAACTGTCCAGATTTTCGCAGAATGCCCAGATTTTTACCTTGTATTTTTTGTCTGTTCCTCATAAAATTTTGGTTTTCTGGCAAATCACTGGCTAATGCAAACCTTTTCACTTTCTAAGTTTGTAAGAGCAATATTTAAAAAATATCCCTATTTTAAGGCCTTTGTCCTCCCATTTTTATGGCTTCATCCAATTTTTTCCTGTAAGAGGTTGAAAGGCATGAGTAACAAACATGGGGTGGTAATTTGAAAGATGAAGGACTGCCCTGATCAGAGTGTGAAATGATGATGGTAGTGTTTTTCTGGTTTGATAGGAAGACAGCATGGGAAAGAGAGAGAGAAAGAGAGAGACAAAGTGAAAATGCGATAGTGGAATTCTGGGAATGCAGAGATACAAGGTGGGCAGTCCTCCACTGCCCTGTAAAACTACTTTAGTTCATTAACACCTATGTGGTGTGGAATGTCACACCTCTTACAGCCTACACACACACTTGCATTCCAGACCATTTTCTGAATAATCAGTTGAAAAAGCATAAGATAATAAAGGCTTTTCCACTGTGGAACATCCTAGTTTAATAATCTTAGTTTCATTTTATCAATAAGTACTTGTCCTTTCTAACCCTGCCTATTGTAAGCTGATAACTCCCTTAGTTAAAGTCATACCCAAGAAAGGTGTGGACGCCATAAGGAGCTATTGGTGTTAACTGGAAGTATACAAAAAAAGTACTATAGGCTTCAATGAGTTAATGGAATTCCAGCAAATTTCCAAATTTGTTATATTTCCTTGGTAATTACATTTATATTTACAGGACTCTCAGTTATGGATCTCACATTTTCCAGAGGGAGCATTTTTCAGAATTTAGCATTTTCTGATATTTGGCACAGGATTCTCTGCTTAAATACTAACACTAACACCATAATCTACAGATGAGAAGCTCCTTGAAAAGTTTGCTCATGTTTTATATGTTTATGTCAGTAAAGCACAATGAGAAGTGACATAGCCAGTGCTCTGCGTTAATTAACAATGAGAAGTGAAATAGCCAGTGCTCTGCGTTAATTAATCAGGTATTGGTGTAGTCAGAGAAACCCTTGTGAGGTAGGCATAGAAGATATAGATTGTGGTAAATGGGTCACAGCATGCAGAGGCTGGAGAATTTAAGACACAGTGTTGCCTCCAACAGATACAAGTACCAATGAGAATCATTTTCCAAAATTTACTAGGTTTACAAGTTGTGTGTCTTCTATTTTCTGAAAGATGACTGCTTTACAGTATTTTGTTTGCTGTTTGCACCTGTTATACATGTTATCAAACTGAGCAGTCCACTGGGGTATATAATGAAGACTCGAAGACTGAGCAAAGATTGTCTTTCTTTTTTTCTTGTGCAGGAGTTTTCAGATAACAGGAATGAGCCAGGAGTTTGGGGATGTCACAGATGGTGATACATGCATGCACACCTGCAAACACACACTGACACACACACACACACGCATGCACACACACAGACACGCGCGCACACGCACGCACACACACAGACACGCGCACGCACACACACACACACACACATACACACACACACACACACACACACACACACACACACACACACACACACACACACACTCATGCCCATTGTAACTAACTGCTAGTTTTCTCTACATATGAATAGAGCCAAAGTAGTGCCATCCTACTATTTAAAATGGGTAGCAGGACTAACCTAATAAACTGGAACCTATCAATTTCAGATCATCATTAAGGAACATCATAAGGACCATAAAGTCCATTGGAAAGGCTGCTGGTGTTTCTGTAATACCAACAGCTGCAAGACATCACCTAGTGTGGATACAGACAGAGGCCCTGCACTACAACTTACTCCACTTCTGTGAAACTGGATAAGTGGAAACCCCAACAGACATAGTCTATCTGGGTTTCAGTAAGATAGCCGTCATGGTTTCCTAGAAAAGACTATCAAGTAAACACCCATGTCAAGGTCGGGAGTGGGCACAGTGGATAAAAGTGACGATATGGGAGGCTGCAGAGGATGTTAATGAGGCAGACACTATCAGGAAAGGCAGGGGTGATTAATGGTTGCCTTGGGGGTCAGTATCATATCTGGTACCCTTCAGTGGGCTTGTGTCTGACCAACAAGGGGAATTAACAATAGAATTATCATGTTTGCAGGTAATGCTAATCTGCAGATGAGTATATAAAAAAAGAAGCATAGTGAAGATTGAACATTTTCAAGACTGCAGAGAGGCGGCAGCTAACATTCATCACTGACAAAAACAAGATGTATCAAAAAAAGAGAGAATCCAACAGCATGTAGGTCATTTACCTGATTGACCAGCACTGATCAGATCAGGAGAAACATCAAAGTGTGACCTGAATGATGCCGCTCATGCCTTGACCTGATTCCACTACAAGGTAAAATACCTATTTCCACCTGAGCTACTTTCACTGTGGAAGAAACCAGCCGAAAAAGTCTAAAGTGGTGTATTTTTCTGTGAATAAGGTCTTTTTATAAGGAAAATAACCCCTCCAAAACTACTAAGAACTGCCTAAGGAATGTAGGCAGAAAAAAAACAGGCTAAAAAAAAAGGACAGGCATGCCAGTTAGTTGATAGTCTCTGCATTGGACTGTAGAGTGAAGCCCTTCTGATGATGGTTTCATCGCCTCCAGACATACTTATTTAGGAGCAGTAAATGGATAGTTGGCAATCAGTGTCAGCCCCGGTGTGTCTTTCTTGCACTTTTGTTTTCAAACTTTCTCCTTTTCTCAATAATAGCTTAGTGTACACCTGAACATTGTGACTCAAGATGCATACTGGTCAAAATTACATATTTCTTTAACCTGCTCATCTGCTTTCGATTGCCTGTTTTAATCATACATGAACTGAGCATTTTTGCTGCCTAAATGATATTGCTTGTGTCCTGTTAGTAATACGTAGCCAGGCTGGTCATTTCTGGTTTAGTATTAATTATTGAGTACTCTGCTCTTGGTCAATACCACAGTACAACATAGTACTATAATTTATGCTTTTTACAATAGTTTGCAGTATATGCACTCCCCTACTTGTCTCTAGCTTTTTTTGTGAGGAGAAATGCCCCACCAAATATATTGTTCTCCAAGGAATATAACTAGCAGAAGAAAAAAAAAAGAAGTTAAATCAGTCTAACAAGGTACATTTTCCATGAATAAGGCACGTTGCAGTTTTAAAGAGTGACATGACTTTTGCCATCTCTGACAAATAGTAAAGCTGCATTTTTAAATGCACTGAAAGTTGTCAAATATAAAAAGTTAATTATTAGTACTGATCATATTTGGTTTTAAATGAGAGCTTCCTGATGTGATTCACAGCACAGACACATTTGCAGGGTAGAAATGCTTTAAGAATAGCATACAGCGTCAAAACCAGAACAAGTATTCTTCATATGTAACATTATTGTTTTACAGAGCATCGCTCATGCCTCTTAACCTCTTAGAGCAAGAAATGTGGACAAAGCCATAAATAAAAGTGGGACAAAGGCACAAAAATAGGGACTTAGAAAGTTGATAAAGTAACAGATTTTGCATTAGCACACATTTTCTGAAGGGTATAAAGTCTGAAACTCAAATGTCTATCATTATTTTCTAATTCACTCTTTAATGATTTGCCACAAATTTGCCAGAAAACCACAATTAAATGAAAAATGGAGCAAAATATGAGACAAAAATCTGGACATTCTGTGAAAATCTGTACAGTTAACAGGTATGATTCTTTAAGTTATCCTTGAACATACTGCAAGCAAATGAGAGAGTGTTCTAATGCATTTGGCTCAAAACAATGACTATATGAACAACACTGTTTTCTGTAAGCCTGAAATCATAAAGTGGAAGTAGTTCATGTTTTTGCTGTTAGATAACAAATTCTGCTACCTAGTAAAAGTGCTGAGAATTACCACTATTTCTGATTTAAAGAATAATCTAGCAGGGCTAGACGTTCCACCATGTGATCCTTAAACCTCTTGTATTAGATGCAACATGGGATATATGCAAATTACCCTTTAAGGACATCAGGTGTTTCAGCTATATGGCAATTCTGAATGTCCATAACTTTTCTTCTTTTTAAGTCTATTAATGGACAAACGTATGCCAATAAAGCCAAGCCCCACTGGCTGTGAGCATGCATGTTGCAGCCTTCTTATCGCATCATCAGCATAGCATAAGTGGAAAGTTTGGCTAACCTTTACAAACACAGGGTTGTCATACCCAGCTGATATCCATAATCATTAGGGTGTCTGCAAAATATCCCAACCAACAAACTAAAACAATGAGCAATGGTGCAGTGGTGCAGCAGTAGTGTTGTCATCTCACAGCAAGAGGTTCTCCAGTTCAATTCTCGGCTAAAGTGCCATCTTTGTGGTTTCTGCTTGTCCTCTCTGCATTTATATGGGTTTTCTCTGGGTACTCCAGTTTCCTCCCACATTACAAAGACGTGCATTTGGAGTATTTTTCCCCAGGCCTCTTCTAAAAATTGGCTTTATTCCAAGTCAGACTTTTCCCAGTAAACAAATAATAAAAAATAAATAAAAAGGTCACATAGAAAAAACAGGTACTCTTATCCGGTGGGTAGGGCCAAAGGGCTTTTGCAGCAAGACAGGGAAGGTGGAGGAAGACAGGGAGAGAGAGAAAACTGCTGGAGCTTATGCAGTGTAAGGAAATGGAAAAGACTGAAAACAGAAATTCTGCACATTTTGCTTCACTTGTACTGTGGAGATGGAGTTAACACTGTCTGAAATCATTGTTCTTCAAGAAGGTCACCTGGAGAATGTTGCTTTACAGAAAATGCTGGATGCAAAAGAGAAAAGTGACAATCTGGATTTATCTTGGTGAGCCACAATAGATAAGAATCACATGCGGCAAGTACTGGTGGAGACTTGGTAGTATTTTCAGATACACAAGGAAAAGATAGGATCTAGGTAGTTGCTACAAGCGGCAATAAGGGAGATATGTCATAGAAAGACAAAAACTCTGGAAATACTAGAAAGTAAAAAAAAAACATATGCAGCTGCTTTTGCTGGTGATAGAGTGGATAGTATAATGCTGCAGAATGTAATCAAAGAATGGGAGATTACACATAGTGAGAATTCAGAGCAGAAATGGAGATTCTATCGATGTATGTTGTTTCTGTTCCTAGTGGTTCCAGTTTTTTTTTTTTTTTTTTTGTCAAGGATGTAAGGGTTCTAATTCATGTAGGGTCAGAGTCCTTCTGTGAAATATCATTTGAGATTTTTGCATTGGCAGAAAGATTTTGACTTTGACAAAAAATTCCTTTTGTAAGCAATGGAAGTGTTACATAACACTGAGAATATTACTTTGCTCACAAAAAAAATAAAAAAAATAAAAACAACTTGTGGTGCAACTCAGGACCACATATGACTAAGGAAAGGAAGTGTTTTGAACTGAAATGGGAGACTGTTTTTCAAATAAAAAAAATGACTGATGAGACATTTATCAGACAAGGCATTGGAAGTTTGGTTTAATTTGAATTTAACTGATGGCAGAATGTAACATTTGTCCAGTGTTATTTTAATAAATGGAAAGAAAGGGATGGCAAAATACTGATGACAACCTAAAACATGTTTTCCTGTGGTAGCGATGCTCATTTGACACAGGTTTGTCCTAAAAAGAAGCATGCAGTGTGGATAAACTGCACATTCCATTTTCTGAAGCATATGAAATCAGAAATTCAAATATGTCATTATTTAGTGACTTCAGTCTTCAGTGATTTGCCAGAAAATTTTGTGAAGAATACACCAAAATATGAGGCAAACATATGGACATTCTTTGAAAATCTGGATAGTCGATAACTATAGTGCTCTGTGATTTAAGCTATGGGGAGAAGGTGTACAAAATAACTGTGCTATATGCATGCGCTAACAATACAGATAGGGTGAGTGTATTTTATGAAATAAGGAAGACATGTAACAGTTACATGGATATAATAGTGTGAGGTGACTTTAACTATATTCTGAAAAAATGCATAAGGAAGATAAATCAGGATGTGTACATCTATAAGAATATGATAACATATAAAAATAACTATAGGACCCAAGAAAGTCAGAATTGGTGACACCACCTCTACCAACAAACTCATCACCAGCAGACTACCTCAGGTCTCAGTGCTGGGCCCACTCCTGTTTGGCATCTACTTCTCAGAGGTCAAGGCTAATGTCAAGGGCCCCTGGCTCACCAAGTTGGCAGACAACTGCAAATTGGGAGCTATCATAGACTCCCGCCATGACACCAACATCCTGCAAGAGGGTATAAAACAGACATATGACTGGTGCCAAAGCCACAGATTAAAACTTAATGCCTAGAAATGCATTACAATGCCTTTGTGAAAACATCCAACCAGGTCAATTACTGCAATGATTAGACATCCCAAAGAGCTGACCCAGTAGTTAAGGATCTGAGAATATATGTAGACAGTAATTTGGCTTTTGACCAACATGTAGCCAAGGTAATAATAATATTATTATATGTTGCCCAACTTATAAGTAAGGGTAGTGCATCCAGGTTGAAGGAAGTTATAGTACCACTTTACTTGGCCATTATCAGACCCACCATTGCCCCTTTCATTACATACCTAGCCAGGAATATGCAACAGCTGGAATGCCCACAGAAGTTTCTCACCAAGAGAATCCAGGTCATTAACACATTGTCCTATACAGATCACCTTAAAGCCCTATCTCTATACTCTGTCTCCTACAGTTTACTGAGAGGCAATCTATGCCTGCAATATAAGGCAGCTTCAGATCCAGTTTTGATGGACCTCTTGCACATCTGCAAAATAAAGGGCACCAGAAACACTATATCCAAGGCTTTAAACTTTGCTTGTGACATAATCTGAACATGCTGGCAAGACAGATACTTGTCTGAAAGGACCCCCACAATCCGGAAGAGGCTCCCTGTCCATGTGAAGCAGAAACATCCCTAACCCTATTCAGAACTAACCTAGACCATTGTATTGGAAATTGAAAATTCACCCCGGTCTCAGATCCATGTCTCTAATAGACAGAAACTGACAGTAAACAGCCCCTAACTAACATACCCACAAGTAAACCTTTCGTAACCTGCTAACTAACATACCCTTCCAAATAGACATCCATGTTACATGGAGCACAACTGGGTTGAGTTGTGTGCCTAGACTTATAAAGGCCCTGGAGGTCATTAACCTAATATATATCTTTGAGCCTATGAAAATTAATCCAAGTACTTGGACTGATAGTCTCGACTGGGGGGGGCTGGAGTGTAGTCCTGACTACAACCATCCCATCATGCATTTAATTTATAATTAAAGTTTTCCACTTTGATTTTTCATTCCCCAGTAAGTTTGCAGTTTCACTACTTGTCTCACTTCGGTCATATTATTAGACACTACTACCTTTCAGTGCAATGATATACATTAGCCATAAGCAAATTGCAGCTTCCATTTTTTTAAGCCAAACTAACTCATGATCTCCTTTGTTGCACTACCTAACACCAGAAATGCTTGTCCTACTCTAAAACACTCTAAAATATATGTTTATTTTGTTTTTATTTTATTTTACATTTCTTAACTGAGTAGGTGCATTGGTCCAAAGACCTTTTCGGGCAATATCCAGACCTTTATGGCTAGACAATTTAGCAATCATTAGCTGAGTACATGAATATGTTAAGTATAGTGTATACTGATGTTGCAATGTATTTAAATTATTTATTTTTGCTTACTGTGGTAAGGCACTGATCTCAATGGGCCAGTTTCAGGTACAGCCTTGGTAAATAAAATCACAATGGAACAGACTAATGAGAGTAATAATGAAAAAGGAATGAGACCAACAATACAACAATTACACAGAACAGTACAAAATTTGGTATGTACACTATATGCAACAGTGGCCTGACTATATGTCAATATGAAGAGAGGATGTGGATGAAGAAGCAAAGGAACCTGGGAGGACTGATGGTTAAGACATTAGGTGATGTGACCCATTGAGTTTGGTTATGGAAATGTTTTTTGAGCTAAAGTCTAAATTTGAAACAAGAGGAGAGTATTTTAGAGTGGATAGGAAGAGACATCCAGAGTTTAGACGCTAGAGGGAAAAATGTATGATCAGTGCAATGTAGTTTAGTTTTTGGTGTAGCAGTCCGGAAGTTGTATGTAAGTTACTTCAGAGGTCACAACAAAGGTTTTATCTATATAAATTTAACAGACACTTGTCTGATAGGAAGTAATTTGGCTTTGGATAGTCAGGCAGTTGTGTTCTGTGTGTGTGTGTGTGTGTGTGTGTGTGTGTGTGTGTGTGTGTGTGTGTGTGTGTGTGTGTGTGTGTGTGTGTGTGTGTTTCTGCATGTGTGGAGGGGACATACCTCACAACTGTCCAAATTTTCATAGAATGTCCATATTTTTGCCTCATAGTTTTGGTCTGCTCCTCATTAAAAATTTGTGGTTTTCTGGCAAATCATTGAGGACTGAAATAACTAAATAATGACATACATTTGAGTTTCAAAGGTTATATCCTCCAGAAAATGCATACTAACACACATCTGTTATTCTAGCATTGTTCTGCTAGAGGCAGACCTTGGACAGATTAGACCTGTTTTTGGGTCTTTGTCCCCCATTAGTTTAGACTTTGTCCAGATTTCTTGCACTAAGAAGATGAGAGGTTTGGGAGGGAGGATTATGACAAAGAGTAAACATTTTACTTGAGATGATTTGTAGCTATGGCTAAAATGGGGAGGCCATATTTGAGTTGAGTTAAGCCAGAAGGAGTTCTTTACCTATGGCAACTCTTGCTGGAGCAGTTAGGTTAGGAGAGAATTTCTTTGCACAAAAGAGAATTTAATAGTCAAAAGTGGAGTCAAACAATACACCTGTGTCTGTGAATAATTGATTAACATGGTAATCAGTTGTAACTCTTAATGGAAATAGACATAGTTATTTATCATGGTTCATAGTTTACAAAACACTAATGAAACAGACTGAGTTATATACACTACAAAAATATTTATTTTATTTATTTTACATTTGTTGACCTGGCTAGTCTAGTTGGATACATGTCCATTTTCTGTAGAGGCCCGGGGAGAAAAGCTCCACAAAAAGACAGTAATATAGAACACTTGTTAGACAAAAGGAAATATATTACAATTGGAAAGTAGTATATAACTATTTCATAAGTAGTATACAATTATTTCATTAGCATAATCAAGAAAATCCAATAGGTGCCTTTTTTTTGTCTATCTCAGTGGAATTGATAAATAGAGAATAGAAAAACAAAAGTACTTTAGTAACCTAGTAAAGATTAGAAAGTGTAGAAAAAGGTAGAGGAGAAGAAAAGTTTAGTCAGGGTTAGTACAAGGGCAGAGCCATTGGGAATTAAGCAAAGTTTTTAGATTCTTCTTGAAAGTAGGTAAAGTGGTAATTGCAGTAAGTTCACTTGGAAGCTTGTTCCAGATAGGTGCAGTACAGTTGGAGAACAGACTGTCCCCAGCATTGTTGTTGGATTTATAGGAGGCAGCTAGAAGCTTGGTGGCAGAGCGTAAGGAAGAGATGCTTTTATAAGGAGTAATAAGGGAACTAAGTATAGTGGTATTAGAAGGCTGATAGAAGATTTTGTGGGTGATGGTTAGTTGCTGTAGTCATATTTGATTTTGTAGTTCCAGCCTGCCTAGTTGTTTAAGATTAGAGCAATGATGGGTACGAAAAGGGGGTCCTGTTGCAAATCTGGCTATATTGTTCTATGATGTTGCTAGTTTATTGAAATTAGATTTAGATAAGTTTGTAAAAATTGGTGAGGCATAAAGAAGGGTAGAGAGCAGGTGTGTTTGTGCTATAGTACTTCTGGCTGAGGTGGTAAGGAAGGGTTTAAGCCTACAGAGAGAACCAAGTTTTCTATTGACTGACTTGATGGTTAAGTTAATGTGGGAATCAAAGTTGAGACTGTGGTCTATTGTGACACCAAGAAGTTTGGTAGTAGGGTCAGGAGATATTATAGTGCCATTGTTAGAAGTTATATTGAAAGTAAAAGAAGATGATTTTTGTGAAGGTGGTAAGAGGCAATATTGGTGGAACCAGTTTTCGGCTGCTGTGAAGACTTTTTGTGTAGTAGTCTGAAGTTCAACTGGGGAGGATGCTGAACATATCAGTGTTGAGTCGTCGGCATATTGAATACAGATGGATTGTGAAAGGGACTTATTTAGGTTGTTAATAAAAATAGAAAAGAGGAGAGGACCCAGTATTGAGCCTTGTGGTACTCCTATTTTGATAGGAAGAAGAGATGATAAGTGATTTTCCCATAGCACTGCTTGTTGTCTATTTTCTAAGTAGGAATTAAACCACTGGATAGCCTGAGAGTTCAAATCAAAAGATTTAAGGATGTTTAGTAAGAGAGTATGGTTGACCATATCAAAGGCCTTAGAGAGGTCTAAGAATAGAGCTGAGGACAGCAAGTTCTTATTCCGATTTTTATTAATATGGTCAGTGAATGACAAGAGAGCAGTAGTAGTGCTGTGATAAGGTCTAAAACCGTGTTGGCAATCTGCTAGGAGATTGTTTTGGAGGAGATGGTCAAGTAATTGCCTATGTACACATCTTTCCATGATTTTAGCTAATGCAGAAAGTAAAGCTATGGGATGGAAATTCGGGAGCTCGTTTGAGTTACCACCCTTATGTAGTGGAATGATATGAGAGACCTTCCAGAGGGTTGGAATAATGCCTTCAGTTATGGTTCGATTAATTAAAATGGAGACAGGAAAGGCAAGTGCTTTGGCTGCAATTTGTAGGTAATCAGCTGGGATGAGGTCAGCTAAGGGGGCACAAGGTTTAAGTTTCATAAGTAAGGTATAAATGAGATCTGTTGAGACTGGTTGCAGTTTGAAAGAGGGGGATTATTGTTTAGGGAGTGAGGTGCTTGAGTAGACTGAGGAGATAAGGTTGATGCTAGGGAAGTAACAGTGTCCGAGAAAAATGAGTTGAAAGTATCAGCAATTAGATTGGGTGTAGTCTGAGTGAGGTTAGAAGGAGTAGGTGTTTTGGAATTGCCTGGGTATAGTAGTTTGTTGAGACCAGCCCAGAATTTCTGATGTTTTTGACGTTGTGTGTGTTGGAATTTCCAGAAGTGTTTTTTTTATCTAGGAATATTAGTTTATTTGTTTCGTTTCTAAGTTGTTTAAAGGTCTGGTGGTCAACTGGGTTTTTGGTAGATCGCCATTTGTCCCAAGTCCTATTTCTAAGTAGCATTTTTTGTTTGGTTTCTTTGGTTAGCCAAGGAGCAGGCTTTGCTTTGTTTTTTATTAATCTCGTGGGGGCATGGTGGTTGAGGATTTGGAGGAATTTGTTGTTAAAGTATAAAACAGCCTCATCAAGAGGTAAGTATTTTAGGGGAGACCAATTGCAAGCTTTGAGTTCTAATTGGAAGTTGGCTTGCTTGAAATTAGTTTTATTCCTGGTAGATCTGAGTTGTGTATTATTGGAGAGAGGGCTTTTTTGTCTGTTGATGAAAGTGATTTGATGGTCACTAATATTATCAGGTAGTGTTCCAGTGATATAAGTCATAGGGTTGCTATTAACTAGAATCCAGTCCAGGGTGCTCTGTTTGGAGCTGGTTTTGTTTATTCGTGTAGGGACGGTAATGGTTTGATTAAAGCCATAGAGGTTTATGTGTGAAGTGGGTATTTGGGAAATACAACAATTCCAATCAATATTAAAGTCTCCTAGTAGTATAGTTTCCTGAGGGAAGGAGGTTGAGAGCCAGCTCAGTAAGCTTTTAACATCTACAACACAACAATAATGTCCATCAACTGGGAGAGCTGCACATAGTAATAAAACCATATAGATGATATCAGGACACATTAGTGAGCATTGTTGTTATTAATGGCAGTATGTGTGCCATTTACATAACAGGTGTATCTTGTTATACAATTTAATATTTACATATTTACAATACAGATGATTTTGACAGCAGAGCATTTTCAAGTGTATATCGTCAATATGCTTATTTAAATAAACATTTATCATCATCGTGGCTTGTCAAAGCATGCACACTTATTTTTTATTCTACTAATAACTGCCCTAACTAATCTATTTTTTCAGCTCACATTGCTTCAGTGTGAGCATATGTGAAATCATCTCTAAACATCTACAACACAACAATGTCAATCAACTGGGAGAGCTGCACATAGTAATAAAACCATATAGATGATGGCAACAAATTGCACATTTAAATCTATAAATGCTTGCAAGTACTTTAGCTAAAATCAGTCACCCTTACAAAGTATACATACAAAAATGTTTATTGTGAATTACACAGCAGTGAAAGTCCCTTTCGCATCAAGTAACATTCACATACCATTCTGACATAGGCCTGCAATATCTAACAGACATTTAACTGCTCTGCATTCATTTCCTTCTACTGCAACTACGAATCTGGGCAGCATGAATAACAAAACCGATAGCTAGGATCATTCAACAGTGTCCTCACATTATTTCCATTAATGAAGCTTGGTTACACTCCAAAAAAGCTACTCTCTATTTAAATTATAGCTTCAACACTTTTAGAGATGACAGACCTTCAATGAGAAGTGGCAAAGGAGCAGTCCTACTGGTCAATAACTTACCCCAGGTCTCCATGGTTAATATAAATTGAATTGTGGAATACCACACTCCTCTCCCCTGTTATGCATATGTACACATTCTCAGAAATGTCAGAAATGCTCCTATTTATGAAGTATTAGAACCTATAATGGCTATCATCTGTGTTGTCTGTTTCCTGTTGATTCTAAGAAAATCACAGCATACTGTACCTGCTCATAAAGTTTCTGAAATGTATATTATGTCTTGCAATGTTTTTAATAACTACATATATAACTGCTGTTTTAAATTACTGTAAGCATGCTGTGCATGGCTCTGGTTCACATTATAGTGAAAAAGCATCCCTGGACCAACCTACCTACGCAGGTACAAACTATGTTTAAGTAGATAATAAGAAAGTAAAATAAAAATAAATAAAATGAGCATAGTAATGCTGGGCAACCTGGACTGAGTGTACAAAATACAATGGTGGTAATTAATAGGATAGAATCACTATACTGCAAGGGACAGCTGACAGAACTGGGGCTGTTCACTACACAGACAAAAATGGACAAGGAGGCATGATCTTGTCTGTGAAGTATAAAAGGGTTGAATGTTGAAGGAAAGACAAGGTAGGGTAGGGAGAACATCAGCTGTTACACAAACTAATAAACTATTTCTCACAGAGAGTGGTAGAAGCATGGCTCAGGACCGGTAATTGAATGGGAGATGAACTTTGACTCTTGCTCCATTAATATGTTTAAAGATTAAGGAGCATATCAAACAGATGGGATGGATGAGAGTTAAAATGGGACTGCTGCTAGAGACAGACCTTGGACAGATTAGACAGGCAAACTATTTCCTTCTGACAGAATAGTATGCATGTTTAAATGTAAAATATGAAAAAAGAAGTTCTATAATAAAATGGTATAATTTAAAAACATTTGAAATCACTTCCAGAATGGGAACACTACATAAATAACAAAAATAAGCTAACCTGAGCTGTGGATATGCCTAGAATTACATACTCCAATACATTTACCCAGTTAAGGGATGGCCACTGCAATTAAAAATACTCTTCAGTTCACATTAATCTCAACAGTCCATTCCATACAGCAAAACAGTTTGTTACTCCTAGGTTCATGGGTTCTTAGGTAGGTACAAGGCTATCTGCCTGAGGGCATTTATAAGCCTAGCCAGATTGTGTCGACTTTCGCCACCCCATTGATTAATTAACTGATCCTCTGTCAAGCAGAGCCAATGAAGTGATCCCATGGGTGTATTTGCTGTTACCCATCCACTCGTCAAGGTTTCTCTTGAAGAGTGTTAGTAAGGGGCTCTGCCTAATGTAGTTTGGAATTTTGTTCAAAAGCATGGGGAGTCTCTGTGACAGGAACCTAGCCCTCCAGCATGTTCTATTTATTGTTGTCATGAGGTTTAGCTCACTAGAGCACGTGGCCCGCAGTGACTTGGATTTCTTTAGGTGAGCATGTCCATCAATTCTGAATTGGACATGGCTTTGTAAGTCAGGCAGACATCACCTCTGAGTAAGCGATATCCCACTGAGTACAGCCGGAGTTTTTTCAGTTGGGCTGCATAGGACATATGTTTGAGGCCAGTAATCCTCTTGGTGAGATACTTTTGTGGTCTTTCCAGCTGTTGGAAGTGTCTTGTGAGGTACATCCCAAATAGGGCATTGTACTCTATGATGGGCCTAATGAGTGACGAGTAGAGGGGCACTATAACCTCTTTATTTCTAGATGTGAACCCTTTAGCAATTAGATGGGCTACATAGAAGGATTTCCTAACTACTTTGGCAATATGATTGTCAAAGGAGAGATTACCATCTACCTGGGACCCCAGATCTGTTATTGCTTCTTCTGTATTAAGGGGGCTGCCACCTATGTGGTAATTCGTGGGTGTTTTTTTTGCCCGAACGGGATGACTATGCTTTTTTGGCATTTAGCTTGAGGCCATGACTTTGACACTAGGTGTCTGTCTCAGTAAGGCCCTTTTGGAGGATGTCTGTGTCAGCCAGAGAGGCAATTATGGCTCCCAGTTTGCAGTCATCGGCAAACTTGGTTAGCCATAGTCCTCCTGTGTTTGCCTGTACTTCTGAGAAGTATATGCCAAACAGTAGGGGTCCCAGGACTGAGCCTTGTGGGACACCACTTGTGACTGGTTTAGAGTCAGACCTGGAGCCCACTATTCTTACCGTGTGAGTTCTGTCTGTAAGCCAGTTGGCAACCCATCTCATGACATAGGGGTTTATGTTCAGGCTGGTAAAGTTTTCTGTAATACCTGAGTAGGGTAATGGTGTTGAAAGCCTTGGTGAAGTCAAGGTAGGCTGTGTGAACCACCTATCCCTTGTCTATGGCCTTGGTGACTGTCTTGAAGAAGTCAGCCAAGTTTAGTAGGCATGATCTGCCTTAACAAAGCCAAACTGGGTCAGGTCAAGTGTTTGGAGGTTCCCAATGTCTTTGTTAATGAGTTCTATGATGATGCGCTCCGTAGCCTTGCAGACCAGGCTAGTCAAGCTTATGGGGTGATAGTTACCAGGGTCAGTTGTGGCCCCTCCTTTGTGGAGAGGAATAATCATTGCTGTGTGCCATTCTATGGGCAGGTAGCCTGTGGAGAGGCTGAGGATGAACAGTGTGTTTAGGTGGGGGCTTAGTTCATTCTGTAGTTCATGCAAGATGCAGCATGGGACACCATCTGGTCCCATTGATGCTGTGTTTTTGGCTTTTGAAAGGGCTGTTTTCACCTGTGCGTCTCTGATCTTTGGGACATTACACTTTTCCGGTATTGTTGTGGGCCCTTTTGGAGGTGAGAGGGGGGTGAAGTTTGCACTGAATCTATCTGCCAGGATGTTGGTAATATCAGTAGGTTCAGTATATTTTGTGCTATTTTGCACTAGTTCAGTACATATCTGCGAGTTGCCACTTAGATTCTTAACATAGCTAAAGAAGGCTTTGTGGTTATCTTTTGAATCCTTGGCTATTTTTCTTTCGAAGTTAGCCTTGGATGATTTCATGTGGGACCTTAGCTTCTTACTGATACTGATCACGGATGTGTTTCCTTCTTGGGATTTGCTTTTTTTCTGAACTAGTTTCCTCCTTCTATTGTATAGCCTGTTTATGGCAGGGGTCCACCAGACTGGTTTCCTTCTCTTAGGGAAGTGAGTCTTGGTTTTGCTAGGGATGGCATGATCCATGCATCCTTGTAGGTGCTCATAGAGTGCATTTGTAAAGGTTTCTGCATCTTGGGCAGCATTATCCTTTAGCATGAGGGCTGTGAAACTTACCATCTCTGTCTTAAGTAAGGTGAAGTTTGCTTTAGAAAAGTTTTTTACTGTGGTTTCCTTAGTTGGGGGTGGTGGTGGGGTGTAGACATCCAGAATGATTACTTTATGGTCTGATCTAACCAGTGACAGGTTGACCTCCAGTGTGGAACACCTGTCGCCCATGTTGGTGATGACTAGGTCCAATATGTTTTCACCTCTGGTAGGGGAGTTTACCAGCTGATCAAGGGCGTTTGAGTTGATGAATTCCAGGAAGCGCTGGGCCTGGGAGTTTGTACTCGAGTAGTTTTCCCAGTGAATGGTAGGGTAATTGAAATTGCCCAATATCAGGGTGTTCAGTAGGACCTTCATGTTTTCCATTGTCTCCAGAAAGGTGGAGTAGTGCTCCTCGGTCATGGAGGGTGATTTGTAGCAGGCCACAATTTGCATTGCAGATCTGCCTGATGTTAGTTGCACATGGATGATCTCAGAGGTATCATGCTGTGCCACTAACCTGGAGGTGTAGGTATCCTTGATGAATATGGATACACCCCCTCCTTTTGTGTTTCGGTCCGTGTTCTGTGGCCGAAACGTGTGGTATGAGTTGTAGCCCGGTAGTGCTGGGATGCTCTCTGGAGCCTCGAACCAGGTTGAGGCTTGAAATACAAATAAAGGAGGCATGCAACTTTTCTCAGCAATCTTCTTTGCTGTAGCTATCACAATTTGACAGAAGACCCAATGATTCAATATCCAGGACATTTTTTTCTCCAGTCTTCACAGCCACTGACAGCCCAGAATCAGTGTCTGAGTCTTGAAACAGTGATAGGGGAGGCACAATAGGCAATTCACTTTTCCAGTCCTCCTCTTCATGGTACTTATAAAACTGCAGCAGAAGAGATAGGAATTCAACATTTACCTGTTCAATATGCCAGTTTTACATATTAAAGTTTGATTTTGTTTAATAAATGCCCTTTTCTTTCAATGACACAAAGCTGAGGCATGTTTATTACTGAACTTGGTTTGCTGTAGTAAAAAAATATAATATCTAAATTAATTAGGGCAGATTAATTGTATTCAAACAAGTATGCTATTGCCCTTGCCAGACAGAGGTGTGATCTGACTCGTAAGTAATTCTTAAGTTGCTCTTATCACTGTTTTAACATAGAAGGGTACTAAATCAGTTGCATTTCTTTCTTAGTAAGTACATAAATGAACTACAGTTTACTGTAGGAAAACAGCTCTGTGATATCATGTAATAGTACCTTATCTCTGACGGCAGGACTATAATAGGATAATAATTAAATCTCTTTTTAATTATCCACATTGTCACTGTCAGCAGTCCTGAAAGGGTCAACAATAATTATGGAAAACAGCTTTAGGCTCAGTGAAGCTCTCTGTTTCCATCCACAAAGCATCATTTTGTAAGTATTACACTGCAAAAGCAAAGTAATGCAAAGATTTAAAAAGAGAAGTCAGAGCTTATTTCCAAACTATAAACTCGGAGAAGGCATAAATGCATCGCAAGACCCAGGAAAAAATTATCATGTCATGTTTGCAAAAGATTATTCTGTCAAATTATGGAACTCACTGCAGATTTTAAGTTCAAGTGCAGATCCATACTTTGATGAAGAGGAAAGTGAAGAAGAACAGGAATATGGCTTAGAAGAAGAAGAAATAGATGAAAGACGATCAGTCTCCCAGTCTCTGCCTACCACTCCTAAAAACAGCATAATAAATATAAACGTTGGTGGGGTGTCTTACCAGATTGCCTATAGTGTGGCCGCCAGGTATCCAAAAACAAGAATAGGGAGACTTGCAACATATACTGACCATGCTAAAAAACTAGACCTGTGTGATGACCACATTGTTCTGAATAATGAATATTTCTTTGACAGAGACCCTGACATCTTCCATCATGTGTTCAACTTCTACAGGACAGGCATGCTATGGATAAAGAATGAACTATGCCCCAGGAATTTTGTTGAAGAAATTAATTATTGGGGTATAAGGATAAAAAATAGCCAGCGGTGTTGTAGGATTTCTTTTGAGGAGAGACAAGATGAGTTAAATGAGCAACTCAAAGTTCAAAGAGAACTCCAAGCAGAAATTCAAGTAGAAGAAAATGCCGAGCTCTTCAGAGACATGAAATATAGCAGGCAAAGGAGGATGGTGTGGAACCTAATGGAGAAACCATTTTCATCTTTTACTGCTAAAATGATGGCTGTTGCATCCAGCTTCTTTGTATTAATTTCTATAGTGGCCATGACCTTGAATACCGTGGAAGAGATGCAGTACCAAACAGCAAGTGGCCAGCTGAGTGGTAAGACCTATCTTGAACACGTAGAGACCTTCTGCATTGTGTTTTTCACCATGGAGTTCATTCTTAGACTAACCTCAACGCCAGATATTAAGCAGTTTTATAGAAGTGTCCTGAATGCTGTAGACTTAATAGCTATTCTTCCATTTTACCTACAGCTTATCCTGGAATGTTTTATAGATGAAGATCTCAAAAAACACGACCATGATATAGAGGCAGTTGGAAGAGTTGGAAAGGTTGGCCAGGTTCTGAGACTTATGAGACTAATGAGAATTTTTAGAATTTTGAAACTTGTCCGTCACTCCACTGGACTGAGAGCTTTTGGATTCACATTAAGGCAATGTTACCAACAAGTTGGATGTCTCTTCCTTTTCATAGCTATGGGGATTTTTGCCTTCTCTGCTGTGGTCTATTCTGTTGAACATGATGTTCCTGGAACAAATTTTACCAGCATTCCTCACTCGTGGTGGTGGGCTGCTGTAAGTAATTGTTTTTCTGTGTTATACATATATGAATATAGTATGAAACTCAACACAAACAAATGAAGATGTTTAAATTTAAAGTTGGGTTTACTTCTAGTGGATTTTGTTTAGACACAAATAAAACAAATTGAGACTATTTAAGAGAAACATTTGGCTTTAGCTTTATATCATATGCAAAGGCTTGTTTAGACTTAGATGTCAAACTTGTAAAAATGAGCAGCATTGTATCTTATAGATATACTTAAGCACCTTTTCTTTGATGGTGAGAATATAGGCATGTAGCTAAATTGTAATGTTTACTGTTATATAATAAACTGTATTCAGCAGTGTGAATAATCAGATGGTATGGTAATGCAGTGATTAATGTTGCTGCCTCACAACTCCAGGACCCTTGGTTTGATTGTCAGTGGGGGGTACCCTCTATATAGAGTGTGTATGTTCTGCCAGGTTCATTTGCACTTCTACACAGGGTCTGCAATTTAATCCTATGTACCAATGACATGGTGACAGACAGCAAATTGTTCACAAGAGCATGAATGTATGCTCATTCATGCACTGTGACAGTATGGCACCCCATCCAGGGCTATTGCTTGCCTTGCACCTGTTAGTTAAAGGGGGTAGGTTCTAACTCTTGTAACTATGAATGGGATGATGTGGGTACTACAATGGATGTTTAATAAACATGATCTGCCTCTCAGAGTATTCAGGAAAAGAACATGCTTGAAATTCTTTGACTCCTTACTGGTTAGATAAATTCAGATACCGAAGCCTTAATATTTATAAATCCACAGGTGCAGTAAATAATGTACAGATCAATACCTATAGACTGTTTCTCTAAAATCACAAGGCAAAAAAAAAACTACGAAATCGAATTACACAGATTTTTTTTATTTTCTTCACTCTTTTCATGACATAAGTTACAAAAATTGAAAGGTTTGTTTTGCTATTTAAGGCTATTTTACATTCAAAATGTAAGCACTAATGGAACAATGCAATCACCGTGCCCACTGTATATCCAGAATTGCTCGTGAAAGCAGTTCGATAGCTATGGTGATCTGTTCTTTAGACTGCCTACTGAAACATAAAATTATGGTCCCCTATTTTGTCGGTTGTCCATGCCACTAACAATTTAAAGAATAAACATTTTAAGTCTGCCTGTTTGTTAGCGTCTAGACTTATAATATATTTTCAGATATGAGTACAAGTGTGCTGTTTAGTTTTAAAATCTATTAAATCAATGTACAGTAAGTCTCATCATGTATAAGGGCAGGTGTGTGTGTCCACAGAGACTTAATTTAGTGAGAATAGCTGAAAAGTACAGAAATGTTTTACCATCTGATAGCATTATTTAAAAAAGAATTAAGAGATTTCTTTTTTAAGAGATGTCACTATGCAACAGCAATACATCACTTTATGCGTGGATAATAAAGGTTTAACTCATGGATGGCTATGTCTGGTCATTCAGGTTTCGCCCTTCTTGTGACCAGACTATACAAGTTGAGGGAAAATCCTACATCATCTATATCTAAATTTGATATTGTGCTAAATTGTACCATGAATCATATTGATCAGGCAATCAGCAGCTGCGTCAGATATAAAAACAATAATAAATGCTCGACTATGGGCTAAACATTATTTGCAAATGCACTCCATGTGACAAGAAGACCGAAAGTGCCGATATTGTAGATTGCAGTAACTCCTTACTCCAAGCTACAGTGTTTGGAGAGGTAATGTCTTTGTGTGCATTTTCATATACATATATATATATATATATATATATATATATAAAATATATATGTGTGTGTGTGTGTGTCTATATAATATATATATATATATATATATATATATATATGTATATATACGCACACACACACACACACACACACACACACACACACACACACACACACACACACACACACACACACAAACCTGAAATCACACTTAGCCGACTTTCCTGTAACCAACACGACAAAGCTGAAAACTCAGAAGACCAACTGCTTGGAACACCGACTTTTAACTCCAAGTAAGTAATTGACTGGCCACCATTTAAACTTTGCCCCTTACCTTGGTGGTAGTGCAATCTCATGGGTGGTTTGAATTTTTTTCAGTTTGTTTTTTTTTTTTTTTTGTTTCACCAGTCAGTTACTTACCTGGAGTTGAAAGACAGTGTTCTGAGTGGTCGGTCTTCTAAGTTTTCAGCTTTGTCATCTTCTCAGTTATACAAATGTAAGGTAAGTGGGATTTCAGGTTTGTGAAGTAGGCCCATATATATATATATATATATATATATATATATATATATATATATATATATAGATATATGTGTGTGTGTGTGTGTGTGTGTGGTGTATGTATATATATATATATATATATATATATATATATATATATATATATATATATATATATGGGTCTACCTGATAACACTGCCACTCCAAAACACCGACAACGAAATAACCGACACGACAAAACCGAAAGTTTAAAAACACAAAACTTCACATGCCCGACAAATCACAATCCTGACAATCAACAAAACAAATACCTTTCCCGAAAAACACACACACGACACAAGCACACCAAAAACCTTTCAAACCTACACTAAACCTTACATACACAACTATCTATGCACAAACCTTAACCCAAACCCTAACCCTAAGGTCCGTCACTATCGCACATTTACCTTACCTGTACTCTAACCCTAACTCACTTAATCCACCCCAACCCTTAAGTCTGTCACTATCACACACTTACCTTACCCGCACCCTAACCCTGACTCACTTAATCCACCCCAACCCTCAAGTCCATCACTATCGCACACTTACCTTACCCACACTCTAACCCTAACTCACTTAACCCACCCCTAAAGTCCGTCACTATTGCACTTACCTGACCCACACCCTACCCTAACATCCGTCACTATCACACACTTACCTTACCCACACCCTGACCCTAACGTCCATCCCTATTGCACACTTACCTTAAAATGTCTGTGTTCTCACTGTCGGGATTCTTAACTTTCTATCATCTCTGTTGTTGATCTTCCAGTGTCGGTGTTCTCGTTGTCGGCATTGTGGACTTTCGCCGTTTTCAGGTAGACCCATATATATGTATATATATATATATATATATATATAGATAGATAGATAGATAGATGTGTGTGTGTGTATAGATATATATATATATATATATATATATATATATATATATATATATATATATATATGGGTCCACTTTGTAATTTCAAAATTCAGTATTTCGAAATTACAAAGCCGAAAACCCAAGCACAACTCACAATTCCAAAAACACACAACTGCGAAATTCAAAATGCTGAAACTACGCTATACATACAATACACACATAAACAAACACAAAACTCCCCCCACAATCAAATAAATGCATCTACACTATAGATAAGCTCCCCACACACCCCTACTTATATATTCCAACTCTGAGATTGCACAAACAGAAATGCAAACGAAACTCACAAACACACACATCTTACAGTCCCTCACACACACACATCACAGTCACAACACACACTTACACACACTAAAGCCCCTAACCAACACATTTACACACACAAACTTACCTAAATTCAAGCCATACGTTCACACACCGCACCAGCGGAAGCAAAATTCAACATCTCCGTGTTTCGGGATTTTGAATTTTGCACTTCGGCCGGTTTCGGAACTTTGAGTTTTCGGCTTTGTGATTTCGAAATACTTTGAAATTACAAAGTGGACCCATATACATACATATATATATATATATATATATATATATATATATATATATACATATACATATATATATATATATATATATATATATATATATATATATATATACATATACATATATATATACATATATATATATACATATATATATATATATATATATATATATATATATATATATATATATACACATATATATATATATATATGTGTGTGTGTGTGTGGTTTATGAGTATAAAAATTCATGTACCAATGTGTGTCTCTACATACAGCTAGGGGCTAATGTCTGAGTACCTGTCCCTAACAAGAAGTCAGATGGTAGCAGAAAGAAGGATCCATAAGTGTTTAGCTCATGTATAGTCTGAAAATATCCACCTATATCAAGTGCACTGCCACCTATATTTATTCAAAAGCTCCTAGGCTTTGTTGTCAAGCTTATGACCATTTGGCCTTCAAATGCTTGACATCCATAGTCATCAATGCATGTTCATACTGGTCAAGTGTACCTCATTATGAGGAACGTACCTCATTTGGGGGTCTTAAAACAGTGCATGTTCCTCGAAGTTCCTCGAAGTTCCACATTGTAAGAGTCTGTCACACATTCAGTGTTAGGAATTATTTAAGTGAAATCCATGGCAAATAGAAATTAATCATATTAATTCATTAAAGGATCTTCTTTATAAGTAATACCAGCATATTTTAACCATCCTATGACCTTCCTAGTTGAAGTCGTTAGTAAGCCATTAGTATGTGTTCCACATTTTGCCCATTTATTCCACAGTATGAAGGCGAGTGTTCCTCATTTTGAAGATGGAAGGTTGAAAGCTATGTGCATGTTGATTCTCTGTTGCTCAAATATATATTGATATTTACACCCAGCACACACACATTGAAGGGTGCTAACAGCTGACTTGTTCTGATTACAACAGGAAGTTTATTCCATAACCTTAGATGTTCTGTCATACATTTACCCCATTTTTATTGTCAGTTATTTTGAGACTTAAGCTCCCATTCAAATGTTATTACTCCCAGTGGTATATTCCAGGTATAGCATGTAAAACAGAGCTGTATCAGATGTTATGTTACAAACCAGGCAGAGGTACTTACAATCAACATTTTAGAAACAACATATAATAGCAGTTCCTTCAAGTGTTTCTAAATAATTAAAATTTTCCCTTTGTATGATTTTTCTAGTAAGGAATCATTGCAGGTTCTCACATTCATCCATATGGTTTGTCCATATGCTATAGAATGAAACATTACAACCAATAATGGGCCAAATCAGTGAGGTATAAACTGATAAGATGATTTCCCTGGAGTAACTAAAAAAGTCCTTTACAATTAGATGTTGCCAGTCTGTTTTTGGTAACGACAAACTGCTCATTTTTTAAAATTTGTGTGTTCCATTATCCCTAAATCTTTTATTGATGGTATTCTTATTCATAGGTTCATAGGTAGGTACTAGGCTATCGGCCCAAGGGCCTAAGTAAGCCTAGCCAACAAGGTTCTCTGGCTTACGCCACCCAACAAAGTAAATTTCCTGTGACCCTGTTGAGCAGAGCCACAGAAGTGATCCCCGGGGTGTATTTCCTATTTCCCATCTACTCAACAAGATTTTTCTTGAAGAGTGTGAATGAGGAACTTTTATTTAAGATTTGACCATTTTGTAATTGCAATGTATGTCATTTCTACATTTATTGGTATTTAAGGTAAGATCATTATTACGGCATCAGGCATGTATTTTTATGGACCATGTTGGAGAATCTTGGCATCTTTTATTGAAATAATTATATTACCCAATTTGTAGTCATCAGCATATTTGGTACTATTAAACAATCATTCAAAATAGTAGCTTTATATTTGAAAAGAATACTTTAGAAATGTGACCTCAGTATAGAGCACTCTGGAATACCATTGATAATTCCCTTCAGGACAGGCAGATACCCCCTGCTCCATCCCCAATGCCCATGAATCTAGATATATAGACTGACATTTAAGGCAGTTCATTTCTCACTTATTCTCTTTCCTGGAGTAGTGTCAAACATGCCCTGCCTTCAACAGATCAATAATTGAGTACAATGCGTCATTTGGCATGTACTTGACTAGACACTTAAAGTAGCTGGAGCGAACTCAGAGGTTCCTCACAAAGAAAATACAGAGTGTAAACAACATGAATTATGTGGATAGACTAAAAGCCAATTCCCTATAGTCTGTTTGCTACCAACTGTTAAGAGGAGACCTATGCTTGATATACAAGGCACTCACAAATCCAGCCCTGATAGAGCTGCTACACATCCACAAGTCAAACAGCACAAGAGTCTCCTGATCTCAGTATCTAAACTTAGTCAGTGACTCAAACAAAACATGCTGGACAGACAGATATGTATCTCAGAGATTGCCCCTTCAATGGAACAGGCTTCCTATTCACATTAAGCAGAGCCCTTCCCTGTCCCTCTTCAAACACAGTTTGGATCAATGGATGGGGAATCACAAATTCACACCTTTGGTAGTGCCTCTATCCTTTATGGAAAGCAGCAATCTATAATATACTCAATGCATAGGCACAAATCCATGGCATCTTCTTGCCCCTAGAGACTATATATTGGGTAAAATCAGGTTATATTGGTTAGGCTTCTAAGGGCCCTTAAGCCATTAGCCTAGTAATCTCCTATGAACCTATGAAATGCTTTAGCATGCCAAGATAAACAGCACAAATGCACTGTCATTCTATTATTCAGTGTTACTTTTACCATACCAAAGAACACCCCAAAATTCAGAAGTCAAGATCTCTCTTTAGCAGAGCCATAGTGTCACATATCTAATAGATGTTGGTCACCTATGTCATTTTGAGTAAGTCCCATTGTGACTTTCACCATGATTTTTTCATAAAATGCTAGTCAGGTTGATACGTCAAAACTGTTTGGGTCTGATATGACTCCCTCCTCCTTTGTGAATTAGTATCACTACATCTTGTCACCATTGACCAGGAACATACCCAGATAATGACATTTTGTTTGATGTGAAAGACAGAGGTTCAGTTAGCTTTTCTTTGTGTGTAGGAAACTGACAAGTAAGTTGCCTGATCTGAAAGCTTGAGTTTTTAATTTTATTTATGGGAACAGTTATCATACCCATAGTTATAAGGAATATATTTTCTTGTCTGTATAGCATTCTCATGCTCGCACACACACACACACACACACACACACACACTGTTTGATGTACAAATGTTTTCTACAAGTACCTTTGCTATGTTCTTCAGATGGGTGATCACTTCTTTGTTTTTTGATATGTTATTATTCACTTTCAATTACCTGATGTCATAAAAGATTACCTTATTATTACTGTTTTCATCCTTTTGTGTACTTTACATATCCTAGACTTGTTTTCATGACTTGGGAAATGTTAAAAGCAAGTACCTCTGTTTCTGTTATATATGTTATTGATTATTATTTCTGTAATTTCACCAACGTTTTTTAATGGATTTCCCAATATATTCATGTATTGCAAGTGTATGTGTCCATTAACGCATAACTTAAAAACATCACAGAAGATACTGATAGCATTCTGTGCAGATTTCTTTGGAACTAAAACAGAGCATCCAAGTCATTTTTTATACGTATGTTACTGATTATATCACAGTCTCCACTGGTAAAAAACTAGCAAAACGGATAAAACTGCAAAATATGAATGAAGGCCACAAACAGCAGGATAAATCAAAAAAAATACCAGGTTTATTCCAAAACAAAAACACAGTAAATGTTAACGCTTTTGTCTTGCTTCATTGAGCAAGACTTCTTCACACTAATGAAACAAACAAGACTGACCATATTTAAACATTTTAAAATAGTCACACAACCACCATAATGGATTAATTTAAAAACTAAAAGGGACAATTCTTCTCAAAGGAAAAGCAATCCACATATAAATGAATACAAATAAATAAAATGCACATACTAATGAACCTAATGTCCATGAAAATGAAGTTCAATGGATTTAGAGCATTTAAAACTGTGTGCTAATGAATAAATAAAATGCTTACGTACTATCTTAAAAAATAATAATAAAATTAGGTGTAATATAATAGATAAAATATGTCTGATCAGCACTTCATCTGCTTGTGTGATCTTTATTTTAATATAAAAAATACAGTCTCCTGCATTCGTTGTTTACATTTAGTTTTAGCAATTGTTTCTTCAACATATTTTATTCATAACAAGTTTTCTTAATAACATGGTTCATTATAAGATGGTTTTTAACAAGTTTTTAATTGGTAATGCATTTCCTAAATAATTTTTAAACATATATATTTTAGTATTAGCATAAGGTTTGTTTGTTTTTTAGAACAGGTTATATAAGGGGTTATTCGCTATTATATTCCAGCTTCACTATGATATATAATCAGCTTGTCTCCATTGAAACATAACAGAAAGAGAAAAAATGTAGCCCTCAGCCTCAGGTTCCTAAAGACATGCTGAGCATTTATTGCTAAAGGAAAATATTTCATTACATTCAGTGCTCTCTTATTTACTTGTTTCCACTTAAAAAAACTGTTATTAGATTAAGCCAAGGGTCTTAACTCAAGCAAAAAATATCAGTTCTGCATATATTACAATTTGTGTACTTTTACATCCTACCCCCCACCTCAAAAACCCAAGGTTACAGCTTATTAACTTAATCATGCTTTTGAACAGCCTTTTTTTTCTCTTCTTGTATTGTAATGCTTACATTTATTAATACAAAAAAGAGGAACAAAAAAAAAAACAAGAAAAAAGACATGCGTTTACTCCAGCATCTTTATCACATACAACTTGTAATTTATATCATGAAAAGTTTTATAAAAATACTAAGAACAGAACCTGTTTTGCTTACAGTTACCTTTTCCATTCTTCCTCCCTTCCCCTTTCTGTCCTTCCAAGCATTAATGATATGAAGCGAGACAAATACCTTGCAGTACCTCAAAGGTTTAACAGTCAACAAAAGTCCATTTTTCCACTTTTTTTTGTGCAGCCACATTTCACAAATCCAATTGTTGCTTTGTAACACACATTTATTCACTCATTTCTATGTTGCTGGTCTTCCAGTTCATCTCTGTCTCCTAACTACAGACTCCGGTTCAATTCCAAGGTACTCCCAATTCTTCTAGGCAACTTCTGTGCTTTTCTCTGTCTCACAAGCATTTTCCTTTGGGATATTGGATAAGGTTTCACTGGTGAGGTCTCCCTATAAGCTTTATTATCAGAAGAATGAAAAGCAAAGACCCTTTCTGATTGATGTCTCACTTTTCATTAGACAAACTTTTTTATTTCCTCCATAGCCTGTTCGGCATCAAAATATTACTTTGATCCTCTAGGAAAAATATTCTAAAGACAGCAGGCTACAGCATCTTGCACCTCACACTTGTCTCTTGACATTCCCTGATTGCTGGAATAAATTTGCTTCTCTTCCACTTGGTGTACATTGAGTAATCATTTTCCACAAACACACTGCAGTCTCCAATGTTTAATACTTTGCTGTTCTGCCACAGTTTTGTTAGAATCAACTATTTCTGCTGGTATGATTGCATCTTTACTAATACAGGTCTTGACTGCCTTCTCATGCCAGGTTTAGAGCATACACATGATGTGCCCTTTCAATTAACAAATCCTGCTATGGAATACCAGTGTAGTTGCTTATTTGTGCCTTCATAAAATTAATACTATTTGTGCCTTACAGTTTTTCCTGGTACAGCATAAAACCTCAGGTATTCTCTGTGAGCTCTGTCCTCTAATTCTACCATTTTTTGAAACATCTCTTCTTGAGCAGTTTCATTTTCAGCCTGCCTTTTCTTAATTTCATCTTCTGTTTTTTTTTTTTTTTTTTTTTTTTGCAGTTTTATCATTTCATCTGAATGTCTGTTTAAAGCTTCTTCCATTGTTTCCAGCCCTTTGTTATTTGAGTTGATATACTTCTTCAATATTTAGTTTATTTTAATCAGCTCTGAGCATAATTTGACTTTTTTTTTGCTATAGCTTACCAGAAGGTATGTCTTACCCCAAAGCTGAAATTTGAAATGCTTTTTTCTGAACAGCTGCAAGATTCATCCTAGTCCATATTTTATCTTCACCTTTTCTAGGTGATTTTCTTTCAGGCTCTCTAAGTTTCTTCTTTGCTGACATTCAGGCGGTATACTAACTAGACAGTAACTGAATTTATTAAAAGTGGCAGAGTTTCTGGCCTTTATGTTTCAGTTTCTTTTTTTTTATATATATTAGCAGAGCTGAAAGTAAGCTATTGATCAGTGTGCAGTCATCTTGGAAGTCAGGAAGGAACCAACTTTTAAGGTTATTTGGAAGCCATGTAGCCATCAGGACCAGCTGTCATAGAGGTGTATCCTCATGGTAAGGGGAACTAGCTTTCTGCAAGATTCACATATCCTGAACAAGAATTTCTGAAAGTATAATACTTATTATCTGTGTGTTTTTATCTATGTGCTTGGGTAGCATTTAGAATCCTCAAGACATGGCTCTCTGACCTCCAGCTTAATGCAGTAATTTCCTCCACAGTTATCAATCTTGGCTAGTTAAGATGTGTTGAACGAATGAATGACTTGACTGAATGAATGTATGCAGAAAAAAAAGAAAAGTAGGATAAACTGTCAAACTGTGAAAAAAGTAAGAAAAAAAATAATCAGGATGGTGTCGGTAGGTCAGGATTGGGGAAGTCAAGATGGCACCATGGAATGTGCATGGGGATAGTGGTGGGCAAGGAAGGTTGCAATTGAGCCTTTTGCCTAGAAGAATCAGTAAGATTGTTAAATTTAACAATTTATTTTGTAGCAATATTGGATCAAGATGAAGGGACCAGCATCATGTTGGAGTTTTGGTGATTTTCTGTTACCAAATTGAAGGACACTTGAACATTTCGTGAGGTAAAAATGTGTTAAGGATAAAACAGCCACTATCAATTCTATTGATGTATTGATATATTTGATGCTCAAAATATAACCTATGCTGCCTGGTCTATCGCCCAGATGGGTAAAGCCTTGACTACAGCCCATTCCACCCAGGTTTGAATAGCAGGATTAGAGAATGGAAGATTTATTCATGATGGGAAAGAAGTGAAAAGTCAATGTCAGTTTGGAAGAAGGACCAGTCCAAGTCTCACTTTTCAATCACTATTTAGCAGATGGGTGGGGATTAGGACTCAAACAACAGAGCAGCATAGCTGTAGTTAGTAAAACAGTATGTGCAAACTAGTCAGGGGCAAAGATAAGCAGAAACATCCATCCATCTACATTTCTGAGCCTGACACTACAAGCAAGAATGCACTTGTTAACCAGCAGGAGTAGGAATTTAGTTTGTCTATTTAAAAATTTCTAATACTGCCATAGATAAGGACCCAACAAACTCGCATCTCCTGCACTTCAATGCAAGCAGTGAAGACAGACAGTCAAAACTGGCAAGCCTTCCCAGACAAAGGAGTACTGCCTCCCCCCCCCCCCCCAAAGAAACACATGTACACATCTTGAAGAGTGTTGTTGAAAGGCTAAGCAAAATGGAGGGAGGAGAATGAAAGCAAAGAAAACATAACCAATTCAACTAGCAACAGTGTGGTCAGAATTAATAGAAATGAAGTGCACAGTAGCTGGATATGATGATGGTACCCATATATTTGAGATGTGTAGGGAGTCAAAACAATTCACTGATTTCTTTTTTTTTTTTTTATTTCACTTGTTCCTTCCCTTGAACCCTACCTACACATCATGTGGTATCACACTGAAATATTACCTGGTTAAGAGTGGTGTCTTTGGGCAGTACTTCACTATTAGGTGATCATAATGTTCTACAATAAAAATTATATATTGCACAGCATCACTTTTTGAACATCAGCATTTTCTGTACGTGATCCATCTACATCAGCTGTCCTAATGTGATTTCAAGTTTTTCTATTAATGAGATTCATACACCGGTATCAATACTCCATGGTGGAGCATGTATTGCAACAGAAACCTTGCCAGCCTTCCCAGTTTTTACATAATATTGTCAAGCTTCACTCACCTAGTTTATTTCACAGAAAAAAAATATTCCTTTGGTACTGACTTTCTTAAGAGCCAGTTATTTTACTTTTTATGGGGTTCCTCAACCATCTGATATTCTAGAATAAAACTCCTTTTGGGGCCATGAGCAAACATCATGATCATAAACTTATACAGCCTTACACAAACCCATCTATTTCTAAAACTGACATTAACTGCGAGTTGTTGTTGTCTTTCGGCTTTTCCCGGTTAGGGGTCGCCACAGCGGAACTCCGGTCCGCTAATGATTGGCAGTAGATTTTCACAAACGCCGAGGTGCCAGCTCAATGTTCAACCTTCAACAAAGGCATGCCTATTTACGCATGTCTTTTGAATGCCCACCCAACCGCAGGGAGGACATGCCTGCAAGTATCTACTTAATTCTCTGCAAAATAATTAAATCAGTTACTTACCTCTTTAAGATAATTTTGCAATGTAACAGAAGAGGAGAACAGTGGAAAAGCTGAGAAGACCTGAAATAGCTGTGAAACACCAAAATAAACAATAAACATGCAATTACCAAATAGAAGTAAAAGACTATAAGACATGCACAGGGTCTACATTTCAAGGAGAAAAATACAACATTAAAGTGATAATTAAAACTACAGTACATACCAATATTGTAATTGAATACTGGTGCTCCAGTCCAATGAGTCCAAATCATGTTTAGTATACAAAAAAACTCTGTGTATATAGTCATCTAGTGCATCTAAATGTATTGCGTACAAGAAAAAACCTATACATTAATACTATAATTCACTATTACGTATTAATCATTATATAAACTTCAACTATAAGTTAAAAGATTTTTTTCTTACTGTGTGACTCTGAGTAAGTTACTTAACAAGGCAGTATTCTTAGCTGACCTCTTTATAGAGGCACTTGCAATTACTGGATTTATTGGACTAACATATAAAATAAAATAAAGAGGTTAATATCGGCTATGGCACTTGTGAGACAATTACATTAATTCGAGTATTTCATGCTACTAACACAAGAGCCACACAGGGGCAGCAGATACCAAGAGAGAAAACAACATGCCTTGGTGGTATCTGATAAGCAGTGCATACACTACTACTCGCTAGCCTCATAAAAATGTTTATAATACAAATTAGAGAACCAGCAATCAAATGCTTTTATTAAACACAGTTACTGTACCAGAAATGTTATATAAACACTGAACATGAGCAGTCAAGAGAGTAACTTGACAAAACTGGTAAAACAGCTGTCTGTGTATCATGAGAAGCTGTAAATTAATCGGCACATTAGAGAGAACTTTATTTAACCACAACTGAAGATCAAGCTGCAATGTCTAGGAGGTAAATAGTAAACCAAGAAAATAAAATGTTATTATATTCCTGAGTACAGTCAAATAACTTAATTTTCTGGCACAATCCCACTGGTGATGTCAGGCATCATACTTAGTAGTTTGCTTTCTATAAAACCACGTATGTCCTCTGACTAAATGCTGTTGTCATAAGTATTAACAGCACCTTGCTGGTCTTTACTAGCACCACATTACAACCTACATTCTGTCAGCATCCAGTAATGTCCTGAGCCTTTACTCCTGATCATTCTCCAAAACCGTTTAACTAGTTTGGTCCTGTTATTGAAAGGGCTGCCATCTCCTATGTGATTTGACGTACTCGAGATTCTCAGGAATTAAAGTAGATCATTTACATACAAAATAACATTAGATTATGTTACTAGTATCAAAGCTATATTTTAAATTCTAGTTAAAAATAATTTTAAAATAATTTTATGATACAAGATTTAAAAAGAATGAAAATGAATGCACATAAATAAATATCATAGGATTCAGACACATGCCTAACACGGCCAAAAAAGGCTACTGTGGAGATGACAAGTTGCACATCATGGCTCAAAGGTAATTATCAATTAAGAAAGAGGCATTTGGCAGCTCAAGTACTGACTAATTAAGACATCTATTTATGGAAATATTAGTACCAGGACAGAGAGATGTGCATTGCAGATACAGTCATAGAAATCTCAAGCAGCAGTGCCAAATATGTGGTGTCCACACATGTCAACTCATGCTACTATGCGAACTGCTGTGAGTAAGGCCTCTATTCACTTTAAATGAAGAAGAAACTGGAGTACAGGAAAGTGAGAGAGGAGAAGATGAAGCAGAGGAATGTATAGAAGGGCACAGTGAAGGAACATGTGGGCGTGAGGAGGATAGGAAAGGTTTACTTTTCCTGGGGGGTGGGAGACCATTTTTTTATCTATGAAGGGTGTATGAGAAAGAATAAATGGGGATGTCAGGATAAATGGAAGGTATTGGCACAGAAGATGGGACACACAAATAGACATAAAACACAGACAAAGTCTAATTTTGGAGGTGCTGACACAAAGGGGGAAGCTGGCAATGAAAAAACACATATATCAACAGAGGAAAGACAAATGGTAGTTGAGAGGACTGGACTACAAACAGGAGAAGGAGGTGAAACACAAAGAATGGGAATGCAAAGATGGGAGATATAGTAGGTCCTGGCTGCTGATCATGCTGCCTTCGACTGAACCAAGGCAGAGGTTGCACACCACCATGACTGTCCTCTCTGCTGGGTCCTTCCTCAATTAGCAAACTATGCAGTGCCAGGCAGTAGTGTGATTCCACTAGTTGCAGAAGGAAGCTCTTCAGATGGCAAATGGCAGTGCAAGCTGCTGGCCCACAAACTCCACCATCACCTTCTCCAGCTCCTTCCAGATAAGAAAATGTAATTTACCAATGCTGTCACCAAACAGAGCATCAACACTCCCATCCATCACCACCATAGGCCACCAAGGACAACTCCAGTTCACTCCCCTCTGCATAACAACACCACACAACAGTGAGACTGACCTGGTGGGAGTTAAACCACCAGAAAAATACAAGGCAGGATGATGTAGCAGGGACCACTGCTACACTATAAGCACAGCTGTGACTAACACTACATAAAATAGTAACATTAATAGAGAGAAAACAAAACATTAATTAAATATAAAAGAAAGATAATGTCAAAAAAGGATAGAGAGAAAAAAAAAAAGATAATTATCTATGTATCTGATGATCAGTCCCACAGCTACATACAGGAAGACAAAACAGCTGCTAAGAATGTTAGTATGCCACGGGTCATAAAGATGACTAGGTATGAAATGTCATGAACTCCTATGAGAAGAGGAACATATTTGGGTGCCGTAGCACAGAACCAAGTTGGCTTTGGTGGGAGTGTGACACTACCATCAGTATAGTACTGTTGGCTATAAGAGACCATGGAAGGATAGTCAGTGTGCCAGTGTGAGCAAGTCATGTGGGATAAGGACAAAGACGGGCTTGTAGATAAGGGCATTGTTACTAACTATGCAGGCTAACAAGCATACTGTACCAGTACCTCATACAAAAGGCATACAAGACATTGGTACTAACACAGGCAGCTGTCAACATATGGAGGGCAACTGCTGTACTGCAAGATGATATGCACCACTGGACATAGCTGTTACATGAATGTCATGGGTATGCCAGTCGGAAGTGACACACGCATGGGCATGTGTTGTACTGATACACAGTAAATATGATAAGCTGCATACCCTATATACCATAGGACCGCCTGCTCTGTGGGAAAGCCAAAAAAGCATGGTATTAAACAACAGTCTTGCATATCATTCACCATATGGCAATGGGTATGCTGTGCTTGGCATATTTTTGAAATGTGGAATGCATGGATCCTCCAAAATCTCCTCTGTGCATCTGGGTTATCATGACAGCATATATATACAGGGGTTTTAACAAAGACTTCTCATCTTCTTTTGTAGATGATTTAAAACTGTATAGTGCATCAGATGAGGAACTGAAAGCATAATTGCAAGTGGTCAAAACTATTTCAGATGATATAAGAATGTCATTTGATCTTGATAACTGTGCAAAAGCATCCTTTAAAGCAGGAAAGCTGCAGCACCAAGAAAACATCAGTTTGGGACAGGAATGTGATACAAAAGAAATGGAGCAAGAGAGATTGTATAAATATTTGAGAACTGATGATGGATCAACAATAAAACATGAGAAAAAATGCAAATAAAACTTAGCAAGGAATATTTTAGAATACTTAAATGAATACTGAAAACAGCACTGACATCCAGGAGCAAAGTCCAAGCTATAAACCAATTTGCTCTTCCTGTCCGAACTTATAGTTTTGGAGTGATTGACTGGCCACAAAAGGTGTAGGATAGGCTAGACAGTAAAACAAAAAGGATGCTTCATGCTCATCAAATGATTTATAAAAATCAGTGCATACCAAGATTATATATTCCCGATTCTGAAGGAGGTATGGGCCTCCTCGAAATTGGTTACATGTATAGATCTGCAATCATGGGACTGCATGCATATCTGCTGACCTGAGAAGATCCAAATGTAGTGAAAGTTTTGAAACATGAGGAGAATAAGTCTAAGATGTCTTTCTCTGCTTAGTTTACCAGAAGCATATTGGTGTCAAGCAGGAATGGAAATCAAACCAGAAACAGATAAAAATCATGCAGCAAATGAATGTGCCAAAAAACAAAAGAAAGAATATAAGGTAAAGGATGAGATAAGAAGGTAGGAAATGTGGAAAATGCATAAATATAGTTGCAAGTATAGAAAATTCTTGGAACAACCTCATGTTGATCAGGATTGAATGCAGGAATGGTTAAGGAGAGGTGAATTTAAATCAAAAGATGAAAGGTTAATATTGGTGGCCCAAGATAGTGGACTATGTACACGTTGGTTTACAGAGTCCATTGAACATGTGGGAGAAACAGACAGATGTTGGTTTTGTAAAACAGAATTGGAAACAATTGCACATCTTGTTGCTGGTTGTGATATACTAATAGCAGAAGGACTGTATACTGAAAGACAATAATGTGGTAAGACTGTTGCACTGGGGATTGTGCGCATATTATAATATTGAAGTAGCTGAAAAACACTGGAAACGTGAGCCACAAAGCATCATAGAAAATAATGAAGTTTATATCCCATGGAATCATGTATTACCAACAGTTCATAAAATAGATACAAGAAAACCAGATATAGCAATCCATGAAAAGAAGACAAAAGTAGCATTGATAATTGAAATTGCTACACCTACTAATTACAATGTTTTACATACAGAGAGATACAAAGTCATAAAATACCATGATTTGCAGTTAGAAATGTGGAAGAAAGATACCCAGGCAGTTCCAATAGTAGTAGGAGCAACGGGTCTTATAAAAAAATTGCAGTCATACTTAGATATGTTACTAATACATGTAACTCTGTATGAATTGCAGAAGGAGTCATTACTGGGTACACTGAAGGCGCTGTGCAGAGCACTTCTGGCTAACATCAAAGACTGAAACAATACTAGTTTCATGAATTTACTTTGACTTAAGAATGGGGTCCATTCCCGTCATGGTATAAGAAACACAAAAGACTTGGAGAAATTAAAAAAGGGTTGAAATTGCTACTGTGAAAAACTGAAAGGCTGCCAGCCCAGCTAAGATAGATGTAGATAATTCTATGTCATTGTAAATATTAATAAAATCTATAGGCTGTTTCACAAATGTAAATAAAACTGTGTTAAATGTTGAACTTCAAAAATGTAACCACATTGCACTCTGCTGGAAGAAAGCTAATAAAGTAAAGCATGTTATGACTGTTTGATCCCAAAGCTTGGAGACAGAATGTCTGGACTAAAGAATTTTTTCTATACCTTTGAGACCAGAGTTAATTTCTAGATTTTACATGTATAATGTATTTTATTGCTGTGATTTCCTGGCCAGGTGCAAGATAAAAAACTGTTAAAACTGAGTTTCTGTTAGCCTGGGAAATTAAATCAGAAGTGTCAAGAATGATGTAATCTAAGATGAGTCAGCAGGGATGTGTTATCAATTTAAGACTTTCTTAGAGAGAGAGAGAAAGAGAGCATTTTGGATTTTGTCTGAAGAACATCCACTCACCAGCACTTGCTTTGCTCTTACTTTTTTCTCTTAAAGATAGATAGAAATAGCCAGTTTAGTCTAGCTGTTTTATAAATTTATGTCAGACTATTCTACAGTATTATTTTAAACATTTTCCTGTGATCTCTAAACTGTTGACTAGCACTGTGTTGAATTGAGGAAATTTGTCTTGTGTTTTTATTATTTATTATTAAATATTTTAAACCTTTCAACTGTGGCTGTTTTGTGTAGAGATAATTTAAGCTCTAGAGTGCACTGCTTGTGTATAGTGATACTGTACAAGGCCATTCCAATAAGCCCTAAAAGTTCTGGTCACACTTACTAATTGGATAATAATATTGCACAGTAAAATTGGACAACCTTTGGGAAGGGCCTTATTGGTAGCTGATAAATAGGGGTTCTGGTGGCAGTGAATTACTACCTTATAGCCAAGACAGAAGGGGCACAGCTAGTGAACCTATGCCAGCCTTCCCCAGGAGTGTCTGTGTGGTTGTATATAAATCATATCTCAAAGTGTGTGTGTGTGTGTGTGTGTGTGTGTGTGTGTGTGTGTGTGTGTGTGTGTGTGTGTCAACTACTTTGGCAGGGAGATGAAGCACTGGTTGAATAGAGGGAGTGCTGGGAGGACTTGGCTTGGAACCCTGGCTAACTACTCCACTGTATAGCTGTACCAGTGGGGTGTCTTATTGAGGATCTGGAGAGAAAGGAAGACACCAGCCCCAGACTGACTGTGATCTCTGTGTGCTCTTAAGTGAAATTGTGCTTTACTGTGTGTGTATTTGTTATCCTTCCCAATGTGGATGCCCCTCACTGGTGTTAGTGGTGAGGACTGAGGCTCCTTGATTACTGGGCTAAGTGCATGGGTGTCACAGCTACACCCAGTGATTACAGTGTCATACATACAGAGAGACACAAAGTCATAAAATACCAAGATTTCCAGGCAGAAATAAGGGCAATGTGGAAGAAGGGTACTCAAATAGTTCCAATAGTGGGAGGAGCAATGGGGTTCATATAAAAGTATTTACAGTCGTATTTAAATATGCTACCAATACATATAACTCTGTATGAATTGCAGAAGGAGTCAGTTCTGGGCACATTGCAGGTGCTGTGAAGAGCACCTTTTGCTAACATCAGAGATTGAAACAATAATAGTTTCTTGAACTTTAATCATACTTTGAATTAGGAATGGGGTCCATTCCTATCATGGTATTAGAAACCCAAAAGACTTGGAAAATTAAACCGAGGTTGTCTGAAGCAGTAGGTATTGGTGTTACATAAGGGTGCATCAGTTACCTCTGCATAATTATAGCAGTGGGTAATAGCCTGCAGGTATGATATACAAAACTCATCTATATGGTGACAGTAATCATACTCTCCCTGCAACTGTAGAGACACTACATCTTCCACTGATGCAGTAGCCTGCTGTCCTTCATTTGCACTGGATGAAAAACAACAAGCATCATGAATTAAATGTCCTACAAATTCTCTTTTAACTATATGTAAAATAACAGTCAGCTACCTGTCCTGCACACTTACTGTACATCTCTCTGACCTGTTCTTCCCATTGGATTAGAAATTCAAAAATGACACCTCTTTAGGTCACAAAAGTGGTGGTTGCAGTGCTCATCATAGTGGTAGATGTCAGTAATGGCAGTCACCATCCTGGAAAGGCTGTGATAGGCATCCATTTTATACTGGGAGCCCATATAAGAGTCCACCAGCATGTGCTACTGATGGACTCTGTACATTAGTTGCAGGAATATTTTGCTATCTATAGAGTACCATCTGGGAACCCTGCCACTCTTAGTGCCTTCAGAAATCTTAACCATGTCAGGTAACAATTCAGAGGAATATGGTAGCTCTCTTGCAACCATATACGTACATACATGATGTGGCAGGATGATGTTAGAGTGTGAACTATGGCATGAAAGGAGTATAAGAGCAGCAGAGTTCCCGCATATTACATTTCTGGTCTAGCTCATCTACAGGCCTTAATACTACAACCGGCTTTCCCACTTCCCTGATACAATCATTGACCCACCCATGCATGCACATTACATTTCACAAGGGCTCATCTGAGTGCACAGTGTTGACCAAACATCACTGTATGACACACACAACACACTTGGTCATGTGTACATTGCAGAAAAAGTGCAACTTAGAGACATTTATGGTTGCGTTAGGGGCTTCAAAGCAGCAAGAGAAAAACAGATGTGGCCTTTAGTTGCCTCACCATACTCTAAAATTTACTTCAGAGCAACCTATGGAGGGACTTTATAGGTCTGAGTAGGTGAGACTCTGTGCATTTACACACAATTCATGTGATGTAAGTAACTGTGGAGTGGTGTGTGTGCAAAGTTTTTTTTTCAGTCCTTTGTATAAATGTGGTAAGTGAATGTTGTTTATTAAACTACCTGAAACTGCCTTGGAGTACAGGGATGTGTTAGTGGGTAGTGTTGATAGGGGAATTCTCTCTTAGGTAATATGAACATGTGCAAAGCTTTTTGCCATGGTATGATACTTGCAAGTGATGCTACGTGCAAGTGTAAGGGCCACAAAGAAGTTAGTTGATGTGCTGAAGTACATGGGAGACATCATGCATCTTTTAGCCTTAAGCTTGCATGTGTGCATCCTACTCACTGTTGATTGTAGCATAGGAAGGATGGGGTAAAAGAGACAGCCACCCTTGGTGCCATCTTGTAGAGGGTAGGAGGGGGTGTAACAATTAGTTAATTTTACTATTTTGTAAAAATTATTTACTATTTTGTAAATTATTTGCATAATAAACTATTGTCTAAATAAGGCTTCCTACATAGGTGTGTGTGTGTGTGTGTGTGTGTGTGTGTGTGTGTGTGTGTGTGTGTGTGTGTGTGTGTGTGTTTGTCCCTCTCCCCAATCATCACAATCCCGACATAGAGCACCATGGCAGAGATGTGGTAAGGGGCAGCTCATAAATGCTACAGAGGCCTTATGATTATCCTCTTCTACAGTGCTCCCTGAAGCAGACAAGACATTTGTGGTTGCTGTAATCTCCCATGGAGCATTACCAAGCCAGCAAACCTAGGCAATAGTACTTTTAGTCCTCATTTCGCTTCCGTCTACAAAGACACGCACACACTTCCCAACAGCAGCATTATAAAAGGCATGTAGACATGCCACTCACAGCTGGTACACTGTGGAAGTCTGTGGATTTTAACAAACCAAATAAAGCAGGAAATAGGAATGCAGGATAAAATTTATTCCGGTACCTCGGCCCCAACAGCCTTCAAAGGAATAAAATACAGACTTCCAAATGCAGTATATATACTAGTGCTGCCAATTAAACAAAATTACATATAATTGAAAGAAATTAAGACAACATTCCAAATTTAAAGAGACATACACAATTCATAATATTTCTGTCAACTAAATGACAATAAATAACTATCAAATTAGCTTTAAATATTAATAAATGTTTAAATTAACCTCTAAATTTAACCCTCGAGGCTTTAATGTTCCATATTTTAAGATAAATCTACTTTCTAAATTCAATAGACTTTTTAAATAATTACCTCCAAAAGATGCATTAGGTTTTGCCAAAGCACTAAAAAATAATGAATCTACAGACCCTTTATGTGTGTTTTGAAAATGTTCATATATCGGACTGCTAGTTCTAGCATTACGTACATCCCCAATATGTTCTAGTATACGTCTTTTTAGTTGTCGCTTTGTCTGACCAATATAATATTTCGGTACTAAACAGTCACAACCAATAATGTAAACTACACCACAAGAACAGCAATTAAATTTGCTTTCAGCATAATATTTAACCCCATTTATAGCACTGCCTGATAGATTCTTAACCCTCCTACATATCTTACATTTACCACATTGAAACATGCCAACTTGTTTTTCAAAATTTGACATACTTTTATCATTCCCAAAGTGTCTAAATTTTAATATCTCTTTTAGATTAGAATATCTACCATATGAAAAAGAGACATGTTTTGGAAAGAGATGCCCAATATCTTCATTACTACAAACTAAAGGCCACAAAAAATTAACAATATCAGACAAAATATCAGAAAATAAAGAAAATTTTGTAACAAAAAATATCCTATCTTCCTTATCTATGTCCTTCTGAGTAATAATAGTATTAAGTGTCTGAGTAATATGATATTTCTGATCACACTCAAACTTAGCATGATTTTTCCTTAATGAAGCTTCCAAATAACCTCTGTTTAATAGCCTTTCACAAACTGAGTCAAATTCCGAACTCAAAAGGCCATATTCAGAAGTATGTTCATAAATTCTTTTAAACTCCCCATAAGGGAGTGCTTCAATTAAGTGCCTAGGATGTGCACTTGATGCATGAAGAAAATTGTTAGAAGCTACCTCTTTTCGAAATGGTTTAAATTGAACAACCCCCTGTTTGTCCACATAAAGCAGAATATCTAAAAACTGAATTTTATGTTTATTAGTACTGTATGTAAATTCTAAGCCAAATTTATTTTTATGCAAATCTACCATAAACTTATCAAACTCCAGGACATCCCCTCTACAAATGAAAATAAGATCGTCTATAAATCTAAAATAAGAAATAACATTGTTTTGAAAGAATGTCATAGAATACAAAAAGTTAATTTCAAAATTGACATGAACAAAATAGCGTAAGATGGAGCAAAACTTGCTCCCATTGCAGTGCCATCTAATTGAAGAAAAAACTTATTATCAAATGTGAAATAGTTGTGACTGAGAACAAATTCTAAAAGAGAAATTATAAATGATGTCGTGGACCTTCACCTAAAGTTTTCATTATAGCCTCCAAACCCAATTTATTACTGATATTAGTATATAATGATTTGACGTCAACTGTGGCCCAATAGAAATCAGAATTCCATTTAAAATTTCTAATTATTTCACAATACTGATTTGTATTCACAATGTGGGAAACAACATATTTTAAATGTTCCTTTAGCACACTATCCAAGAAAATCCCCACAAATTCTAAATAACCACCACAACTAGACACAATGGGTCGGCCTGGAGGATCAGAGACATTCTTATGTATTTTAGGTATAGTATAAAAATTGGGATCTCTAGGGTTGGCCACAAAAAGACGTTTTACATCCTTGCTATTCAGGAATCCAAGTCTTTCACCTCTCTCTAGAATCTCTAACAGCAAAGCATTGTATTCAATAATGGGATTGCTAGGCAGTTCCACATATACTTCATCATTGCATAGTAAATCATAACTCATTTTTAAATAATGGCACTTATTCAGGATTACCCATTTGCCCCCTTTGTCTGCAATACAAAAAGCATATTTTTTTGCTGCCTCTTTCATTTCCTTTAAGGCATTCCATTCCAATTTATTCAAGTTGAATGAAAAATAATGCTTCATGAAATTGGCATACTCAATTTCCACCTTTTTGCATAGGACATTCTCAAATGTCCTCAAAACTGCAGGGTTTTTAGGTGGATAAAAATTGCTACGACTTGGGAGCTCAGGTAAGGTAAATTTCCCATATCCTGTATAGAATCTTCCCGAATTAGTATCCACTGAGCCAGCCCCATCGTTTCCTACCATTATACTATTGTCACCATGGCTGGAATTATCAAAGGCATTTTCTCCCATAACCTCATGTACAGAAATATCCAACAACGGATCAAAAAGAACAGAAAAGTCTTCCCAATCATCTACATCACTAGAACTAGCAGAATGATTAACTAAAGTATTGTCAACAAATACTGAAGAATTGTTTTCAGTAATGGTTATAGACATATCATTAACATCATTTAAAATACTTTTTTTCTCAAAAAACACTTTTAAGTACAGTTTCCTGCAAAACCGTTTAATGTCTAAAAGAATGTCACAAAGTGCAGGAACTTTCGTTGGAACAAACTTGCTGCCCAAATTTAACACCGTAATCATTTCAGGCTTAAGAACCAAATCACTTAAATTCAAGATGCTGGACCCGACTTCGATGTTTTCATGGATAATAATACTATTCAACTGAACAGCTGATAAATACTGAGCGTTGTCACTCAAAAAGTTCTCACAATCCAAAGTATCAACCCCACCAATGCTTTCATTGACCAAACATTCAGCAGTGCGCCCGAGTGCAGTGTGCGAACAAATAACATGTGTTGAAGCATTCGCGTCAACATCTAACTCAGTACCTTTTGTTTCGACCCTTGTGTCGGAATTTTCTTTTCGCGCCCTGCCGAAAGTTCCATCTACCTTGTTCTTCTTCTTCTGCTACCGAACCATTTTCATCCACCAAATCCACTCGCTCGAAAGAGACGCTCTTCTTGCTTCCACCAGCCGTATCTGATGACGACACAGAGGAGTCACGTCCACTACGTGAACCTCCCTCTGACGCTCTTCCTCGAGATGTACCATTAGCACTTTTCTTTCGTTGACGCTGACGTTGCCAAGAGTAAATACTGTTGTTCTTAAAATCAGTAATATCTCTGTTCAACTTCTTCTTCTTCCTAGCTATCACTTCACCCTCGGCCTTCGACACAGCTAGGTTAACATCTTTCATTGCCAGTACAAAAGAGGAAGACGGTGTATGTGTTTCTGAAGCTGATAAACTGGCTTCACTTTCAGCTATTTTAGATTGGAGCAGTCCAAGGCTCCTACGGTTACGCTTGATAAGAATCTGTAACCAGGTTAAAGTACATTGGTGAGATGCTGCTTGCCACTCAGTTAAAAAATCAGCCTCATCCTCAGCAAATTTGTATGCAGGTAATTTGTCTATTCTTAAACCTCTCGGTGTGATAGACAGTTCGACATATTTTTCTAACAGACAGATATCATAGAATAAGGATGTCTCCCTAATTCTCAGTCTTTTTAAATCTTCGAATTTCTTATCATGACCATAATTACCGAAAGTTGTCCAAGGATCGAATTGTGCCAGCTTCATATCCCTCTCTCTAGCCAAGCTGGCAAATAGAATTCCTTCATTTTCAGTATTAGCCATCATAAATCCAAATTCCAGCTTTACCAAAAAGAACAGCAACCAACAGCAGTGCACATGAATATTAACAAACCAAATAAAGCAGGAAATAGGAATGCAGGATAAAATTTATTCCGGTACCTCGGCCCCAACAGCCTTCAAAGGAATAAAATACAGACTTCCAAATGCAGTATATATACTAGTGCTGCCAATTGAATAGTTATTTATTGTCATTTAGTTGACAGAAATATTATGAATTGTGTATGTCTCTTTAAATTTGGAATGTTGTCTTAATTTCTTTCAATTATATGTAATTTTGTTTGTTGCTGAAGTCTGTGGATTACAAGGTCTACTACAATGATGGACTTTGTAGGTGCAGGTTATAAGTACCCCATTCAGAAATGTAAAACCTACACCTAATGTGTGACTGTCACCTCAGAAGACAAACCTCTTCTACTCAATGACTTCACAGCTAGTGAAGTCCACCAAATAGCTGTAGTTTACTCCTAGAGGCACAGTCATATCTATGACTGGGTGATGGGGTGGCTTGGTATTAATTTACTAAGTTGCAAGGATATTGTGGTATCATAACTAAATACTGATACTGCATTTGCAGCCACAGCTAAAGTGTTGAACTGCTCAGTGTGAGTAACTGTGGCAAGCTGTTTGTTACAGCAGAAGGGGAGAAGAGTTTTTTTTGTCTTCAATTTTGAGAAGACATTTTTTTATCGCTCTTCAACTTTGAATAGAGGGGGTGCCAGTATGTGGAACTGCACAAAGCACAAGATGACCAAACTATGGTTCTGCCTACAGATTGCAACAACATATATGGAAGCATATGTCAGTTACATGGAATCAAATAGAACCCTTCACAAGACATGGATATCAACAGCAGTGGTATAACTAGGCGATTTGGTTGGTGCCCAAAGCAAGGACTTTATTTGGCACCCCCCTCTAGATTGGGAGCAAAAAAAAGGTCAGATTAACTAAAAAAAAAAAAACAGAAGAACAGATCTAAATGCAACATAACAGCTAGTCAGCTACAGGATTATTTGGCTTTGTTCTTGATTCTTATGCTAAAAAACTGAGAGCTATGTGATTTTGAGGACCTACTACAGCTAATGTTGTCCAGTCTGTCTGGTCAAAATCCTCCTCCTTGTCCAAGCCAATGAAGCTAAGCAAGCTTCTCCAGGCAGATCAGTATTCTTCCCCTATCCCAGGCATCCCAATCCCAGTAAAAGAGGAAAAAATAAAATAAGCAGCAGTAAAGTTTAGCATTATTTTGGCTAAATGCACTGGACTTAAGTAAATAATTTTTTGGGAGGTCTAAACATGAATAATCCTCTGTACATTTGAATTTTGTGCCTACTTACACCAAATATAAACACCCACAAGCAGCTTACCATACCTCACGTGCTGCAGCAATTGTCCCAATCAGAAGGTTTCGCAATGCTTTGTAGTGGTGCGTCAGGTTCATCACATACATAAAACATAAGGAAACGAGGATGAGAGGACATGTTTTTAATATCCTGAAAGGGGTGTGAAACAGCTAGGAACAGTGCTCGAAACAGAACAGCAGCAGAAAAAAATTGAAAGTTGTAATTTACATTTTTCTGGCCATATTTCCTCCCAATTCTATGGACTCACCTCCTATGCAGCTAGTGCCTCAGAGTACTGCACACACTTCTGTGTTGCATGGTCATCCTCTACCACTGGCTTCTCAACAAATTCCTCTTCAGGCAACTCCTCTGATGCTGACTCTGGGACTTCATCCTCCCAAATGTCTCTCATCTGCTGTATTTGACTGCATATCAACATGCTCTGTACTAATGCATAGACTGTAAAAATGTTACTGCAAGTTGGGTCATACTGCAGAGAACCATCAGAGATATCTAGACAATGAAAGTGAGACTTAAGTAATCCAAACATGTCTGGCAATAATTTAGGTCTGTGACAGGGTACAATTGTATGTGTTCTCGGACATAATCAATGTTTTCTTAGTGGTGTCATTTACTATGTCTCCAGGGCATATCTAAAAATCACCAATAAGATGGATCTTTGGAAAATCATCCTCACACATGTGCCAAATGGGGGGAGTCATGGGCAGTGCCTTAATGGTCTTCTGACACATGGATAATGGAGTGGAACCCCTTACAACTGATATACCACTGTTCCTGTTCTCTCTGTGTCCCAGATGGGGCCTTAATGGCAATGTTAGTGCAGTCAGTGGTTTCTAGTACATCTAGGAAATGGGTTATATCATAAAATGCCCACATGCTGTTGCTTATCTGTTCTTCTTCAGAAATAAACACTTTTTTATTTAGATCTGATGTTGCTACTTCTAATAGATGTCAGCATTTAACCAAGTTTACTGGTGAAAGCGCTAAGTCTGTATGTTTTTGTCAGAATAAAAGGATTTCATCTTATGCTGTGGTGTTCCTGCATCCTGAAATTGCTGTTGTGGAAAATTGTCTTTATTATTTAACCAAGTTTGTTTATATTGTGAAATTTAATACAAGAACATCCCAGATTTGGAACAATATTAAAAATAATCGGTCAATATTGACAAACCTTGTCTAGGTGTTGCTAAAATCGTTGGATTTGAACCTAATTTCATCTACAAAAAAGATAGAAATTTCAAACAAATATTATGCTATAAAGATTTTACTTCTAGTAATCTGAAATTATTAGATAATAGATATGGTACTAAACCATGCCACAAATGTCAATTTTGTGATGCTATAAGCAAGCAATAATGCCCGACAGGGTGTGTGTTAATATGTAATTAATGCCCACCCAGGGGTGTTATGAGGTCCAACACCGAGACGGAAGGCCTCTACACCCCTGGAAGGGCATTAATTACACATTAACACACCCACTATCGGGCATTATTGTGCTTAGAGAATGGGCTGTCTGTAAAATTGTTGCGTTTTACTTACTTACTTTTTTTTTATTCCTATATTATGATACCTCAGTATAAAGAAAAAATGATCACTTTCAACAATTGGCTAAGCTTCTGATGTCATTCAAAGGGGATCCAGTGTCTGTCAGCCTGGAATGACATGCTCGACAAGTTGCATTGCTTCGCAAGAGATGGCTTGCACCTGTCACCCCTTGGCTTTTGAATACTGGCCAAGGCTCTTGCTGCCCCCATAGTGCCTTTTTTAGGCAAGGCTCAAAATTCAAACCCACCTCCGTAAACAGCACAAGTAAAAAAATGAGGGTTATGCTACTCAATGCCAGGAGTTTAAAATCTCAAAATGCATGCGCTCGAAGCACTCCTAAATATGGAGAACGTCGACATCTGTGCAGTAACTGAAACCTGGTTCAAGGCTCCAGAGAGCACTCCAGCACTACTGGGCTATAACTCATACCACACATTTCGGCCACAGTACACGGACCGAAACACAAAAGGAGGGGGTGTATCCATATTCATCAAGGATACTCATACCTCCAGGTTAGTGGCGCAGCATGATACCTCTGAGATCATCAATGTGCAACTAACATCGGGCAAATCTGCAATGCAAATTGTGGCCTGCTACAGATCACCCTCCATAACCCAGGACCACCACTCTGCCTTTCTGGAGACACTGGAAAACATGAAGGTCCTACCAAACACCCTGATATTGGGTGATTTCAATTACCCTACCATTAACTTGGAAAACTACTTGAGTACAAACTCCCAGGCTCAGCGCTTCCTGGAATTTATCAACTCAAATGCCCTGGATCAGCAGGTAAACTACCCTACCAGAGGCCACAACATATTGGACCTGGTCATCACCAACATGGGCGACAGATGTTCCATACTGGAGGTCAACCCATCACTGGTTAGATCAGACCATAAACTAATCACCCTGGATGTCCACACCCCACCACCACCCCCAACCAAGGAAACCACAGTGAAAAACTTTTCTAAAGCAAACTTCACCTTACTTAAGGCAGAGGCGGTAAGTTTCACAGCCCCCACGCTAAAGGATAACACTGCCCAAGATGCAGAATCCTATACAATTGCACTCTATGAGCACCTACAAGAATGCATGAATCATGCCATCCCTAGCAAAACCAAGACTCACTCCCCTAAGACAAGGAAACCAGTCTGGTGGACCCCTGCCATAAACAGGTTATACAATAAAAGGAGGAAACTAGTTCAGGAAAAAAAGCAAATCCCAAGAAGGAAAGACATTGCTTGATCAGTATCAGTAAGAAACTAAGGTCCCTCATAAAATCATCCAAGGCTAACTTCAAAAGAAAAATAGCCAAGGATTCGAAAGATAACCACAAAGCCTTCTTTAGTTATGTCGAGAATCTAAGCGGCAACTCGCAGATATGCTCTGAGCTAGTGCAAAATAGCACAAAATATACTGAACCTACTGATATTGCCAACATCCTGGCAGATAGATTCAGTGCAAACTTCACCTCCCTCTCACCTTCAAAAGGGCCCACAACAATACCGGAAAAGTGTAGTGTCCCGGAAATCACAGAAGCTCAGGTGAAAACAGCCCTTTCAAAAGCCAAAAACACAGCATCAATGGGGCCAGATGGTGTCCCAGGCTGCGTCTTGCGCGAACTACAGAATAAACTAACCCCCCACCTAAACACGCTGTTCAACCTCAGCCTCTCCACAGGCTACATGCCCATAGAATGGCACACAGCAACAGTTATTCTGCTCCACAAAGGAGGGGCCACAACTGACCTTGGTAACTATCGCCCCATAAGCCGTCAGGTCTGCAAGGCTATGGAGCGCATCATCATGGAACTCATTAACAAAGATATTGGGAACCTCTCCAAACACTTTACCCGACCCAGTTCAGCTTTGTTACGGGCAGATCATGCCTACTAAACCTGGTTGACTTCTTTGAGACAGTCACCAAGGCCATAGATGAGGGAAAGGTGGTTCATACAGCCTACCTTGATCTCACCAAGGTGTACGACACCATTCCTCGCTCAGGTATTATAGAAAAACTCACCAGCCTAAACATAAACCCCTACATCACAAGATGGGTTGCCAACTGGCTTACAGACAGAAGTCACACAATAAGAATAGCGGCCTCCATGTCCAACTCTAAACCAGCCACAAGTGGTGTCCCGCAAGGTTCTGTTCTGGGACCCCTACTGTACGGCATATATTTTTCAGAAGTACAGGCAAACACAGGAGGACTTTGGATAACCAAGTTCACTGATGACTGCAAACTGGGAGCCATAACTGACTCTCCAGCTGACATGGACATCCTTCAAAAAGGCCTTACTGAGACAGACACCTTGTGTCAAAGTCATGGCCTCAAGCTAAATGCCAAAAAATGCAGTCATCCCATTTGGGAAAAACAAAACACCCACGAATTACCACATAGGCGGCTGCCCCCTTAATACAGAAGAGGTAATAAGGGATCTGGGGACCCAGGTAGATAGTAATCTCTCCTTTGACAATCATATTGCCAAAGTAGTGAGGAAATCCTTCTATGTGGCCCATCTAATTACTAAGGGGTTCACAGCTAGAAATAATGAGGTTACAGTGCCCCTCTACTTGTCACTCATCAGACCCATCATAAAGTACAATGCCCCATTTGGGATGTACCTCACAAGACACTTCCAACAGCTGGAAAGACCACAAAAGCACCTCACCAAGAGGATTAATGGCCTCAAACATATATCCTATGCAGCCCAACTGAAAAAACTCCGACTGTACTCAGTGACATATTGCTTACTCAGAGGTGATCTCTGCCTGACTTACAAAGCCATGTCCAATTCAGAATTGATGGACATGCTCCACCTAAAGAAATCCAAGTCACTGCAAGCCACGCGCTCTAGTGGGCTAAACCTTGCCACAACAATAAATAGAACATGTTGGAGGGATAGATTCCTTTCACAGAGACTCCCCATGCTTTGGAACAAAATTCCTAACTACATTAGGCAGAGCTCCTCACTAATACTCTTCAAGAGAAGCCTTGACGAGTGGATGGGTAACAGAAAATACACCCCTGGGATCACTTCGTTGGCTCTGCTTGACAGAGGCTCAGTTAATTAATCAATGGGGCGGCGAAAACCGACACACTCTGGCTGGGCTTATAAATGTCCTCTGGCAGATAGCCTAGTACCTACATATGAAGCTATGAACCTATATTTTAATATATTTTTATGTAAAATAGTTCCTCCACCTAATGTTTCAAACTTGCGGTAGTATATGTTAATGGTGTTGGAAGATTTTACATCCAAAATATAACACTTTAAAAATGACAGGTATTTACTTCATTTTTTTGGTCTCTTACTCCTAAATCATTTAGTTTGTTGCCAGTCATTGGAGACTTAAGTTACTAAATAATGTCATACATTTGAGGTTTCAGACTTTTATTTCCTTCAGAAAATTCATGCTACTAACACAAATCCTGTACTTAAGCAACTTTGTAATTTTATAAGAGCAATAATTAAAATCTATTTCTGTTTTAGAGCCTTTGTTCCCTTGTTATTTTTGGGGTGGCCGCGATGGTGCAGCAGCTAGCATTGCTGCCTCACAGCAAGAGGTTCTCCAGTTCGATCCTTGGCTGGGGTGCCTTCTGTGCAGAGTCTGCATGTCCTCCCTGTGGTCATGTGGGTCTCCTCCAGGTGCTCCGGTTTCCTCCCACATCCCAAAGACATGTTGTAAGTGGATTGGACACTCTAAATTGGCCCTAGGTGTGTGTGTGTGTGTGTGTGTGTGTGTGTGTGTGTGTGTGTGTGTGTGTGTGTGTGTGTGTGTGTGTGTGTGTGTGTGTGTGTGTGTGTGTGTGTGCCTTCTGTGGAAGGTTGGGTGCCGGGCTGGCAACTCGACTCTGTAAAACTCCACTGCCAATCATGAGTGGACAGGTGATCTGCTGTGGCGACCCCTAACCAGGAAAAGCTGAAAAAAGAAGACATTCCCCTGCTATTTTAGGTTTTATGCAGATTTCTTCAGCTGAATGGTCCAGAGGTATGCAAACCTCTTTACTGCTGCTGCCAGGGGTCAATCTCACTCTCTCACTCTCTCACTCACACACACACACACACACACACACACACACACACACACACACACACACACACAAACAAACACACACACACACACACACACACACACACACACACACACACACACACACACACACACACACACACACCTCTGCTTCAGAAAATGCATGCTAATGGAAACCCTGTTATTCTAAAAACTTTCTAAGTGTATAAGAGCAATATTTAAAATCCATGCCTATTTTCGGTCCTTTGTTCCCCCATTATTTGTGTCTCTGTCCAGATTTCTTGTGCTAAGAGGTTGAGAGGTATGGAAAACTCTTACTGAGGCTGCTGCTAGAGGAAAGCTCGATCGCTCTTACTCTGTCTCACACACACACACACACACACACACACACACACACACACACACACACACACACACACACACACACACACTTTTTTCCTGTTTCATTTATTTTTTACATTTGATAAACAGCAAAAGCACTAATTAGCGAGTAAAATAATAGCTCAATCAATCTCTCTCCCTTACTCTCATACACACATGCACTCTCACACACATAAACACAAATATACACACAGAGACACACAGACACACAGACACACACACACACACACACACAGACAGACACGCACACACACACATACTTTTTATTTTAAATGTTTTATTTTTTATTTTACACTTGCTAAACAGCAGAAGTGCTACTTAGCGAGCATAAAATAATGGAGGCCATTAGAAACCTGTCTGAGCTCCATGGTGGCTTTATATGCTGCCTTGGAGCAGCAGACTCATTTTTCAGAGGGCATTACTTATACTCTCCAATCAGGGTGCTGATGTGCAGTTTGCCCATTCTCTAAATGCAGATAATAAATTCATGCATCCTGTTACTAATAAAGAGTTTTTTTAAAGCATCTGCAACACATTATACTGACAATGTTGTTTATCTTGTGAATTGTATGAAATGCACTATTTTTGTAATGGGTAAAACTAATTGTAAGTTAAAAGAAAGGATATGTTCACATTTTTCATAAATACATAGATATATGAATGGTAATGCTCTGTATAAACATATTGAATCAATGGGAAAAGAACATATGCTTAAATTCAGGGTTATTCAGAATGTATCTAGAGGTAAACATTGAGGTGATATGGCATTGTTAACTAAATTAGCAGAGTATAAATGGACTAATTTTTAGGGCTGATTGCACACCAGGTTTGAATGTGATAAACAGTGTAAAACCAGTATTGAAATTTAAACAATATGTGTTTTAAGTTCCCAGGCTTTGTGTTATTAAAGAGTCTGTCACATGATCTGTTTAATGAACTCCTATTGGCTTTACTTTTGCTTCAAACACTAACTATTTGTGTTTGATGTATTGCTGTGAGAAAGAGTTTTATACCTGAAAGCTTTGCAGATTAAATTTCTATTAAATTGTCATTTTATCTGACAGTCGGAACTTACTGTTTTGTTGTTGTTCATTTTACCATCTTCATGGGTTCCATTTAGCTGTTCAGAATAGTGTTTGTATATGATAATAGGTAATTTATCGTTGACATCTCTCTAGCAGAATAGTTTGTATACTGCTCCATGACTCCCCAAGTATAGACCTGATATGAGGTACCACCACTGTGTAAACCCACCACTTTACAGACTTTCGTAGGTATTCAAAATCTGGAATTCCACCTAAATTCAGTTGACTTCCATGGCATCATATAGTCAGACACACACCATACTGAATCCCAACATGTACCTTTATACCCCAGCTCTAGACACTGAGTTCATAGAGTCACATTGGCCCCTCTCCCAACACATCAACTCCCAATGAGCCTCTGAATGAAAATAAAGTTTTGGGGGCGACCAAATAAGTTTCCTCACCATTTTCTGCAACGTATGTAATAGTGTCCTCTGGGGACCTGGGCCTAATGAGGTCATTAAATACTGTGGCTTAGAGAAGAATGTCACTGAGCTAATCAATAACTTTTCATCTACTGGGAAAGCTAATCATTTAATTTGTTCCAAGTAACCTGTTGCGGTTCTCACAACACCTCCAAACATTTTCTGAACTGTGCCCCTAAACATAGATGTCAGCTGTATGCCTAAATATCAAAGGGATGTGGGATTCTTATTCAATTGAAATACTCACCTAATCATATGCACTGGAATATACCTTACATGCAGCATTTCTGTTTTACCTTTATTCAGGACAAAAGTAGCTATGCCATTTAACTCTTCTCCTTTAAACAAAAAGATAAATAAATCATCACCTACTGCCATTTTTATCAGTATCAGTCACTTATGAGTCTATTTTGTTACATTTTTTATTTCTTATGCACTGTTGCCTTTTATGTACAAATTCAAACCTCTGTAGTCAAATGCCTATTACGCTATTGTAATTCTACTGATTGTATGGTCTGTGGTGCAATCCAGAAAATATATATCGTCTCACTTTTTTCTTAAAGCTTGAGATAGAGGAGCCAGGTAATCAATGGCTAATGCTAACAGTAAGGGGCTAACAGACATCTTTGCTTAATTCAATTTTTTTTTTGCTGAATTCCACCTAAAATTGTTTGTTCAGTTTTTTATGGCAATAGAAGAGTTCCTATGCAGTTTGAAAAGAAGGCCTATTAACTGCAGACGTAACCTATGATACAGATATTCAAAAAGTCAGTCATACCTGAAATTACCAAACACCTTTTTCTGCATCCAAGTTGAGAAGTAGATCACACTTCCTTTCTGATTTTAGTAGCTAGGCTAAAAATAAAGCTCTCAAAACATCAGTGAACAAAAATTCAAGCAAGTAAGTGGAAATTCATAATCAACAACCTGAAAAAAATTCCATTCAGAAGTTGAATAATAAATGTATTATATATACCCAACATTAATTTTTCAGTGCTTGCTGGGCAGATTTCTTTTTCATGGGATACATAAAATCACGTACAAGAATGTTTAAAACAAATAGGTACAAAACCATGTGATTAAATCAGGCCAGTAAGAAGCATTACCTAATTAAATGGCATAATTTTCTGTTTAAAATAGGGGTTGATGACAATTTTTAATTTAATCCCATTAGAACATGATCAGCTAAACCTGTCATTTAGCTTCCAAGCACAACTCAGTAAAATTGTCACTGCCATGAGGTTATATAGGTTCATAGGTTCATACTAGGCTATCTGCCCTAGGGCATTTATAAGCCTAGCCAGAGTTGTGTGGCTTTCACCACCCCTTAGGTTGAAGAATACTATACCCATTAGTTTGCTGTGCCTCTGTCCAGCAGTGATACAGATATGATCCCCGGGTTAAACCTACGATCTCCCATCCACTGGTCAAGATTCCTCTTGAACAGAGCCAGCGAGGTGCTCTGTCTCACATGGACTGGGATTCTGTTCCACAGCATAGGGAGTCTCCGGGTGATGAATCTGTCCCTCCAACACGTCCTATTTATATCCGTGTTGAGGTTTAAGTCTCTTGCTCTTGTGGCTCTGGTGGATTTGGATTTTTTGAGGTGGAGCATGTCCATTAATTCCGGGTTGGACATGGCCTTGTATGTCAGGCACAGGTCACCTCTGAGCAGACGGTATGCGACTGAATAGAGCTGGAGTTTCTTCAGTCGGGCAGCATATGGCATATTTTTGAGCCCCTTTATTCTTTTGGTGAGGAACTTTTGGGGTCTTTCCAATTGCTGCAGGTGTCGGGTAAGATACATTCCAAATGGGGCATTGTACTCAATCATTGGTCTGATAAGTGAAGAGAACAGGGGAACAATGACCTCCCTTGATCTGGATGTGAATCCCTTCATAATCAGGTGGGCAATGTAGAAAGTCCTCCTAACCACTTTGGCAATGTGAGTGTCAAAAGAAAGGTTACTGTCAACTTGGGTCCCCAGGTCCCTGATAACCTCTTCTGTGCTTAATGGATTGCCACCTATGTGGTAACTTGGGGTTACCTTTTTACCAAAGGGTATGACTATACATTTTTTGGCGTTTAGCTTAAGGCCATGGCTCTGGCACCAGTTATCCGTTTCTATGAGACCTCTCTGAAGGATATCTGTGTCTGATGGATTTTCAACTATGGCGCCCAGTTTGCAGTCATCTGCAAACTTTATCAGCCACAATCCTCCTATGTTTGCCTGCACTTCTGAAAAGTAGATGCCGAACAAGAGGGGGCCCAGGACTGAGCCCTGTGGGACACCGTTTGTGACCAGCTTGGAGTCTGACATGGCACCAGCAACTCTAACCCTGTGGGTTCTGTCCTTGAGCCAGTTTGCAACCCATCTTGTGACATATGGGTTTACATTTAAGCTGGTGAGCTTTTCTATGATACCAGAGTGGGGTATTGTGTCGAAAGCTTTTGCAAGGTCAAGGTAGGCTGTGTGAACTGCCTTACCCTCATCAATGGCCTTGGTGACTGTTTCAAAAAAGTCGACCAAGTTCAAGAGGCATGATCTGCCCTTGACAAAGCCGAATTGGGTAGGATCCAATGTCTGTAGGTCCCCTATGTCTTTATCTATGAGGTCCATTATGATCCTCTCCATAGCTTTGCAGACCAGGCTTGTTAAGCTTATGGGGCGGTAATTACCAGGGTCCGTAGAAGCACCGTCTTTGTGGAGTGGGACCACAGTTGCCGTACGCCACTCTTTGGGTACGTATCCTGTGGTAAGGCTAAGATTAAACAGCAGCCTTATGTGTGGGTTTAGTTCCTCATTGAGTTCGTGTATCACACAGCCGGGGACACCATCCGGTCCCATTGATGCTGTGATTTTTGCTTTAGATAGATCAGCTCTCACCTGGGCATTTGAGATGATTGGGAGGCTACACTCTGCTGGGATAGATATTTCTCCTTTTGGGATTTTCACTGAACCTGTCTGCCAGTATGTTTGCAATGTCTGTGGGTTCAGTGATTTTTGTATCATTTTGGACTAATTCTGAGCATATCTGGGAGTTTCCACCCAGATTTCTAACATAGCTAAAGAAGGCCTTATGATTGTCTTTTGAGTCCTTGGCGATTTTTCTCTCAAAGTTGGCCTTGGATGATTTTATGAGTGATCGTAGTTTTTACTAGTATTGATCAGAGATGTCTTCCCTTTTAGGGATTTTGCTCTATCTTGTAGTAGCTTTCTCCTCTTGTTGTAAAGTTTGTTTATGGCTGGGGTCCACCAGATTGGGTGCTTGCCTTTGGTGGAAAGGGTCTTGATTTTATTTGGGATTGCTTGATCCATGCAATCCTGGAGGTGCTCAGAGAAAGCATTTGTAAGGGATTCAGCAGCATGGGTTGTGGTTTCCAATGGCTCAGGGGCCTTGAAGGATACCAAACCAGTCTTAAGAAGTGTGAAGTTGGCTTTTGAGAAGTTCTTCACTGTGGTCTTTTTGTTGGGGTGGGGCGGGATGTGGATCTCCAGTGAGATTAGTTTATGGTCTGATCTCACCAATGAGGGATATACTTCGTGTGGAGCATTTTGTCCCCATGTTTGTGATGATCAGGTCTAGTATATTTTCACCTCTTGTGGGAATGGTGACAAGTTGTTCCATAGCATTTGAGTTTATGAACTCCAGGAACCTTTGGGCTAGGGTATTGGGGCTTGAGTAATGTTCCCAGTCTATGTTTGGGTAGGTGAAGTCACCCAATATGATGGTGTTTGGAGAGACATTTATACTCTCCAGTGTCTTCAGGAAGGCTGTGTGGGTTCCTGAGTTTGAGAGGGTGGCCTGTAACATGCTACAAACTGTAGAGCAGTTTTGCCTATGGTTAATTGCACCTGAATGGTCTCTGATGCTTCGTGAGTTGCCACCAGCCTGGAGGTGTGGGTATCCTTGATGAATATGGATATACCCCCTCCTTTTGTAGTATGGTCCGGGTTTTGGGGCGGGCATGATATGAGGTAAAACCTGATAGTGCCGGGTGCTCTCAGGAGCCTTGAACCAGGTTTCAGTCACAGCACAGACATCGATGTTCTCCATACTGAGGAGGGCTTGAGGGTGCATCTTGAGATTTAGACTTCTGGCATTGAGCAGCATTACCCTTAGTTTTTTCCATTATTGTTTTCTAGGGCAGTGGGTTTAGAATTTGAGCCTTGTCTAAAAAGGCACTATGGGGTGGCAAGAGCCTTTGCCAATATCCGGAAACCCAGGGGTGACAGGTGCAAGCCGTCCCTTGCGAAGCAGCGTGGCTTGTCAAGCATGTCATTCCAGGCAGACAGACATTGGATCTGCTTAGAATGACACCAGAAATTAAGCCAATTATTAAAACTGATCATTTTGTCTCTGTATTGTGGCATCATTCTTGGTGAAGGTAGGATACTGCTCAGGGTCAGGGTCATACCAGCCTGGGCTACATAATCTGAGAGCTCCTTTATGTCTCTTTTCATGTAGTCCAGGGAGGTACATCTCAGGTCATTCACACCGGCATGGACAATGACTGAGTCATACTTGTACTTGCTGTGGAGTGACCTGAGTGCTTGTGTTATGTGGCGGATTCTAGCGCCCGACAGGCAGCTTACTGTGACCCTCTCCTTGTTCAGTCTGGTGAGTGGGACGTCAGTGTGTCTGACTATGGAGTCACCTATGACAAATGTGTCTGGCATTGTGTATTATTTAAAATAGTGATGCCAATTAAACCTGTTAGAAATATGTTAAAGCAATATTATTATTTTAGTTCCATTTCCTCTTTTTAAAAGGGTCATCTTGTGTCATCATTATAAACTGGCTTCCACAAGCACTAAGCCATTGGTAGTATATTTCTAATACTACTAGTAGAAAAACGTAGAAGTACTCATCCTTCCAGTTCTGGGATCATGAAAAAATACTCCCTTTAACAATTTATTGGCAACTACTACAGTTTCACATTTAAAAGTACTAATACATTGATCCTGAATAACAACAGCAGCTTGTAAAATCTAATGAGGCACAAGATGAGGTAAGACACTGAAATGGGATAGAAAAACTTTAACTGCGCTTCCAAAAAGGCAGGTCAGTTTGGAAGACAACTAGAGAAATTGATTTAAAAAGGCTAAAAACATAAGTGGAGAAAAAAGATAGCTAAGGTAAGACTCTCCTCCCACAAAACACAAATACATGCGAGAGATGCAACTATACGGCCAAACTGGAGGCTGAGCTCTCTCAACATAGGACTGGCAAGACCAGTCAGGAGGAGAAGGTTACCACACACACTATAGACCCAGTCTCACATAGTACCATTACAACCTCAAATCATACACATAAACACACAAAGACATACTCGGAGGCTCTGATCAAAAATCTACCAAAACAGCAGAGGCCACCAAAGCAGACACCCAAACAACCACCACCTCAGAACACAACACCTGCAACACATAGACCTCACAGTCAGAGTGTCAAACAGTCACAGCCCTTAAGGCCAAACACAATGCCAGACACACTAGTCATTGGTGACTCCATAGTCAGACACACTGACGTCCGCTCACCAGACTGAGTAAGGAGAAGGTCACAGTAAGCTGTCTGTCGGGCGCTAGAATCCGCCACATAACGCAAGCACTCAGGTCTCTCAACAGCAGGTACAAATATGACTCAGTCATTGTCCACGCTGGTGTAAACGACCTGAGACGTACCTCCTTGGACTACATGAAAAGAGACATTGAGGAGCTCTCTGATTATGTAGCCCAGGCAGGTATGACCCTGACCTTGAGCAGTATCCTACCTTCACCAAGAATGATGCCACAATACAGAGATAAGATGATCAGCTTTAACAATTGGCTTAAACACTGGTGTCATTCAAAGGGGATCCAGTATCTGTCTGCCTGGGATGACATGCTGGACAAGCCACGCTGCTTACAAGGGACGGCTTGCACCTGTCACCCTGGGATTCCGGATATGGCAAAGGCTCTTGCCACCCCATAGTGCCTTTTTAGGCAAGGCTCAAATTCTAAACCTACCACCCTAGAACACAAAAAGGAAAAAACTAAGGGTAATGCTGCTCAATGCCAGAAGTCTAAATCTCAAAATGCACGCACTCGAGGCCCTTCTCAGTATGGAGAACATCGATGTCTGTGCTGTGACAGAAACCTGGTTCAAGGCTCCTGAGAGCACCCCAGCTATCAGGTTTTACCTCATATCATGCGTTCCGCCCCAAAATCCGGACAATACCAAGAAAGGAGGAGGGGTATCCATATTCATCAAGGACACCCACACCTCAAGACTGGTGGCAACGCATGATGCATCGGAGACCATCCAGGTGCAATTAACCGTAGGCAAGACTGCTCTGCAAATTGTAGCATGTTACAGGCCACCCTCACAAACTCAGGAACCTCACATGGCCTTCCTGAAAACACTAGAGGGATAAATGTATCACCAAACACCATCATACTAGGTGACTTCAATTACCCTAATATAGACTGGGAACACTACTCAAGCCCAAACACCCTAGCCCAAAAGTTCCTGGAATTCATAAACTCAAATGCCATGGAACAACTAGTCACCATCCCCACAAGAGGAGATAACATACTCGATCTCATCATCACGAACATGGGAGCACAATGTTCAACACTGGAAGTATACCCCTCACTGGTGAGATCAGATCACAAACTAATCTCGCTGGAGGTCCTCATCCCACCCCACCTGAAATAAAAAGACCACAGTAAAGAACTTCTCAAAGCCGACTTCACACTTCTAAAGACTAGTGTGGTCTCCTTTAAGGCCCCGAACGGCGGAAAACAGTACTCAAGCCGCTGAATCACTTACAAATGCCTTCTACCAGCACCTGCAGGACTGCATGGATAAGGCAATCCCAAGCAAAACAAAGACTCTTTGTACCAAAGGCAAGCGTCCAGTCTGGTGGACCCCAGCCATAAACAAACTCTACAACAAAAGGAGGAAGCTACTACAAGATAGAGCAAAATCCTTAAAAGGTAAGACACCCTTGATCACTATAAGTAAAAACTAAGAGCTCTCATAAAATCATCCAAAGCAAATTTCGAGAGAAAAATAGCTAAAGACTCAAAAGACAATCATAAGGCCTTCTTTAGCTATGTTAGAAACCTAGGAGGAAACTCCCAGATATGCTCAGAACTAGTTCAAAATGATGTGAAGATTACTGATCCTACAGACATTGCCAACATACTGGCTGACAGGTTCAGTGCAAACTTCTCCCCTCCCCAAAAGGAGAGATATCTATACCAAGCGATTGCAGCCCCCAAACATCTCCAGCCCAAGTGAGAACTGCTCTCTCCAAAGCAAAAACACAGCATCCATGGGACCTGATGGTGTCCCCGGCTGTGTGCTCCACGAACTCAATGAGGAATTAAACCCACAGCTAGGACAGCTGTTTAATCAAAGTCTTACCTCTGGATACGCACCCAGGAGTGGCGCACTGCAACTGTGGTCCCACTTCACAAAGGCGGTGCCTCCACCGACCCTGGAAATTACCGCCCATTAGCTTGACAAGCCTTATCTGCAAAGCCATGGAGAGGATCATAATGGACCTCATAAATAAAGACATAGGGAATTTGCAGACTTTGGATCCAACCCAGTTTGGCTTTGTCAAAGGCAGATCATGCCTTTTAAACTTGGTTGACTTTTTGAAACAGTCACCAAAGCCATTGATGAGGGAAAGGCAGTCCATACAGCCTACCTCGATCTGGCTAAGGCCTTCGATACAATACCCCACTCGGGTATCATTGAAAAACTCATCAGCTTAAATGTTAACCCATACATCACAAGATGGGTTGCAAACTGGCTGAGTGACAGAACCCACAGGGTCAGAGTTGCTGGCGCCATGTCAGACTCAAAGCCTGTCACAAGTGGTGTCCCACAGGGCTCAGTCCTGGGCCCACTCTTGTTTGGCATCTACTTTTCCAAGTACAAGCAAACACAGGAGGGTTATGGCTGACAAAGTTTGCAGATGACTGCAAACTGGGCCATAGTAGAAAACACATCTGACACAGATATCCTTCAGAAGGGTCTCACAGAAGCGGATAACTGGTGCCAGAGCCACGGCCTAAAGTTAAATGCCAAAAATGCATAGTCATACCCTTCGGGAAAAACAAGGTTACCCCTAGCTACCAAATAGGTGGCAATCCACTGAGCACAGAAGAAGTTATCAGGGACCTGGGGACCCAGGTTGATAGTAGTCTGTCATTCGACACCCATGTAGCTAAAGTAGTCAGGAAGACCTTCTACATTGCCCACCTTATCATGAAGGGATTCTCATCTAGATCAAGGGAGGTCATAGTCTCCCTTTACTCATCACTCATCAGACCAATGATTGAGTACAATGCCCCATTCGGAATGTATCTGACCCGACACTTGCAGCAGCTGGAGAGGCCACAAAAGTTCCTCACCAAAAGGATAAAGGGTCTCAAAATCTGTCCTATGCTGCCCGACTGAAAGAACTCCAGCTCTATTCAGTCGCCACGCTTGCTCAGAGGTGACCTTTGCCTAACATACAAGGCCATGTCAAACCCAGATTTGATGAATATGCTTCACCTCAAAAATCTAGATCCATCAGAGCCACAAGGGCGGAGACTTAAACCTCGACACGGCTATTAATAGGGCGTGCTGGAGGGATAGATTCATCACCCAAAGACTCCCTATGCTGTGGAACAAAATCCCGGTACATGTGAGGCAGAGCACCTCGCTGGCCTTGTTCAAGAGAAATCTTGACCAATGGATGGGAGATCGCAGATATACCCCAGGGATTACCTCAGTGTCACTGCTCGACAGAGGCACAGCAAAATAATGGGTATAGTTCCCCATACTAAAGGGGTGGCGTAAGCCACAAAACGATGGGCTAGGCTTGTAAATGCCCTCGGGCAGATAGCCTAGTATGAACCTATGAACCTATGAACCTATGAAACAACAAGGTATAAAGCTTCACAATTATTGTAAGTAGAAGTCGAAGGTCCAAAGATTAAGCCACAAACTGATTGAACTGGTGTATGTGATAGAAAAAGAGATGCATAGTAAATAAAAATGAATACCCATTTGTTAACTTGATAGGCCCACTGGACACATAGTCCATTTTTAGAGGGAGCAATGTCTGGTTAAGTGACTTGCTGAAGGTCACACTGTAGGCATATAAGGGCTGAGGAAATCAAAACTATGTGCCACTGGAACTACATCTAATAAGCTGTATATCAGTTTAGCAGGTTACAATTCACCCAAAAAGAATAAAGAGACTATAACTGAGAGAGGAATAGTTTAGTTTGGTTACCTCAATTACAATAAAAGTCCACTGAATACTTCCTTGCAAAAAGTCAGTGGATCAACAGATAGCATAGTTTCCTTGGATGCTTACCAGCAACTACACTATACATCAGTCTGCTGCTAATGTCAAACAAAATGTTATGATATTAGCAGCAAAGATAAAAAGGGGCCATCACAAATGGATGTATTTTTTGCTGGTAGACAGGCCACTTTCTCCCTCATATCCACTCAGGATTAATTATAACAACTCCAAGATTGCACTTCCTTAAAGAAGACAGGATAGCTGTGTTGTCCCTCATTCAAAGTTGTGTGCTGTCAATATTGTTATAAGAAAGCATGAGGTGAAGGCCCCCCACCCACACACTTCAAGGATGAAGGAGGGTGCTTGCTGTCCTGAAAAATGGTTACTGTGATGGCTATTTTGTTAAATCATTGCAGGTTTATTTTACTTAAACTACAATTGTCTGTTTAGTTTCATACTGCAGTCTTTGCTGAGTGAAATATTTATTAGCATGGTATCAGTGATTTTGATGTACTATGTTTCATTATAATCAAGTAGGCCTGTCTACTTAATGAAGGTATTCAAAGTCAAATAATCAAAAGCTAAACATAAAGAAGAGGTCACAAGGTTCTTCTGATCATCTTGCAGATTGGAACTGATATGACAAATCATGCAAGGTTTTTCTCAGGCATCCATTTCAGTGGGAGAAAATAAGCAAAAAAATGATAAATCATATGTTAAGGAAGGCAGAAAAAATGAAAAATATTATTGGTAGGAGGTTAATTATTTCAGATGTCATGTGATACCCCCTACCATAGCTACAATTACATTCTCTGCATTTTGATGGGGGGGGGGGGTGTGAAGAGACATGTCTCATGGAGCTAGTGCAGCAATTTTGGGGTTATTTTCTGAAATGGGGACAGAACGCAATTATCATATTGGGATATTACTAAAGAACAAAGGAACAAATGACTACCAAACACTGTGGTTTACAGTTAACTTAGCTACAGGGTTAAGCTAAGCAAAAAATTAAACTGGATCTTGTCAGGACATACCCTGACAAATGGGACCATTTGTTAAAAACAGTAATATAGTGATATGGAAGAAAGTACAGTTGCTTAAGTAAATTTACCATAACAGTAGATATTCAAATTATCACTTCTGCAGTACCTAAGCTATATGAGTTATATCCTGCTAAGGATATAACATGTGGCCAGCTTCCAAAGCTTCAGGGCATCTTCCATGTGCTCAAACCATTATTCAGCTTGAGCTGAGCTGACTAAAAGACAGATTTGGGCACCAAGCCCTTCAAAGCTTTCATGCCAACTGAGACAACATTGCTCGGAACAACAAAAATCAAATTTCTGCACTCTAGCATAAAAATCAGACTAAAAAACAAGGGGGATGGCGGGAGTGGTTACTGCAGCAGTGATAATTCAAACATCTATTGTTATGATAAGTTCACTTACACAGCTGCACTATGTTTCTAATATTGATTATTGCTGCAGTTGCAGTTAAGAAACATGGGTAGATTACCATAGCTTAGACCAACTGGGAGGTGGAAGGAGAAGGGTCCAGGAGCTGCTGGAACATGGTCCTTAAAAAGGCCGGACTTAGACCTGGGGATGAAATCTAGCTTGTAGTGCTCTGTAAAAATTTGCACAGAAGTCCAGGTTGCTACTTCTAGAATACTTCTACAGTCCAATCCTTTCCAAATAGCTGTAGATGAAGCCAATGCCTAGTAGGGTATGCCCTGACTCTGCCTGGAGTAGTAACCATTTGGAAACAGTCTGCGTTGACACAGGTTGTCTCTTCTTAGTGTCACAATAAATGAACGATCAGAAATTCTAAAATATTTTATGTCAGCACAGTACATGAGTTGTCTGTGGACATCCAAGGTAAGAAGTATCGTTTCTCTGTCATTTTTGGGTTTGAGGAAGAACACAGGGAGACAGATAGTTTGGCTTAAAGTAAACTTGCATACTGCTTTAAGCCTAAAAGAAGGATTAGTTCTTGAAGAAATCCTTTGTCTGTGATAAATGAGATATAGATGACCCACATAAGAGCATTCAACTCAGAGACCCATCTTGCAGAGATCAGAGACTCAGTAAAAAACATTAAAACTGTTTCCATGTTAAGAACCTCAAGTCAGCCAGATGAAAAACTAAAGGTGGGGAAGTCTGTATATACATCAACAACAACTGGTGTGAAAACAGTTATGTCATTACTAGCCATTGATCAGCTGACATTGAATATCTTACAATTAAATGTTGTCCATTCTACTTGCCCAGGGAGTTTTCAACTATCATAACTGCAGTTTACATACCTCTGAGTTCAAACACTAGTGCAGCACTTGCCAGCCTGTACCAGTTAGCCTGTGATCTGAAAAACAAGAACCCAGAGTATGTAAACATTTTAGCTGAGGATTTCAATCAGGCCAAACTGAAAACTGTGCTATCGGACTACCAGCAGTATGTAAATGTGTCTACAAGAGGTGTCAACACACTTGGTCAAGTGTACTCAAATATCAAACAGGCAATCAAAGCAGTTCCCCACTCCCTTCTTGGTAGCTCAGATCACATTTCCATCCTGCTTATCCCTGCCTGTAAACCATATATATGCTATAAGGAAATGCCTGAAAAGAAAACAATCCACTAGAATTAAAAGGAAAGGTACTGGTCCATGCCAGAATTATGTTTTTTGTAACATGCCATAATTATGTTTTTTGTAACACATTGATCCTTCTGTTACTTTGGAGCATCCACGAACAAAGCATGTTCATGAATTTGATTGCTTTGCTACTTGTAACACAGAAAATCTGGTTTATTTAGCTGTGTGCACACGTTGCTATTTAGGTAAATCTACTAGAAAATTTAAGGAAAGAATTTCTGGACATCCTTCAGAAATTAGAAGGAATATACTTACTAATTCCTTGGCTAAACATATTCATGACAATGATACAGACCATACATTTAAATTCAGAGTAATACAAAGGATTTTTTTTAACATAAGAAGTGGTTATGTTCTAAATGCCGCTGAACTAGCTGAATACAGGTGGATTTTAAAATTGCAGGCTGACCATGCACCTGGATTAAATACTTCAGTTGGTGAAAAAACTGTATTAAAACAAAAGCAAATGAAACTGAAGTGAATATTATTATTGACTGCTGTATCTGTTGTGCTTTTAAAGTTGTTTTTGAATGTACTTTTTATATGTGTTGCTGTGTCTTTAAACATTAGGTTCTCTGTATAACAAGCTAAGCTCTTATTGGGAGATGGGATTATGTGCTGTATTTAAAACCTATACATTTGAATGGTGTTTTATATGCACTGAAAAAGGAATTATTCCCGAAAGCTCTGCTATTTGTATTTGGCTTAAAATAAGTGAGTTTTCTATTTCTGCAAATATTCAGTTGCACTCCTTGAAGCTAACAATGTATTTAATTCCACTGTCCCAGACATACCTAACTCACAGCAAGAAAAAACAAGTGCATACAAGGAACATCTCGCACAAGTCTGGCTTCCCTTGATTTGGAAGCATTCATGCTGCGCATATTTTGGGCATGGAAAGAACACAGAAAGTTCTAGCATCTCAATATCTGACTGGTGTGTAGTGCATACTCTACAGCCATTACAAAAGATGAGAATTGTGTTCTGTAACTTTAAAGAGAAGCATAGTATTATCCCAAGCTATTTTAAGAGGGCAATATGGTGATTAACAAAGTACAACCGCTTTTGCAACTCATTTAATTTTCTAGCTGTTGACCTATTTATGCAATACACAAGGATGCTAGCCCATTCATGCAATTCATGTCTTCTACACATTTTTCTCCTCTGATGCCACTCACTTTAACTTTATTACCAGCTTCTCATTCAGACATGTAAATCATCTCTATATAAAGAGCATTCTTACTTTAATTAAACCTAAAGGAAATACTTGAGCAGATGGTCTTCCTTCCAGTTTAATTTGGTTATCAACCCATGTTGTGTCTTTCGGTTTTTCCCGGTTAGGGGTCGCCACAGCAGAACTCCGCTAATGATTGGCAGCTGATTTTTACGTGCACAGTTGCCAGCCCTGACACACAACCTTCAATGAAGGAACGCCCATTCACGCATGTCTCCACGCAGAAGACGTTCTAGCTAAGAGTCAAACCGGACAGCGTCTTACTGTGAGGCGACAACGCTACCGCAGCACCACCACCACAGTCCTTATGCAACACGTACTATTCTCTCTTATTATACACTAAAAGAATGTTGTTTAAGAAACAGCAGTACTGTAGCTTATGAAGCTCTATTTTTCCCAGCCCTGCATACAAATTACATTTGCTTTCTAACAATAATATTATAGCATCAATAAACTGAAATTAACATACATTTTAATAAGCTGGTCTTGTCCCATAACAGTTTCCTCCCTCTGACACTATCAGTGTCATACCATTATATTTTTATTTTTTTAACTTGATAAAATATGCCTTAGCATTATAATATTTATTATTCATTTTTGTCAAAATAGAACTGGTATTGATTTGAGCATGCAGTGACATTTCATGTGCAGGTGAGGTTAAACATCTTGTAATTACAGCCTTTAGAATAGAAAATGCCAAAATGATTACAAGTGTAATAAAACGTACAATGACAATACCCTGGATTGTGCTAGTTTCCAGGGTACCAAAAAATACTGCCCAACCATCCAAAAAGTGTCTAATTTTTGGATGTGCTGTCTAAATCTTTGGCCCTTTGTTTCATGAAATTTGCCAGTTTTTCCTATTCATCATGATAGTCACTAATATATGAACAGCAACAACTCTCTAAGAGGGCACATGACCTCCCCCTTTTGTAGCAAGCATTATATCAAGTGCCATTCGATTTTGTAACACCACAGTTCACATTTCAGTCATTTTTTGATTTGCACATCCTGATGTGATATGAAGTTTCATTGACCACCTCCTGTAAAATTTGAGCAAGCATGGTGATTTTAAGCATTGTCCTTTGTGCACTCCATACCCAGGATTAAAAATTTTAAATACCTGCGATGCCCAGTGGATTGCTTGCTTATTTTTCAGTCTACCTGCTAGTGGGTGGTCAATATGTTGAATGGCAGGAGTGATATAGCCTACAAAGCAACATCCAGACCAGTTTGTAGGCAACCAGGGGTAGGCGCAATCACCACAGATGTAGTAACGGTCACTTATCATGCCCATGCCACACCCCCAGTCATAGCTTTTTAAGTGCAAAGAGTCTAACACACGTTCATGCCTGGTGTCATTACATTTGCTTTTTCCTACTGATACAGTCCCATTTCTAGCATAACATGTGTCTCCATGATGTGTGGTTGCAAGTTGAAGAGACACAACCTTAGAAAACTCAGTTACATTATGCCAGGTTAAGCTAATGTCATTAAGGTTCTTTTTAAATGACACCTGTGATGCAGGGATAGAAATCATGGGAATCCCTGCCTTAGAATAATGAGGTATATGTGAACATATCCAGCAGTTTGTTTTGTTTAGATTTTTGGCATATTGCTGAAGGACCAGCAAGAAACTGTTTTCTCTCAACCAGTTTACAGAAGGGAACAGCAGCAGAAACAACGCAAAAGTACCTGTTGTCACTGGATTCATCATAGACTGCTGCTGAATTTGACCTTTTCACTGGGCAGATAGTTTATCTGTCACACCTCGATCTCCCTCTGTTGGCTGCGATGATTCATCTGGGGTCCCTACACGACAGGTCTTCTTGCAATAAGATGAATGGATCCACGTTGGTAGTCCTGCACAGCAAACTGCAGCCAAAGTTGTTAGCAGGACCTGAAAAGGCCCCTTCCACCTCAGACTGAGGCAGTTTTTCCTCTGGAATTTTTTTATGTAGATCCAATCACCCAGTTGTAGTTGATGACAGGGTTGGTCAGGAGGCTTTGGTAATGCTGCTTTTACTGTTTGATAATATTGCTGCAAAATTTTGAGGAGTCTCCTACAATAACAAATCATAGCATCATCTGACAAAGTTGAAGCAGCATTTTTCACTGGGAGGTAGCTGGAAGAGCCATGGTTATCCCCATTAATATTTCATATGGACTCGATTAATGCTAAGGGATGGGCTTCAGCCCACTTTAAGTGGATTTCAGCACAAATCTTTGAATTTTTATTTTTAAGGGTCCTGTTTACTCTTTCCACTAATCCAGTTGACTGTGGATGGTTGGGTCAGTGAAGACTCAAATGTGTTTTTTGGTCGCTGTTAACAATGCTTGGTATACCGAGTTTTGGTATATAATTATATAAAAAAATGGAGGTAAACATGCAGTTTTGCTGTTGGCATGTTTACTTACATTATATTTTAAACAATTGCACAATTATTAACATACTGAAGCATCAAAGAGGAGACATTAGTGGTATACCAACTTTGGGTAATTTGATTAAATAAAGCTGTCTTACCTGTATGGGTTGGTAGATGATATGCCCTTACCAGGTAAGGTAGCAAAGAAGCAGGCACCACCAGTCTTCAGTTTGCATTTGAAAGTTGGTATCCCACAATTCCACTGGAGTGGGCAGGGTCACATAATTATGCATGCAAAGTTGATGTTAATCAGCGTACAGATTTGTACCTATTTTTCATGGGCCTTGTCACGATTTTTGATGTTTCCAGGTTGAGAGGTATGATTTGGAACAACAGGAAAAGTAGCCAGTACTGCATTATTTACAGCCCTTAAGTCTTGTACAAATCTATAAGTATTATTCTCTGGCTTTTTCACTGGGAAAAAGGTCTTTCAGCTGGTATAATTATTCCTTGCTGTATTAGAAACTGAATAACAGGTTTGATTCCCTGTTGTGCTTCTGATTTCAATGGATACTGTGGAATTTTATGGAGGGGTTTTGATAGATTTAATTTTATTTTTACAGGTTTTGCAGATTTTAATATACCCACTTTATTAACATGTTTAACCCATAAGTTAGCAGGTACCTGTTGCAGTAGTTTTCAGTTGTCTGTATGCCTTCAAATGGCTTTTTTTAGCTTTTGCTAAGAATTGTAATACTTCTCCCTTTATTATGTTGGAACATTTAGATACACACCTTCTGGTGTAAAGTAAATGGTACAAACCAGCTTACATAACAAAATTTTCCTAGTAGGTTTACTGGTACACTAGTACTCAAAAGGAAATAATGTTTTCCTTCGATCAGACCTAAAGAAATGGTTATAGGTTTTAAAACAGGATACGTAACAGTAGCATTTGTTACTCCAACTGCCTTTACTTTGTTTTTATTCTGGTATTTAACTGTCTGAAGTAACTTTTAATACAGACCTAGTGTTGCCAGTTCCACCAAGAATAGAATTGGCTTTGCATAACATAGGGTCTTTTTTTTTAGCGGCAGCAAAGGGATTAAGATGTATTTTTGTTTTATTACCCTGCCATAGTCAGTACAGTGATTTAAAGCACGTAGTATGGACTTTGTCTTTTTTTTTTTCTGCCAGTCTATAAACACTTGCTTTATTTGCAAACCATGCACAAAGGCAGCTGCAATAGCTAGTTTAGCTTGTTCATTTGGGTCTGGTATTTATGAATGTTTAGTAAACACTGCTTTAGGATGACTCAAATAATCTGCAGGGACTTTCTCTTTATTTTCCCTACATGCCTGACAAACTGGAGTGAAATTTGTTATTTTAACCTTTGCAAGTAACTGTGTTCTTATTTCATTTGAAGTAACTTTCTGAAGCAGCTGGTTTAAATCTGTCAAAGTAGGGTTGCAATGTTTTTTTTTTAATTTCTCCTTAAACCTTTACGGATGTTTTTTTTTTTTTTTTTTTTTCAGTTAGAAAACCTTTAGACATAGTATGCAAATTAACATTAGCCCCCCACCATTTTTTTTAAAAGGTGCCAAAGGAAAAAAAAATCTTTTGCAGAGGCAATAGCCTCTTGTCTTACTCTATCATGTGTCAAACACTAGTGCTCCTGTTGGAAAGGTTGAAGCTTGTTGAGAATGATAAGAAGAAGAAAGACAAAAACCCTTTTTTAACTGCAGATGCCTGTTCTAGAGATAAGAGTTGAACAGAAGAACTAAGTTCAGATGTAACAGTACCGCGCCGAACATGTGTTTAAAAATGCAAAGGTCTGAGAAACAGCAGAATCTTGTACAGGGCCTACCCATACCAGTACATATGGGGGTGGGGTGCCGTAGCTACTGGAGGATTGTCATCCTCTTCAGATGTTTCTGCTTTTGGCCATCCTCAGTTTGTTCCAAACCTGCTAAGACAGGATAAAGGGATCCCTTTTTACTGGTCTGTACTGCCTTTTTAACTCTTTTACTTGTTGCAACAATTTCTTATTACCATCCTGCAACCCTCTTAATGCTGACTCCTTTTTCCTTTTTAAGTGCTTTATTCCTCACTTACTTTGCTTTTTTTTTCTCCAAAATACCTTTCAATGTCAGCAATTTAGTCTTATTATAACTTCCATTTAATGGAAATACCCCACCAGCACAATTCTTAGTAAGCTGAAACCAGTCATGCAAATATTTACAACTTTTCTTCCCATAGTTAAAATACATAAAATATGCAGGTGTTTCCTTTTCGGGGATTTGATCTTGCTTGCTTATCTTTGCTCTCATTTTTCTTATTTTATAAATCAATAATAATAAAAATGTTAGGCTTACCTTACAACTCCTGGATCTTGGCAGTTCCAAACACAGAAAATAACTTTAGTAATCCACACACCATACAGGGAAGAAAAGGTAGGAAGTCTGTCGGTGTGCAGCAACAGAGGGGATGTTTCAATCAGCCTTTTTCCACAGCACCCCTTGCTTTCATCCCAGCACAACCTCAAAAGTTACAGCTCCAGCATTGTGGTCGGGATAACGGGGCGGATAGGTACTGTGTCCAGAACTGACCACTCTTTTGGACCCTCTGAGGGTACTTTCACACAATCACACTGTTAAGTCCCAGCTTGCTTTGGGCTCATGAATTTATTTTAACCAGGCATGCCTCTATGCCCTATTATGCGGTAGGCTCATAAATTTGTTTTAACAGTATATAGTCTAAGTCTCAATCATGCTATGGGCTCATGAATTTGTTTTAACAGCATATAGTCTACGTCCCAATCATGCTCTGGGTTCATGCATTTGTTTTAACTTTACAGTCTACATCCCAATCATGCGGTGGGCTCATGAACTTGTTTTAACTTTATCTTTAACTTTTAACTTTTTTCTTTTCTTTCTCTCATCCATTCATACATTGACAAAATAAAACATCTCTCATACTTCTTACCGTTTAATCCTGAGGGTACCGCCCTCGACACAAGATGCTTCCTTGTGTTCATAGGTGTATACTAGGCTAATGGCCCTGGAGCCTTTACAAGCCTAGCCCATAGGAGTACCCTGGCATCATGCCACCCGACCTTAGTTTCCAGTGCCTCTGTCAAGTAGAGCCACTGGAGTGATCCCCGGAGTGAATTTTCTATTTCCCATTCAGTCATCAAGATTTCTCTTGAAGAGGGCCAGTGAGGTGCTCTGTTTGACATGTATGGGAAGTCTATTCCATAGCATGGGCAGAATCTGGGTTATGAACCTGTGCTTCCAGCATGTTCTGTTGATTGTGGTAATGAGGTTGAGGTTTCTGGAGCGTGTGGTGTGGAGGGATTGGGATTTCTTTAGATGTAGCATTTCTAACAGAGCTGGGTCAGACATGGCTTTATAAGTTAAGCAGACATCACCTCTAAGTAGGCAATATTAGACAGAGAACAGTTGGGGGGTTTTGAGTCTGTCCATATAGGACACGTGTTTAAGGCCTAGGATCCTCTTTGTGAGGTACTTTTGCAGCCTCTCCAGTTGTTGCAGGTGTCTAGTGAGGTACATGCCAAATGGGGCATTGTACTTGATTGGCCTAATGAGGGAAGAGTGGAGGGAGACAATGACCTCTTTCTTCCTGGATGCAAAACCCTTAGTAATGAGATGTGTCACATAGAAGGACTTTCTGACCACAGTGGCAGTGTGGTGGTCAAAAGAGGTTGCTGTCAACCTGTGTTCCCAGATCTCTTATAATGCCTTCTGTGTTCAGTGGACTATCATTGATGTGGTAATTCATGGGAACTGAGTTTTTCCCAAAGGGGATGATGACACATTTTTTGGCATTGAGCTTAAGGCCATGGTTCTGACACCAGTCATTGGTCTCAGTCAGGCCTTTCTGTAGCATGTCAACATCACTTGGGGAGTTAATAATGGCACCAAACTTGTAATCGTCTGTGAACTTTGTCAGTCAGAGTCCCTTCGTGTTGGACTGGACTTCTGAAAAGTAGATACCAAACAGGAGAGTACCCAGGACCGATCCATGTGGGACTCCAGTCGTGACTGGTCAGCAGTCTGACTTGGAGTCAGCTACTTTTACACTGTGGGTTCTATCTCTGAGCAGTGGCAGCTGGTGACTTCAAATTAAAGGGGGGCTGCAGGTGACAGCCTAATGGGTGGGTCCAATGGGAAGGGGTGAGGCTGCCTAGAAAGGGGTGGCGCCATGCTCAAAACCACAACAACTGGAACTTTCATTAAATACACTGCCCTGGGTTCCAAACAGTCATTACGAGAGTCCAATCAAAACAAAATGAAGTGTAGAAGAAAAAAATATTTCAATGCATTGGCTACATGACAACCTAATATCTAGATGGAAACACAGGTTGAGAAGCATGAAAAAATAAATTACTTTTTAAGTACATTACTAGAATGCCATGGTGGTGCTGCGGTAGCATTGTTGCCTCACAGTAAGACGCTGTCCGGTTCGATTCTCAGCTAGAGCGTCTTCTGCGTGCAGACATGTGTGAATGGGCGTACCTTCATTGAAGGTTCTGCATCAGGGCTGGTAACTCGGCACATAAAAATCAACTACCAATCATTAGCGGACCGGAGTTCCGCTGTGATGACCCCTCACCAGGAAAAGCCGAAAGACACAACAACAACAACTAGAATGCCAGTCAAAATCAAGTATAAAAAAAACAAGCAGCACTCAACTCAAACCACTTTGCCTTGCACTGCAGTTCTAATTATAATTTATATTCAGCTTTATAAAATTACCAAGTAACATGCTGAAAGTAGCAATCTCTGTGATACCCCCACTTGTAACAATGTTTCTTATCCAAAAAAGACCTGCTGCCTGACAACATCTATTTACTTGTTTCATGGGGAAGACAAGATCAAAATAAAAAATGAGCAGCAAACAAGAAACAAGCTGAAGATAAATTGCTTAAAGGATTACTGCGCAGGTTATGGCCCACACATGATAGATTGGCATTCTGTTTAGTTTACAGGTAAAGCCTGCAAAGATGACTGCAGTCTCCAACAAAAGATGACTGCAAGTCTCCAACAAATGTAATGAGCTTCTGAAAACACTCTAATCCTGTCCTTTATTACAAATACTGTCATATGCATTTAAATACCCAAGGCTGATACGTTATCTAGTTATGTAAATATTCTCTGCAAGGCAACCACAAAAAGGCTTTCAATGCTGGTAATTTTTTAACAGTATGCTTATTAAAGCTTACTTGCATCTTACAATCTCTGATAAGCTTACCTGATGGTCATTAAAGCATTGCTACTTAAACACAGAACAACAGGGCACTGTGACAGCATGCATTTTCTGAATAATAAGAAGCATAAATCAACAGTATAAAAATATGACAGAAAACCAAAACATTCTGCAAAATCAAGGACAGATGAAAAGCCGCTGTCGTACTTCTGTCTACCTTGGATGGGGGAATACTCTGCACACTTACACTGCATAACTGCTCCTTGCCTTCCTTGGACACATGCAGAGCCACTACAATGGGGAGTGGGGTGCAACAAGTATGTCACAATTTGAAATGTCTCTGGCTGACGGTGATGGTTCTGACACTCATACCTCTCAACTTCAGAACAAGAAATCTGGACAAAGCCATACATAGAAGTAGAAGTGGGACACAGGCTCAAAAATAAGGAAAATTTTTAAATATTGCTTTTATAAACCTAGAAAGATAATAGAGCAATAATAGGTCTTGCATTAATATGAATTTTCTGAAGGGTATGAAATCTGAAACTCAAATGTCTGCCATTATTTTCTAACTTCAATATTTAATGATTTGTCACTAATTTGCCAGAAAACCACAATTTTATGAAAAACAGACCGAAAATGTGATTCAAAAATATAAAATTGCCACACAATACAACTGGGAACCTGTCAAAGAAGGGACACTTTTTTTTAATATTAACACTGTTAACTTGAGCAGCTAACAAAATAAGAGCATCTACATGCATTTCTGAAATAAAAGTAATCTATAACTCTGATCATTACAGTTATATATAATTGTAAACCCTCCATGTTTTCTTCCAAAATTGCCATTTTGAGGAGGGATTATTAGGGGGAGAGCAACATTTTGAGCCAAAATTGAGGACAGTTGAGAGGTTTGGATATTCCTAATTCTATAAAGTGATTTGTACGTACCTCTTAAACTCTTAATGCGGGAAGTCTGGACAAGGCCAAATATATTGGGGGAACATACAAACACTACTAAAAATTGCTCTTGTATAAACTTAAGACAGTTGATAGAATAACAGGTCTTGCTTTAGCATGCATTTTTCTGAAGGTTATGATGTCTGAAACTCAATGTCTGTCATTTAGTGACTTCATTCCTAAATGATTTGCCAAAAAAATGCACATTTTATGAGGAACAAACCAAAAATAATAAGCAAATATCTATTCATTCTGCAAAAATCTGGACAGTTGAGAGGTTTAGTTCAGCCGGGGCTGCCTGAGTTTGCTGCCCTTCCCCCCCCCCTCACAAAATCATGGTCAAATGGAGCCTCCCCCTTGCAGCTATTCCAATGTCCCATTCCTTGGTTATTTCGCCCCATTTACCATAAACACTGTAATGTGCATACTGCTTTACTTCTGCGATGATTTGGATTTCATTTGAAAGTTTAATTTGCATTTTACAGCAGAAACCCTAATAGATATCTGCTAAACAAACAATGCAGTCTCACAATGAAAATAGACTTAGCATTAAAACTTCTCTGCCCTTGAAACTCACATGCATTGAAACAGCATTGAAACCCACATTCAAAGAAAATACATTTTGACAATGGCAGATAAAGATTACCTTTGGGCTGTTTTCAAATCAGAGGCCCCTTGAACACGAAACATACCCATGCTGTTTGATACACCTTCCTGACTGTATTAAATTATATTCCTTGTACAATACAGTACAGTTGTTAGAGGGCATTTTAAATTTATTGTTTTGAACATTGTTCCAGTGAACAATGAAACAAAATGCATGCACCAATGACAAAACTGCCCAATTCAGAACATTTCCATCATAAAAGTCTACTCAACCTTCTACAGTCCACCAGTATCAGTAAATATGCACAATCTCTGAAGAAGTAAAAGTCATTTAAATAATTCCACACTAAATAAATCTGTAACTAATGAAGAGGTTGCTGCTAGCAAGCAACTTTATATGTCATTGTTTCATCTACAAATAAAGTGCCTGTTGCCCTTGAGGAATAAATTGCCTATGTTGCATTAAGAAAAAAATGATAAGCTAGTAATATCGCAATAGGGAATGGATGGCAAACTGATAAAAGGTTCATAGTTACTAAGTATCTTCACCAAAAAGGACTGCAGTATCCACCCCCTTTACAACATCAGCCATGTATCTACCTACTGTGGCAGTAGAACCCACAGCCTTCTACATCAAAAGCAAGTACACTACCTGTTGTGCTATTAACAATGCAAAAAGACTCAGCATAAGCAGCACTAAACTTTTGTTCCCCTGCAGCTCTCAGCTCCTTGTAAAATCTACTCGACACTCAACTGTATCTCTGAACTTTGCGGCACAAGAAATCTGGAAAAAGCCGAAATGTATTGGGGTGGGGGGACAAAAGCTTAAAAACCAGGCACTCATTTTAAACATTGCTTGTATAATGTTGGAAAGTTGCTAGAATAAAATGCTGTGTTACCACCATACATTTCACTGCCAAGTCTTGAACCCAGGGGACCCTGTGCAAAACAGTCAGAGAAAAATACCACTATGCCAAATCAGCTGTTTTGTGAAAGAGAGAAAGGCTGAAACTTAAATGGCAACCTTTTAGTGAATTCAGTTCTCACCATAGCTGTCAACCTCTTAGCACGAAACACCTGAACAAAGCTAATAATGGGGGAATACAGCCCCCAAACATTCAGTGAATTGAGTTCTCACCATAGCTCTCAACCTTAGCACAAAATATCTGGACAAAGCCAATAATGGGGGAATACAGTCCCAAAAATAGGGACAAATTTCAAATATCCATGCTATAAACTTAGAAAATTGCTAGAATAAAAGGTTTTGTGTTACCATTTACTTTCTGAAGAATATGAAGTCTGAAATTCAAATGCCTGTTATTTTTAAACATTTGTTAACCAGAAAACTAGTCTGACTTGGAACAAAAGCCAATTTTCAGCAGAGCAGGGAGAAACACTCCAGACAAGTCTTTGTAAGATGGGAGCTCATGCAAACACCACACAGAAGGCACCCCAGCCAAGAATCAAACCAGAATACCTGTAGCCATCAGGCAACAATGCTACCAGTGCACCACTGCACTGCAGATACTGCAAGGAAAAATGAAGATACAGAAACCACAAATTTTATAAGGAACAGAACAAATATGAGGCAAAAATCTGCAAATTTGTTACAAATGGTGGTGGATAGGGAATTCAGGCCCTTGACACCTGCACCCAAGGTACAGGGTTCAAGTCTGAGTATTCTCTACCCACCACGATGTGTTCTAGATACACACACACACACACACACACACACACACACACACACACACACACACACACAAACACACACGCACACCTTCCTTGGCAGCAGCAGCAGCAGCTAAATCCTCCATACCTGCAAGGCTAACGGCTGGTTCCTTGGCAGCAGTAGCTAAATCCTCTGTGCCTGCAAGGCTAATGGCTGGTTTCCTCTCAGCATCAGCTGGTTTCCGTTTTCCTGGCACACGAGAGAATGCTGGAGGCTCCAGCCTGTGGGTGATGCAGTCTGGTGTTCTTCTGTTCTGTGCGGTTGTCACTGCACATACTTCTGGGGCTGCAGGACAGAGGTGCCTTTTTCCTCTATCTGGACTGCCTAACACAACAGTCTGGAGTTCTGTGAGTACCAGGAACTCCAAGCACACATGCATGGAGTTCTGGATCTTCCTTTCCTTCCTTCTTTCTACAGGTGGGGGGCTGCAGTCCTGCACTTCTATAGCACGAGCCACCCCTGTCTCTGAGACAGTTTACAACCCACCTAGTGATATAGAGGTTGATGCCTAGCTTAGTGAGTTTTTCTATGATTCCTGAGTGGTAAATGGTATCAAAGGCCTTGGCCAGATCAAGGTAGGCTGTATGATCTACATTGCTTCATCCACAGCTCTGGTGACTGACTCAAGGAAGTCGACCAGGTTGAGCAGGCATGATCTACCCTTTACAAAACCAAACTGTGTGGGATCCAGAGTTAGAGATTCTCTATATCCTTGTTTATTTGGTCCATGATGATGAGTTCCATAGCTTTGCATGTCAGACTTGTACATCTGAGTCTCTGACTATTCCATACAAGGCAGTGTGGAATTCGCAGAAAATCTGTGATGGACCCTTTTCCAGAACTGCCCTGCAGCAATACCAAATTTCAGATCCAGAGAATGGCAAAAAATTGTTACAGACATAAATAAATAACATTAAGACTTTACCTTATATGCCTTCAGTCAGGAACAACACTTCAGGATGTGCAAACAGAAATTTTATTTTTACAGAGCTGGGGGACTGTCTTTATGTGAATGATGATGAAAAATATTTAAATGATAACCTTATATTTTACCAGAGGTTTGTAGATGATTGTTTTTTCCTTTGGAAAGGATCTTTACCTGACCTCATGGAATACATATCATACTTAAATGGTACTACTGACTTCTTAAGGTTTAAGATAGAAGTCTCAAATGAATCTGTAAATTTTCTGGATATTACAGTTAAAAAATATAATAATAATATAGAAACTATGGCTTTTAAAAAAGAGGTAGCATCTGGTAGATATTTACATGGAACCAGTATGCATGCGCCTCATGTGTTTAAAGGTATAGTTAAAGCCCAAATGGCCAGAATCAGTAGACTTAATACTACTAATGAGATATTTCTAAAACAGATTGATGAAATCCATGAGGACTTTATAAAAAGTGGTTATTCCATAAATTTACTTATGAATGTTAAACAACATATTATATCATGTAGGGACACACTTTTTAAACCTATCTTCCACATGACATCTAATGAAGGAGATACCCCTAGGACATCATCAAATACTGACTCTAATGTAAGATTTACTATGTCATTTAATCCGATGACATATGCCATCAGAGATATAGTAACTAAATACTGGAAGGTTCTGTTAGCACAAGAAGAAATTAAGTTAATAGTAGGAGATAGGCCTCAGTTCAGCTATCGAAATATGAGAACACTAAAATACATATTGGGGTACAAGGACTTTAATAATATAAGAACTACAAGGAGTGTGATAATGAGACCTGGTACTTATGCTTGTCACAATTGTAGCTGCTGTGGAGATATATTTAAATATGCAAATGATAAATCATGTCATTTAAATACTGATAATTTTATACATCCTATATCGAAGAGAATATTTAAATTCTATGGCCATGGTACTTGTGTCACTAATAATGTAGTATATACAGCAACTTGTGAGACATGCCCATCATTCTATGTGGGCAAAACCACAAGGAAATTCAAAGAGAATTATAGAACATAAATCAAATATTAGATTATGTAATGAAAATAATGCTTTATATAAACACATACAAATCCATGGAATTAATCATAATTTTAAGTTTAGAATAATTGAACAGGTAATAGCAACAAATAGAGGAGGTGATTTGTCTAATCTTCTAGATTTGAAAGAATATGAATGGATAGTGAGACTTGCGGCCGATATAGACCCAGGTCTAAATGCTAGTGTATCTATAAAACCTGTTTTGACAAAGATACAGCATACTAGATTAAAGTAATAATAATATAGTTATATGTATATGGTGTATTTTTAATATAAATTTTAGATGTTTTATAAGTAATATTTTGTATTTGATTAATGTTGTCTATCTATCATGTGATTATGGCTGTAGGTCATATGATAGCTACTATGTATAAATAGGCGTGTTTTAATATACCTGATGTTATGCATTGAAAAAGGGTTGTTTAACCTGAAAGCTTTGTGGTGTCTATATAAAGGTTTTTTACTCAACAATCGTGTTTTTGGATTTATCTGGATCTATTTCTACATCTGATTCGTTTATGGACTGTCTTCATAGCCCTTGATGAAGCATTCTAACTTTACATACAAAAAATGTATTTTTATACATTTTCTTATCAAACAGGTCATGCAATTTCCTTACGTTACAATAACGGTGTCCTATAGAAAACTTTTCAAATGTCCTCATCCCTCGTGATTTTTGCAACAGCCTTCACGTGAACACCTTTCTATACATGCTCCACCTGCTTCCAATGGATCTTGTTTTTGACCTTGGATGTTTCAAACCTGCCCTTGCAACAATGCACTCCTAGCCTGGAGGAGTCAGGCTAACAAAATTCCTTTTGTAGTAACAATATGCCTCCACTTTATGCAACACGTACTATTCTCTCTTATTATACACTAAAAGAATGCTGTTTAAGAAACAGCAGTACTGTAGGCTTATGAAGCTGTATTTTTTCCCAGCCCTGGATACAAATTATATTTGCTTTTTAACAATAATATTATAGCATCAATAAACTGAAATTAATATACATTTTAATAAGCTGGTCTTGTCCCATAATAGTTTCCTCCCTCTGACACTATCAGTGTCATACCATTATATTTTATTTTTTTTAACTTGATAAAATATGCCTCAGCATTATAATATTTATCATTAATTTTTGTCAAAATAGAACTGGTATTGATTTGAGCATGCAGTTACATTTCATGTGCAGGTGAGGTTAAACATCTTGTAATTACAGCCTTTAGAATAGAAAATGCCAAAATGATTACAAGTGTAATAAAAAGTACAATGACAATACCCTGGATTGTGTTAGTTTCCAGGTTACCAAAAATACTGCCCAACCATCCAAAAAGTGTCTAATTTTTGGATGTGCTGTCCAAATCTTTGGCCCTTTGTTTCATGAAATTTGCCAGTTTTTCCTGTTCATCATGACAGTCAGTAATATATGAACAGCAACTCTCTATGAGGGCACATGACCCCCCCCCCACCTTTTTTGCAGCAAGCATTTTATCACATGCCATTCAATTTTGTAACACCACAGTTCGCATTTCAGTCATTTTTTTATTTGCACATCCTGAAGTGTTATTTATTTATGACTATAACATGTGTGAACAAGAGTTGTATGATTTATATTTTACAAATCAGAAGGGAGATAGACTCTACAATCTTGATGCTGAAGAAAGAAATGCTATATCTGCACTTTGTTTGAATAAGTATATAATTATTAAACCTGCAGATAAGGGAGGCATGGTTGTGGTGATGAATACTTCCCAGTATAATGAATGGACACAAACATTTTTGTCTGCTGGAATGACTTTTGTTAAAGTTGAAAAAAATATATATATATGACACTATTATGAAAGTTAAATGTTTTCTCTATGAATTACTGATGGATGGTATGTTAACACCTGAAACTTATTGTTACTTGTATCTAGCCAATTCTGTTGTTCCATTTATCTATGGACTGCTTAAGATCCATAAATGTTTAGTGAAGCTACCTATGAGACCGATTGTCTCAGGTAAGAATCAGGCCACTGTAGCCATCTCCAAATATGTACATAAACAACTAGCCCCTTTGTTGAATCATTGTCATAACTTTATCAGATATACTCATCACTTCCTACAAGCTCTAAATAACTGATCGTTAAATAATGTACATTAAGATATTTTTTTAGTAACTATGGACATCAAATCCCTTTTCACAGTCATCCCTTATGACCATGAGTCCATACTTGAATACTTGACTATACATAAGGTATATGATACATCTAAAGTGGAGTTTTTATGCTGTATGTTAGACTGTATTTTAAATAATAATGTATTTACATTTAATGATAGTTATTACCATCAATGCTTGGGGGTGGCAATGGGTACACCGGTCGCAAATACCTACGCAAATCTGGTTTGGCTAGATGGGAGGAGAAGAATATGTTCTCTGAAACAGAGATGGGATTTAGAGATAAGCGTCTAGTATTTTTCAAAAGATTTGCAGATGATGTCTTTCTTTTGTGTAAAGACACAAGAGAAGAGCTAGCAGTGTTTATAAATTGCTTACATTCTACTACAGACATTTTAAAATTTGATGTTAAATCTTCCTATGTGGATATGAATTTTTTTAGATATATTGGTTTCCAGGCATGATGTTTCCTTTGATTCGGTAATACATAGGCAAGATATACAAGCAGTTAAATATGTGCATTCACAAAGCATGCATACCAGATACATCTTTAAGGGAGTAGTGAAAGGCCAATTCATGAGAGTCAGTAGGTTTAGTACTAAGGACCACATGTTTAACACAGAAATGGAAGGAATGGCCAGACATTTTATAGAGAGAGGGTATGATAGTGCTATGATTGATGAGACGTAAGAAATAGTAAGTAAATTAAGGAAGGATATGGCTAAGCCCTAAGGTAAGACTGATAGACTGTCTGATTAGATATGTGGAAGTAAGGGTGTAAGTAAGGTAAACTATATGATGAAGTTCAACAGGCATATGAGATCTATCCAACAGATTATTAAAAAGAATTGGGCCATTTTAGTATCTAATCAGGAGGTTAGTGAGGTAGTAGGGACCTTGCCATGATTTGTGTTTAGGAAAGAAAAGAATCTGAAGCAATATTTATGCTATAAAGATATGAGCATTAATAATATGGTGAAGAGCTTTGTTCATAGGTTCATAGGTTCATAGGTTTATACTAGGCTATCTGCCCTAAGGCATTTATAAGCCTAGCCCAAAGTTATGTGGCTTACGCCACCCCTTATGTTAGAAATAATGTGCCCATTAGTTTGTTGTGCCTCTGTCCAGCAGTGACACAGAGATGATTCCCGGGGTAAACCTACGATCTCCCATCCACCGGTCAAGATTTCTCTTGAACAGAGCCAGCCAGGTGCTCTGCCTCACATGGACCGGGATTTTATTCCACAGCATGGGGAGTCTCTGGGTGATAAATCTATCCCTCCAGCACGTCCTATTTATATCCGTGCTAAGGTTTAAGTCACTTGCTCTAGTGGTTCTAGTGGATTTGGATATTTTGAGGTGGAGCATGTCCATTAATTCCGGGTTGGTCATGGCCTTGTATGTCAGGCACAGGTCACCTCTGAGCAGACGGTATGCAACTGAATAGAGTTGGAGTTTCTTCAGTCTGGTAGTATATGACAGGTTTTGGAGTCCCTTTATCCTTTTGGTGAGGAACTTTTGGGGTCTCTCCAATTGCTGCAGGTGTCGGGTGAGATACATCCCGAATGGGGCATTGTACTCGATCATTGGTCTGATAAGTGAAGAGTACAGGGGAACAATGACCTCACTTGATCTGGATGTGAATCCCTTCATGATCAGATGGGCAATGTAGAAGGTCTTTCGAACCACTTTAGCAATGTGAGTGTCAAGCGAGAGGCCACTGTCAACCTGGGTACCCAGGTCCCTGATAACCTCTTCTGTGCTTAGTGGGTTGCCACCTATATGGTAGCTTGGGGTTACCTTGTTTTTCCCGAAGGGTATGACTATACACTTTTTTGCGTTTAACTTCAGGCCATGGCTCTGGCACCAGCTATCAGTTTCCATGAGACCCCTCTGAAGGATGTCTGTGTCCGATGTACTATCCACTATGGCACCCAGTTTGCAGTCATCCGCAAACTTTGTCAGCCATAGTCCTCCTATGTTTTCCTGTACTTCTGAGAAGTAGATGCCGAACAATAGGGGGCCAAAAACTGAGCCCTGTGGGACACCACTTGTAACCGGCTTGGAGTCTGACATGGCTCCAGCAACTCTAACCCTGTGGGTTCTGTTCTTTAGCCAGTTTGCAACCCATCTTGTGACATATGGGTTTACACTTAAGCTGGTAAGTTTCTCTACGATACCCGAGTGGGGTATTGTGTCGAAAGCTTTTGCAAGGTCAAGGTAGGCTGTATGGACTGCCTTTCCCTCATCAATGGCCTTGGTAACTGTTTTGAAGCAGTCGACCAAGTTCAAAAGGCAAGATCTGCCCTTGACAAAGCCAAACTGGGTTGGGTCCAAGGTCTGCAAGTCCCCTATGTCCTTGTTTATGAGTTCCATTATGATCCTCTCCATAGCTTTGCAGACCAGGCTTGTTAAGCTTATGGGGCGGTAATTACCAGGGTCTGTTGGAACCAAACCATGTTATAACTGTACACATTGCAAAGATATTAACACTGACTTATATTTTATGCATCCACTTAGCCAAAGAATGTTTGAATTTAAGGCCTCAGGAACCTGCAATACAGAAAATGTGATATATTTTGCTAATTGTGTCTGCTGCAGATGTTTTTATGTTGGCAAGACCAATAAAAAATTGAAGGAAAGAATCAGTTCACATTTTTCTGATATCCGTAGGAATGTTCCTACTAATGCTCTAGCTAAACATGTGGCAATGCTAGGTCTAGAGCATGGATTCCAGTTTAGGATTTTGCAAGTTGTAATTAAAAATAAAAATGGGGGAGATTTAGTGAATAAAACAGAATTGGCTGAGTATAAATGGATCAACTATTTCAGGGCAGATCACCCACCTGGGTTAAATAGTAGTATTAGTATAAAGCCTGTTTAAAGAGAAAAACATGACCTGGTGTAGGTAGAAAAAATGTTGAGTCTTTAAGTTTATTAGTATATGTATGTAAAGATCTTTGATCTGTGTTGGGGCACTTTAAAGTACTAAGTACTATTAACATTGTCTTTTCATTGATTGGCTGTGTTTTCTTATATATATATAGGAAGTTTAATTACTTGTTTTTTATCATACATTGAGGAAGAGCTTTACTCGAATGCTTTGTTGGCGTTTACTGCGTTATTGTGGTTTTATTAAATCAAACGTCATTAAATGGTGGACATTTGGCTATTTTTTCACTTATACCAAGAAATAACAGAATTAATACATCACCAATAAAGTTAAACACTTCATCCTCGCCAACACTTTGATTGGGAAGTCTTGTTTCAGCCAAGCAGGAGTCTCTATCAGGAAAGTCCTTGGGCAATGCATCCATTACACAGGTGAGGCTTCTGTCTGACTGAGCAGAAAGTCCCATCTTTTAAAAGCTGTGCGTGTTGACACACACAGGATTAGCAAAGATTAAGTCAAAACAAAGCATAGGCATTGGCCGGATGCCCAGAAATGCTCCAAATAAGTCTGCTAGTTCCTATGGTTAACTGAAAACATAAAGGAATGTGCAAAACAAGTTATGTGCCAGGTCTCAGGTCATGGAGCTTGTGCATAAACAAGATGGAATGTGTAAAACAAGTCATAAAGTAGCCTCATTACCATAGTTCCACAGAACAAGAAGGAATGTGAAAAACAAGTCATAAAGTAACCTCATTCATATAGTTATATAGAAAAATAGAGGAAAATACAGCATAAAGAATATTAAGAAGTTATGAACCTACCATAACGTTCCATGTTAGTTGTCTTCTTCTCGCCTTCTTTCTTGCTGGATGGTTCGGAGCCGATCTTTGGCTCCGACTCGGCCAATACTAAAGCTTGAGAGCTAATTCCACTGGCTCGAGGCTCCCCTATATCCCACAATGCTAGGCGGTAACTACTCAGATCTCATTTGATAGCTATACCAAGCAACCCTAGTCTCCAAAGAATGGAGAAGGGAAACCCACCTCCATAACAACCTGCGTGAAAGGAATCGCAGACCTAACAAAGGAGAAAAGGACTAAACAGCACACCAAAACCACAGTAAAAACCACGATCCACACTTGATTGAAGAAAAAAAGCCAAAGCTCTTTAATACGACAAGTCCGTAAAACAGTTAGTTGAGCGCTTTCATGTATAAAATACACTTCCTCAGAACAAATAACAAACCTAAAAACTCACTTTACATACTTAAAAAAACGCCAAAATTAATTGATTAGAAACTACGCCCTCACCTTGTTCTTAAAAAAACAGTGTATAATTCCTCACATATAATGCATTGGTAACATATAATGCAACAAAAACTACGTTATACATTGAAAAACAGTAGAAATTCATAACAATAAGCTGCAGATGTTGTTAGAATACTAACTGTGAGTACCTTAACAGTGTATCCTTATCCAAGAATAATAAATATTGTGCAAGTATGGGAGTGAATATAATTTTAAGGAAAATATGTATGTTTAACCCATAGGGGTGTTAGGTATTCCTAATCAAGGGTTTGGTGGGAATCATTTCATTTAAACCTGGAAGGCAAGCTGCATTTAACTTCAACTGCCATTTAATTTCCTTCTCTACTGTTTCTACTGTTTTGGATAAGGCTTATACCAACATCAGCTTTATCTGACAGTTTATTACAATATGTTCTACTGTGGTTCACATTAGTATTAAACAGAGGTTCATTTGTAGTATATTACTACTTGGTTTTATTATAAGGATTAGAGTTTTTTAAGAATAACATTTTCAATGTATAACGTAGTTTTTGTTGCATTATATGTTACCAATGCATTATATGTGAGGAATTATACACTGTTTTTTTAAGAACAAGGTGAGGGCGTAGTTTCTAATCAATTAATTTTGGCGGTTTTTTAAGTATGTAAAGTGAGTTTTTAGGTTTGTTATTTGTTCTGAGGAAGTGTATTTTATACATGAAAGCGCTCAACTAACTGTTTACGGACTTGTCGTATTAAAGAGCTTTGGCTTTTTTTCTTCAATCAAGTGTGGATCGTGGTTTTTACTGTGGTTTTGGTGTGCTGTTTAGTCAAAGGAGAAAAGGAGGTAGAAGAGCTTGTGGGAATGACGACTTCCAGAGGAAGATCACAAATTGAATTCCTATCGGTCTGTCCAGGCTTGGGGGAAGGAGGGTGGGACGCAAGAAAGAAGGCGAGAAGACAACTAACATGGAACGTTATGGTAGGTACATAACTTCTTAATGTTAAGTTGTCTATCTCGCCTTCATTCTTGCTGGATGGGACCGCATCCCTAGCACCTTATCCCGGGTGGCCTATCGGAACAGTCTCTTGAGAACAGTGGAACCAAAGTTGGCATGGTTTCTGGAGACCATGTCCAATTTATAATGTGAAATGAAGGTATGAGGAGAAGCCCAGGTGGCTGCTGCACAAATGGAATCTATTGGCAGCCTATCCTGAAAAGCTACAGATGTAGCTAATGCCCTAGTTGAATGAGCTCTAGGTCTTGAAGGAAGTTTTTGATGTCTGATCTCATAGATGAAGGTAACTGTAGAGGTGAGCCATCTAGAGAGGGATACTTTAGTAACAGGAAGGCCCAATTTCCCTTCCGCATATGACAGAAACAGTTGATCAGATTTTCTGAATTGTTTAGTCCTGTCTAAGTAATATCTAAGTTGGCGGTGAACATCCAGGAAATGTAGCTTTTGTTCCGACCTGTTTGAATAGTTAGGGAAAAAGACGGGGAGATCAATAATTTGGTTTAGGTTTGCTTGAGAGGAAACCTTAGGTAAAAAGGATGGATTAGTATGGAGGGATACCCTATCTTTGTGAAACACTAAGTAAGGAGGATGACTGCACAGAGCATGGAGTTCAGATACCCTTCTCGCTGAAGTTATAGCTACCAGAAAAAGTGTCTTCCAAGAAAGCAACTTCAGAGAACATGAAGCCGCCGGTTTGAAGGGGGGAAGGATTAAGGATGCCAGAACCAAGTTCAAATCCCATTGAGGCGGGGGATCTTTGATTGGAGGTTTGAGAAGAAATACACCCCTTAAAAAGGCTTTACAGAGTTTGTGAGCCATGATGCTAGACTCCGAGACACCTACATGAAAATTAGATATGGCAGCCAGTTGAACTCTAATGGTAGATGCAGATGATCCTAAATGAAAAAGCTCTGCTAGAAAGTCTAGAATAGACTGGATAGGTGCAGTAAAGGGATCTATGTTTTTTGATGTTGCCCAAAAAGAGAAGCGTTTCCATTTGCTACTATAAATCTCCTGGGTAGAAGATTTATGAGAGGCTATCAAGATATCTCGGACCGAGTGAGATATTGAGGGAAGCCTGGCTAAGGTCGGAATCGGATGAACCACACTGTGAGGTTTAAAGAATGCAGAAATTGGTGCAGCTGACCCGATTGGTGGGTTAACAGATCTGGTACTGGGTCCAGATGCCAAGGCTGCTCCAAAAGGTAATGATGAAGAAAAGGAAACCATATCTGTCGAGGCCAGTAAGGGGCAATGAAGATCATTGTCACTCTCAAAGCGATGGCTTTCTGAATTAGTTGAGATATCAGTGGAAAAGGGGGAAAGGCATATAGAAGTCCCCGGGGCCAATCGTGGACTAGAGCGTCTCTGGTGGGATGGCCTGGTAATGGGAAGAGAGTGAAGAAGTCATGACACTTGCTGTTTTGGGGAGTAGCAAAAAGATCGCAGCAAGGGTGGCCCCATCTTAGGAATACTTCTTCTAGAACTGATTTCTTCAGAGACCACTCGTGGGGCATGAGAATTGCCCTGCTCAACTTGTCTGCAATCATGTTGGATTTCCCGGGAATGTGCGTTGCTATCAGAAAATGCTGAGAAGAGATCACCCACTGCCAAAGTCTGAGTGCCTCTCGACATAAAGGGTATGATCTGGTTCCGCCTTGTTTGTTGATGTACCACACTATGGACATGTTGTCTGTCTGAATTGCAATAGTCCCAGTGGGAAGAGAGTTGTGAAGGGCTTGCAACGCTAAAAGCACTGCTCTCATCTCTAAGACATTTATGTGCAAGTGGCACTCGAAAGGTTACCACGTGCCTTGGACTGTCCTGCCCTGATAATGCCCCCCCACCCGATCAGGGAGGCGTCTGTTGTCAACGTGGTGACTGGGGGGGGGGTGAAGGGTCTTCCACGGAGAACCTGGGGTGATGTGCTCCACCAAGACAGTTGATTCTTGCATGATTGAGTTATCAATATGGTATGGGACATCGGGAGCTGTTGGAAGGACCATTGAGTAAACAGCATCCATTGGAGGATCCTCATGTGAAAGCGAGCTAAGGAGAGAAGGGGAATAGCTGCTGCTATGAGTCCTAACACCTTCAAAACTAGTCTGGCTTTGACTTTGTTGCATTGTAAGAGAAGGGAAACTTGTTTTCGAATGTCTGACACTCTCTGCTCTGTGAGTCTGGCTGAAAGATTGAGTGTTTCTAAGGTGGCACCTATAAAGGTAATAGATTGACAAGGCGACAAGGCAGATTTTCCGAAATTTATTGAAATGCCTAGAGCTTGGCAAGTTTGGATGGTGAAGTCCCTGGACAGAAGAAGTTGATGTCTGGTGGTGGCGGTAAGGAGCCAGTCATCTAAATATGGAAACACCTGGAATCCTTGACGTCTCAAGTGAGCCGCGACCACTGCCATGCATTTGGTAAACACTCAGGGGGCTGTAGTGAGACCAAAGGGCAGGGCTCTGAACTGGTAGTGACTGGCTCCCAGCCTGAAGCGGAGAAATCTTCTGGAGCGTCTGTTCATCTTGATATGGTAGTACGCGTCCTGAAGATCTATCGAGCACATCCAATTGTCCTGACCCAAGAAGGGTAGAATGGACTGTAGCGTGACCATCCAGAATTTTGTTTTCCTGACATACTTGTTTAAGTTGCTGAGATCCAGTATGGGTCTCCAGTCCCCTGTTTTCTTTGGTACCAAAAAGAATTTGGAGTAGATTCTGGATCCTTGCTGGTCTGCTGGGACTGATTGGATAGCTCTTTTTGATAGCAGCTTTGAAATTTCTAATGCTGCTTGTACCCTTAGACAGGGTGGAACGTCTGGAAGGGATCCTTTGGGTTGGGATGGGATGTGAGTAAAGGGAATTTTGTAACCCTCGGATATGATTGACTGTACCCATTTGTCTTGAGTAAGGGAAAGCCAGACTTTTGGGTACAGGGATAACCTTCCCTCGACTGCCTCCGAAGGTGGACAGCCGGGCAGCCCCTCAGGGATGCTGAAAGGGTTTATCAGAGAACGTTTCTCTGCTACCCTGGTTTTGCGGACCTCCGCTGCCTCTAGGGCGGCATCTATTGTTATTCCCCCCTCTGCCTCTAGAGGGAAATCGGCCTTGTGTGTCAGATGAGACTCCCTGGGACTGTTTACGGAACCACATCTTTCCTCCCATCTGACCTTTGAGATAGGGTCTAGAAGGGGTAGAAAAATGGACTCCTATGGCAGAGAGAGTCTTACCTTCTACCTGACACCTGGTCAATGTATCCTCCACCTGTGGACCAAATAAGGATGATCCATCAAAGGGAGAATTGGTGAAGGATGCCTTGAAAGGGTCCGCAAAGTTGCACAGCCGCATCCAGGCATGACGTCGTAAGGCAACATCTGTGCCTGTGGCTCTACTCGCCCCATCTGCAGCATATGAGATAAGCCACATGGAGGAGTTAACGATGGAATTTAGGGTTGCCAACTGGGAGTTCATTCTGTCTTGGAACCCCTCAGCTGTAGGATCCTTTATCACTTCACTCATATCCTTGAGTAAATCTCTCTGGAGACAAGTAAAGTGGCATAAGTAGTTCAGCGACCGCATTGAAAAGGTCGCTGATGAGAACATCCACTTACCGTACCTGTCCATGGCCCTAGATTCCTTATTAGGAGGATGGACAGGAACCGAAGGATCGGCTAACTCCTTCTTAGTGGCCGCGGGCCACCACCATGGCATCAACAGGGACACCTTTGGATAAAAAATCTTTATCTCTAGGGGCAGTAATAAACTTAGATGGCCTCCTCGAGATGGGTTCCACTGAATCAGGAGCCGTCCAGGCCTTCCTTGCCAACACTTCCATAAGGGGGTCAAAGGGAGGGGACACCCAGGAGATAGAAGGGCGAGAGCCAAACGCCTCAAGATACACTGACTCATCCTCCGAAGGGTTAAGGGCTGGCCAGTTCCCCCTCTGTTTCAGGATCTCAAGGATGTCAGCAAATGAGACATCCTCAGAGGGGGATCGAGGGGAACCTTCAGATTCCTCTAAGTCAGTGTCAGAAGTGATAGACTCAGGGGAGTCAATGTGCTTCTTCTTGCACTGCCTCTTCCTAGGGGGATCTCCTACCGGGTCAGGAGAGGCCTCGGAAGAGGAGGAAATTCCCAATGGGGAAACTTGAGGAGTTGGCTCTCTGTGGTCTAATGCAAGGGGGTGGGTAGAAATCACCGCAGGCACTGAAGATGGAGGGGCTGATGGAGCTGACTGTGGGGCAGACCCTGGTTCTAGCACACTCTGCATGACCTCAAAGGCACCCCTATCAGGCAAGGCCAGAGGTCCTCGCTCCGAAGAGACAAGGACCCCCCCCAGCACCGACAGGGACGGCTCCAAGGCCAATGTCGGAGCCGAACTCACCAGCACCAAAGCCCCGAGAGGGAGAGTGGGGTCGGACAAGGGTCCGATGCCACTCATCCCCTCAGAGCAGACGAGGGAAGCTCGGCACCGAGATCCCTCCAAGGAGGAGATCGGAGCAGATGATGGAGCCAAAAGGGAAGGTATCGGATCCGACGCACTGACAGTCATGGCTCCGATGAGCCCTGGCTCCAAACTCAAAGGAGTCGGAGGAGGAATACATTGGGGAACGGAAATAGCCACTGACTGCTGAGTCGGGCTATGCAGCATTTGGGCCAGTGCCTCGGACTTCAGAAGTCTACTCACTACCCTTTGAAAATCGTGGTCAAATAGCCTGGAAGACCATGAGGAATGTGTTCTATGGCTCTGTTCAGAAAGAAGAGGGGATCCTGGTGCCGAGTGTACAGAGCCGATAGAGGGGGATCTAGATCTCTTCCTAGAAGGTTGCTCCGATAAGAGTATCAGAGCCAACGGAGTCTTATCAACCTCGGCTCCAGCTGGAGCCGAGGTAACAGTATGAGGCTTGGAAACATTGGTTCCGGCCGGAGCCGATGTCGAAGCAGACTTTACATCTCCAGAAGTCGACTCAGAAATCGGAGCCGACTGTTTGGAAGTCTTAGAAGGCTTCCCCGACACAGACTGAGTCGGGGGGCCTTCAGGCTTTAATAAGCCACACAAGATTCATTTATTCTTGTGTTCCTGTAGGACTCTAGGGCTAAAACCATGGCAAACAGCACAAGAGTCCTGCGGGTGCAAAGGTCCCAGGCAATACACACAAGAAGTGTGACCGTCTGTCAGAGACATTTTCTGACAGCACGAGTCACACTTCTTGAAGCCTGAGACCTTAGATTCCTTAGACATAATAAAAGGTCCAAGAAAACACACACACACACACACACACACACACACACACACACACACACACACACACAGGCCTTAATAAACAATAAAATACCAGTCGCACAAGGGGACTAGAAGAAGGAGGGGGAAGGGGCCTAAGGCCTAAAACTAAAAGGGGAATAAAAGAAGGAATTAAGGGCAACAAAGTTGTTGAACCAGGAAAAAGGGAATTTAAAACTAAATGTTTTATTAAAAAAGGGTACTAGGGGTCTAAGAGTTGAAAAATTTAGAATTAAATTCTTCACTAACCTGCCAGAGCCGGTAGAAAAGCACCTCGTCAGCTAAGCGGCAAACGAGATCTGGGTAGTTACCGCCTAGCATTGTGGGATATAGGGGAGCCTCGAGCCAGTGGAATTAACTCTCGAGCTTTAGTATTGGCCGAGTCGGAGCCGAGGATCAGCTCCGAACCATCCAGCAAGAATGAAGGCGAGATAGACAACTTAACATTATCCCTTTACTATATCAGTTTTACCATACCAAGTCAGCAGTCAACTCACTTACACTCAAGGTATACCTTTCATATCACATTCGTATTACACAGCCCCAGAAGTCAGGTTTGATTAGAAGACCCAGCTGCCAATGGAGCTAACTGAGGGTCTGGAAATCAATAACTGATAGCCAGCTTGATGTGTGATGACCAGCTCACCCATCTCAAAGGGAGAGTGGTTGATTATGAACCTATTGCTGAAATGTCTATGGGGAGAGGCTCAGATGACTGGTACCAACAAGCTCATGGCTACAGGGGATATAACCTGCTAAGCAGCTTGCATTGTTCTAATTATGGAGGAAGTAAAGAGGTGTGGAACTGTATTGCTAACATAACATTCCTCCTTGCAAATCTTCCTTAATATTCTTTACAAATGTTTTTAAACTTATAATGCTGTATGTCTCCTGAAATACCCATAGTAACACCCAGGGAAAACTGTCTATTCTTCCTGCCTTCCCTTCACCTATAAACATCTTGCTAACATATTTCTGTACCATTCATATTAATTTACTCTGTCCCTTAACTTCCTCATCCCTTTCATTCCATAAGCTCACAAACCCATCACTATCCTTCAATACAAACATAATAAAAACAGCTTACCCCAACACATAAACATTACCAAAACTCAACTCCCCCCTGTTGCTTTATACTTTCTAACCATCCCAGTACTCCTCCATCAATCACCAGGTCTACCAGCTCCTCCTTCCAACCCTGGACTATCTCCGACACAGAGCAGAGGCTAGTGTGGAACTTGAGTGTCACTGGGTGTCATGCTAGCAACTGCTTCTGCTGGGGTCCTAAGGATTTTTTTATTTATTGGCCTACCCTCAGTTTTCCTCACACACCCATCCCTGTATTCATCTATTCCATCTGAAGGCTACTTCCCTCTCTGGATCACACCTCGCATCAGTGAGTGTGCAGATAAACACCCTTCCCCAGGGAAAGGCACATCCATCCCTCCATCTTTGCCAGTGCCTCAGACACCCAAGCAGCTAATAGAACCTAGGCCACAATTAGGGCTTTATCCCTCTATACCATGGTGCTGACAATTGTCAAAACCCAGCTTAATAAAACTCTGCTACTGCTGCATTTTTGCTTCCAAAATGCAACATAAAATCAGGAAACCTACCACTAATTCACTTCACACAGAATGTCATCAACAAAAAATATTTATCATTATAGCCATCAGCCTAACACTCACCCTTACTGACACTTTAGCCAAAACAGTCATCATGTGACATTACAACAAAACAACATCTAATTAAAATCGGTCATTGTAAACTCAATAGCATTTCTTTCCTATCAAGACTGTATAAAATTTGCCATCCCTATGACAAGGAAATTATATTAGCAAACCATAAGCTTTTACCAAAAAATGTAAATACTGTCCATTTTTTTCTATCACTAATAACATTATTAAAGGCAAAGGACATGGAGATGAACCCGTATACACCAATACACCCACCTCCTATCCATGCTGAACAAAACCAAACTAATCAACACGGTATCACACAGTATTAACAGCATAAGTAACAAATAGACAACCTTAAAAACTTGGAATTCTATACTGTTAGGAGGATTAATCAGTGTTGCTGCATTTATTTACTATACATTTAGTCACTTTTCAAATGTAGAGCAAACAGCCAGTTTTGGCCAGCTCTGTGAATCATTTAAGAGTGTAGTGGCTAAATCTGGTGAAACTAGGACTGACTGATGCAGTTCTGTGAAGATAATCACTAGTGTTAAAGCTTTAGATGTTTTTCATTGTCTCTTTCGTTTCTCTGTTAATTTATCTCGCGCAAGCAGTTAGGCATTTTTGTCTTATTCTAAGACTCATGGAAATTGAAGCCCCTGTGCACAATGTGTGAAACTTAATTACAGTTTATGAAGTCTGTGATAACTCTATTTTTTTTTGCCATTTTAACTATGTGCAACTTAGTGTTAAAGCAAAGTTTTGGTCAAGTGTGTGGGCAGTCTGAGATACAGTAGTGATTATTCTGTGGGAGAAGAGAAGCTGCTACTGTGAGCTGTGTTGGCTTTTTTTTCCATTGGCCTCTTTGATTTCTTAAGCTCAGCAATATTGTTCTAAATTGTGCTTCACCCAGCACTGCACAAACCTATACTATATAGATGCAGGCACTTCAAATTAAGTTTTACTCTTACTAAGACTAGATAGAGCCATACCCACTAGCAGGCAGTGCTATGGCACTGCCCCTGACTTCATAACCTAGTTGAATTGCTTTGGCTGTTTCTAACTAACTTAGTGCTCAACCGATATTTATTTATTATGCAGCAAACACTTTATTATACTAGCCAATATTCACTATACTACATTCAGAAGAATTTAATCAAGCAAGTCAAATATTGTACAAATAAGTCTGATACCCATATTTTTATACTCTTAGACGAAATGGAAGATCAGTCAAATTACCTTCTCTCATTTGCAAGCCTCATAGCAATTGGTGTACTCAGGCAATGTAGCAACTGTCTGGTGCTTACAGTAAATGAAGTGTCATCAATTTAGCTAAGATGGAGGCATCACTCTCACATATGAACACAGTCTGTGAGCACCACACACCTTCACTTTACAAAAATGCCTGGAAATTACCATATGTTGAAGCTGTAAAAAGGCATTGCCTTAACTCCCAAGGTCAAACAAGTGTAGGACTCAACAATAATCAAACACAATAACACATAGTACCACATCCATAGCTGACTGTCACCAAAAAAAAAACTATCCCTAAACCCAGTACACAAAAACTCTCTACTTATAAAAAATATACTGATGATGGGTGACTCCATAGTCAGGCACACAACCTCTAATCACACAAGAATGGACAAAAATAGGTCAACTGTGAGTTGTCTTTCAGGTGCCAAGATCTCTGATGTTGCAAGGACCCTCAAAACTCTTAATCCAAACTAGTATGACTATGCTATGGTGGTGGTCCATGTGGATGTAAATGACCTGGCACAGAAAACATTGAAGGATATCCAGGGAGAGATTTTTGAGATTTACATGCATGTTACAAACACAAGAATGGCTCTGGTAATGATCAGAATCCTTCCTTCTCCAATAATTATGCCAAGGTAGAAAGAAATGATGAGTGGGTTCAATAACTGGCTGATTAAATAGTGTTATTGGAGTGGACAATATCAAGGTAGCACTGCTCAATGTTATGAGTCCAAATGACAAATTGCATGACCTTGAGGGCCTCCTGCATTTGGTGCACATTCATGTGTGAAATATGACTAAAAGTGCAGAAAGCACTCCCTCTGTGCAAGGGTTTTGAACTTACCACTCCTTTAGACCAGATGGGAAGTGCAGTGATGTATCCATATTTGTTAAAGAGCACATTATCTTCAGACAAATTCCTAAAGACCCACAAGCCAAGCGTATTGACATACAAATAACACTAAATAAAACTATCAGATTATAGCATGTTACTGGACCCCCTTGATGCCTCTTGAGAGCCATATTCTATAACTAAATATACTGAATGAATTTCAAATACATAGGCTTGCCATCATCTTGGGAGACTTTAACTGCCCATTGATAAACCTGAATACCTATACCACAATTGTAGGTTATGCTGAAAAATTACCTGATTTCATAAACAAGAACTCCCTGGACCAAATAGTCAAACAACCCACTAGAGGGCAAATTATTCTTCACCTAGTCCTTTCCAATAGAGCAACTATATACACTATTCCATTGGTGTACATTTCCACAGTTAACTTTGAACTTCTTCAAAATCCTCAAAACATCAGATGTAAATATCACAGTATGCAAACACTTCAAATGTACTAATATTCTACAATTCTATGATGAAGTCTCAAAATTCAAATGTAACTGTAACCCCAAAACAATGACATAGCTAGTAGTTATGTAAATAAACTGCACAGTCGCCTAAAAAAATGTATTAATCTGACAGTCCCAAACAGAACTAAACAAAATGTGAAGTTAAAGGACAAACCAGCCTAGTGGTCCACATGCATACATAAACAGTACAATAAAAGAAAAAGCATATTAGAATATAGATTAAAACAAAAGATCCACAAACTCAAGGTCATCATCAAAAAAATTATCAAAGGAACTGAAAAATACCATCAGGAAATCAAAGACATCCCATAGAGTAAGACTGGCTTTAAAAGCTAAAGATAATTACATCCATTAATCATTCGTTAGTTACATCAGAAAATTAAGAAATAACACCTAATATTAAAAAAAAATGCCACAACCTAGTTGGATCCAGTAGATGTGGCAATTATATTTCATAACAAATTCAGTGCAAATTTCACACAGACTGACAACTTTATAAAAACAACATATTGTAAAGGATTTCAAACCTCCTATCATTACAAAAGAATGCTTGCTAAAGGTACTTTCCAAAAAAAAAAAAAAATACGTCCTCCATGGGACCTGATAACATTTCTGGCTGCCTGCTGAACAGCACTAAACAAGAGCTGGTCAACTCCCTCCTACAGTTATTCAGCCTAAGTGAAGCCTCTGGCTTTGTTCCCACTGTATGGCACACAGCAGTTGTGATGCCACTTCACAAGGGTAGCCCTACCACAGACTCCAGAAATTACAGACCTATTAGCCTGTTCAGTCTCATCTCCAAGGCCATGGAACAGGTACAACTGACATTTTAAAACTCTTATACCACTATCCCAGGCAGTTTGGCTTTGTTAATCTGGCAAACTTCTTTGACAGATTAACATAAGCCATGGACAGCACAGTCAGGCTGTCTATCTAGCATATCTTGACCTTGCCAAAGCATTTGATACCATTCCACATGCTAACATAATTAACAAGCTAAATGTGATCCAAAATGATCCCCATGTAGTTAGATGTTAGCAAATTCATTCAGGGGCAGAACTCACATAGTGAGGGTGGCAGGTGCATCTTTGGCGAGCATGGAGGTAACAAGTTGAGTCCCTCAGGGATACATACTAGCACCTATGCTATTCGACATATACTTCTCTGATCTTCAAAACAAGAGCAGGTATCTCCAGTTAACCAAGTTTGCAGATGATTGTAAACTGAGCGTCATCCTCAAATCTTCTGACATGCAGAAGCTACAGCTTGAACTTACACATACTAATAGCTAGTGCACAAAAATGGGCTAAAAAGTGCAATATTGTCACATTTGGTAAACAATCCTTCAACAAAGCTTATAGTCTAGACAACATCCCACTTCAAAAATGAAGATGTTGTGAGAAACCATGGATCATATAGATAATTCCCTCTCCTTTGATCATTATGTTGCAATAGCGGTTAGGAACTCCTTCTGTTTGGCACAGCTGATCACAAACCATATCGCTTCTGCATCCAAATAAGTCCTCGGCCTTCTGTATTCCACATTCATCACAGATTATAATGCCACCTTTGGAATGATTCTTAATAGATATAAGAATGCCAATAGTATGTTTAAATGTCAAAGATTTATTCACAATAAAATAAAGCCAGCACACAGAGCTCAGTAAACCAGGTTAAGCGCTTTCATCTGGTACATCCCAGATTTCATCAGAACCAATCGGCTCCTAAATTACTTTACTTTTATAACATTTTTGGCGCCAAAAATTCCTTAATTTACATCCATTAAATAATTTATACATTTTAGACCATATAATTCTATTGTGTAGTTAACAAATTCAGTTCATTACTACATGTCATTAAAAATGTAAAAAATATGTACAATATTAAATGTTGGAAAAAAAAAATCACTACATAATTATATGCAATACAATGATCTAAAATAAATATTCTAAAATATCTAAAATGTTCTAAAATATCCAAAGGTACAGTGCTAATACATACTGTAAAAACTAAATCCTTATTTAAAACCAGATACGAATGGATAATCAAATGTTGAGCCAAATACTAGTGGCTAATGACACTACACACCAAGATGAACTCTACAAAGGGATATGAAGTCAAACTAGTGAAAATTAATACAAATCTAAAATTAATTCAAAGCTAAAAAAGGTTTTAAACTAATGTTTTCATTGATACCTGGGGGTGTGGTCACATCCAAACATATTTGCCACTTACATTCAACCCAAGCCAAATAAGTTTTCCAATTACCACCTCTATCCCCCATCTCTACCTGATCAATAATCGCAAAGGTGAAAGTGTGGTCTTTTCCTTTATCTATGATGTGCTTACTTAATGCATTCTTAGGGTCCCCTTTCTTAATCCTGTATAGGTGCTCATAATAAATTTATTACGTATTAAGTATTAATAAGTGGGAGAAGTAGGAGTTGCAACAAGAGTAACATAATCTGAACTCCTCATATTTCATCTCCTAAATGTTTTACCCCATGCAGGAGTTCCTCAAATTATCTATAGTATGATCCCAGTTATTGTCACTAGGGGTAATACACTAAACTCTTAGTTAACCAGAACTCAAGCAACCGGAAAAAAAAATATCAAAGAAATACAGTTAAATTTTCATGTGTTGCACTTTCTGTTTCCCCCCATAGAAACATATCTTACATTTTTTTAGAGTTTTAGAGTTTTAAAAAGGAAGACAGGAATAAATACCCTCACTTCCCAACCTGAGAACAAGTCAAACCAAACAAATAGTATAGGGTACAGTATTAGTCAGGCCTGTTTTAATAGTAACTCTCAAGCAACCAGAAACTACAGTTATCTGGCATCTACCAGTCACCATGGTGCTGGTTAACTGAGAGTGTAATGTATAGTTCAATCTAACACTAAATGGGATAGGTTAATTCAAACACACACACACACACATTTATTCAATTGCAGTCTGCAAGTGTGAATGCTCAAAAGAGCAAACTCTTTTTTCTTGTTTTTCAGCCTGACAGCTGCTTTGCATGCAAGATTATACTACAGCGTGATCTGGGAATTCGCCCTTTCCCCACTATCATGTGATTGCAGCATTGCTATATATAATTAGCAAGGCATGTGGGAGGGGGGCTTTTGTGTGTGTGTGTGTGTGTGTGTGTGTGTGTGTGTGTGTGTGTGTGTGTGTGTAGCTGCAGTCACTAATGTTGAACATTACATCATTAGTGCTACTGGCTTTGCTGAGGTGTGTCTGTGCAAGACTGCTGTGGAGCAAGAAGTGGGAATTTGCCCATTTCCCATTGTTGTTTGCTCTCGGAGTTGGAATATAAAAGTTGCATGGCGTGGGTTGGTGCACAAGGATCATTTTTGTAATTTTCACTTTATTTTCAATGTTGTTAAGTTTGATCTTTAATATAGATATTTTTGTTTTGATGTTTGCTGACAAATACATATATATCTATGTGTGCGTGTGTCTCGATACACACGCACGCACACACACACACACACACACACACACACACACACACACACACACACACACACACACACATATGAAGACAGAGTGGAAGACCCTCCCCTTGAACAATGGATGTGAGGTGGAATGAATCATACATATATACAACAAAGTATATATATATATATATATATATATATATATATATATACACAAATATAGGTTCATAGGTTCATACTAGGCTATCTGCCCTAGGGCATTTATAAGCCTAGCCAGAATGTGTTTGGCTTTTGCCACCCATTTTAAATTTATTTTGCTATGCCCATTTTCGAGGTTAGTATGCTGTGCCTCTGTCTAACAGTGACACAGAAGTGATACCCGGGGTAAACCTGCGATCTCCCATCCACTCATCAAGATTCCTCTTGAAGAGAGTCAATGAGGGACTCTGCCTAACCTGGACTGGGATTTAATTCCAGAGTGAAGGGAGCCTCTGGGTTATGAATATGTCCCTCCAGCATGTCCTATTTATTTCAGTGCTGAGTTTCAAGTCTCTCGAGCGCGTAGCTCAATGGGATTTGGATTTTCTGAGGTGCAGCATGTCCATTAATTCCGGGTTGGACATGGCTTTATATGTCAGGCACAGATCGCCTCTGAACAGGCGGTATGCCACTGAATAGAGCTGGAGTTTCTTTAACCGGGCAGCATATGGCATCTGTTTGAGCCCTTTGATCCTCTTGGTGAGGTACTTTTGGGGTCTTTCCAGTTGCTGCAGGTGTCTGGTAAGGTACATCCCAAAAGGGGCATTGTACTCAATTATGGGCCTGATGAGGGATGAGTAAAGAGGCACGATCACCTCCCCTGATCTAGATGTGAATCCCTTCATGATTAGGTGGGCTATATAAAATGTTTTTCTAACCACTTTGGCCACGTGGTTGTCAAATGAGAGATTGCTATCAACTTGGGTCCCCAGGTCCCTAATTACTTCTTCTGTACTTAATGGATTACTACCTATGTGGTAATTTGTGGGCACTTGGTTTTTGCCAAAGGGGATGACTATACACTTTTTGGCATTTAGCTTGAGGCCATGGCTCTGGCACCAGTTGTCTGTTTCTATGAGGCCCTTTTGGAGGATGCTTGTGTCGGCTGGAGAATCAATTATGGTGCCCAATTTGCGGTCATCTGCGAATTTGGTCAGCCACAGTCCTTCCGTGTTGGCCTGTACCTCCGAGAAATATATACCGAACAAGAGAGGTCCCAGGACTGAGCCTTGTGGGACACCACTTGTAACTGGTTTGGAGTCTGACATGGCTCCAGCAATTCTAACCATGTGGGTTCTGTCCTTGAGCCAGTTTGCAATCCATCTAGTGACATAGGGGTTTATATTTAAGCTGGTGAGCTTATCTATAATGCCCGAGTGGGGTATTGTATCGAAGGCTTTTGCGAGGTCCAGGTAGGCTGTGTGGACCACCTTCCCCTCGACAATGGCCTTGGTGACTGTTTCAAAGAAATCAACCAGGTTTAAGAGGCAAGATCTGCCCTTAACAAAGCCGAACTGGGTAGGATCCAGTGTCTGTAGGTCCCCAATATCTTTATTTATGAGGTCCATGATGATCCTTTCCATAGCTTTGCAGACCAAGCTAGTCAGGCTTATGGGGCGATAGTTTCCAGGATCCGTTGAGGCACCACCTTTATGGAGAGGGACCACTGTTGCTGTACGCCACTCTTTGGGCACATATCCTGTAGTAAGGCTGAGATTGAACAGTAGTTTTATGTTTGGATTTAGCTCTTCTTGGAGTTTATATATATATATATATATATATATATATATATATATATATATATATATATATATATATGAATATATACATATATATAAATACACACACAATTGTGTGTTAAAAAAATTGAAAAAAAATCTATAAATCTGGTCTAAACATTAAATCCAATGAAAAACAACATACTAACTAATATAATAAATACAGAAATACAAGTAATCTTTCCCTTTCATTTCAACAGGAAAAATCTAAACTAATCAAACATACAAAAAGGCAAAATACATACTACCAACTAGACAACACAGCAACGTTCACTAAAATCAAATTCAAAGCACATAAATATCTCAAAATCTAAAACTTAAAGAACAACTAAGAAAATAATGCTTAAATGTAATAAAAAACATCCAATTGGAGCACATGAAAGTTTAGTGTAACATTACAAATTAAACCAATAGTATCACAAAATACAACCTCAAAACAGTAATAACTATAAACACCAAATATTCAGAAAAATTACCTCAGAGAAACATTTCCTATGGTCCAATACTGAATCAGATTAAAAAAAACTTCCCTGTAGTAATCCAGTATCACACATCCCTCTCATTCAGAATACCAAAAAGCACTTCTACAGTTGTATCTTACACCAAGAAATACTCTGGGATTCAGAAAGGTTTGGTAGGATGGAGAAGTTTTAGCTCAGCAGTTTTCTTTGTTACACTAAGATATTCTTAAGCTTCTTTATTGATGAGGTTTTCTCCTCATGGGGGCCTCAGAGCAGAGCATGGTCTTGTGAACAAACATGTATACTAATGTGGTAGGCTGAGGGAGTGGCTAATGCTAATTATCTATGTGCATTCTCCCAGAAAAGGTTAGCAATTACTGATTTGCTCAGATGAACAATTCCTCTTGGCCAACTAAAATTTTACTAAAGGAGAAAAAAGTGACCACTGTAAAAACACGGTGAACATCCATTCACCCTATGGGTATAGTTGTAGCACTGGTAAGTTCATTGAAGACATGGGGGGTACTGTATATACACGTGTGGATCTGTGCTTGCATGTCTGTAGAGACATGAAAAGAAGGTTTGTGTGTGTGTGTGTGTGTGTGTGTGTGTGTGTGTGTGTGTGTGTGTGTGTGTGTGTGTGTGTGTATTTGTATGAATGGTGAATATTTCTGTGAGTGTGATCAACTGCAGGGGTCTTGTTTATTGATGGGTGAATGTGGGTTTGTAAGGAGGTCTTTCTCATTATTCAAGTAGCTGCCTCTAAATTGCATTTTCTCACCATCATATTAATTGCCCAAATTGTGTTGTTCAAGTAGCAGAAGTAGTGAGCCATTTCTAAATCCTAGGGATAGTCCAAAACTGCACACATGGAAATGAATGAGAAGCAGTTATATAAACAAAAATTATACAGATAAATGGCTATGTAGAATATTTTGGGATCTTAGTGTAACAAATGAAATATCTGGTTTTGTGAGGTTTGAAAGCTCATTTCTCATTGTCAAAGACGACAGGACCAGATATTTCATTTTTTAGCCCCTGACACCATTTTGATATATAAATATGACTGAGACAGAAACTAATTTTTTATCAGCTACATGGAATTCACCAGTTATGTGTTGCATTTGTGCTACTTAGAATTACAGTTTTGTGGTACATGATTTTTATTTTATATCAAGTAGTTCTGTGTGAAGATATAGTCCTGCAATTGATTGTCACACCTTTTTTAAACTCAGGCTTTAGTTTTTTTGTGTAGTAATGGTTTTACAGATATGTATAAAAGTATAATAGTTGACGGGAAATAAATGCTGTTGTGGTCTGTTTTTCAGGTCAGCATATCCACAGTGGGCTATGGAGATACGTACCCAGAAACCCACCTTGGCCGACTCTTTGCTTTCATTTGCATTGCCTTTGGAATTATCCTCAATGGGATGCCCATCTCTATCCTCTACAACAAGTTCTCTGACTATTACACCAAGCTGAAGGCCCACGAATATACATCTGTCATGAAGAAAAGGGGAAAGGCGAACTTTAAACGAAAAGTGATGAGGAAAGTAACTGAATGCTGTGAAGGAAAACCACAAAAACAGCAAAAGAGGCAGCATTAACTTCATAAAAATTCACGGAAGAATGCAAATACGGTATGAAGTTTAACAACATTCTCAGGTTCGCTGTAACTTTTCCATTGATAATAATCGAGTCATTTCTTTGTGAAATTAAAGGAGTCTGTGATCTATAAACAATGCAAATACAATTTTGTGAAATTGTAGCCAGTCAAGTAAATGTAGGAAATATATTTACATATTTAGAAGAAAATAAAATTACATTTCTGGATTTTGTATGAGTGTTACTTAAATATACAATGCTACAGATTGTATGCAATGTTTTATTTAGTTATATCAAATTGATAAACATACTTTATTTGGTATTCATTTGATAAAAAAATGAGATAAAGCTATCTTTGAATTCAGAGTCTGTTTTTTTTTATTTTTGCATCATAATTATTATAATAAATAAGGAAATAATTAAATAATACTCATTGTTTCAGAGTCAGTTACATAAAGGAAGATGTGTAAGTTCAATTTAATTTGCCTCAACTGAGTGAAGATACTCTGGATGGGATCCAGAGAACTGTGTGCTTTGCCACAAGGGGCAGATGTAAATGCACACCTTCTGGCCCAGTGTTCAGTTCAAAAGAAGGTAAGTTTATACCTCTTAAGTGTACCTCATTATAAGTAACATTCCATTTTGAGTCCTAAAATGTACATGCTCCTCACAGTTCCACATTGAAACAGTCTATCACACATTCAATATTAAGAATTTTTAAGCAATATCCATGGTAAATAATACTTAATCACTTTAACTCATTAGAACTTTTCATAAAATAATGCATTTTAACCATCCTGTAAATGAATATCTGAGTTGAAGTTGTTAGTAAGCTTTTAGTAAGTGTTCCACATTTTGCCCATTTGTTCCACATTATGAGATGGAGGCTGGTATTCATAGTCGCTTGTGCAAATGTGATAGGGGTATCCCTGATGCTTACAAATGACTGCAGCAAAGGAGAGATTCATAGAGGCCATTTATACTAATGTGAAAGGCCTTAAAAATAATGAGATGCATATGAGAAATGTTGTAAAGCAGCATATTCTAATGAGGTGATTTTGCAATTCATAGTCAGATATCCATGTGGTATGCACATATGCTGTTAAAAGCAATGCTTCACCTTTGATATTGTAGTTGCAGTCTCCAAACTTGTCCCCAGCCATCTCTTCAGTAGTTTGTCCAAGTATGCATAAGCACTTCCCTGACACACAAATGAATCATGTTCCCCAGCAACCCCTTTATTAGTTTGTCCTAAGTATTTTGTCCAATGATCACTTCAGCAGTCTGACCAGGTATGCAGAAGCACTTCCCTGACACACAAATCAATTATTTCTTCCAGCAACCCTTTCAGGAGTATGTCTGAGTATGCATAAGCACCAAAATGAAGCATTTCCCTAAGCAACCCGTTCAATAATATTTCCAACTATGCACAATCAGCAACATGAAACATTTATCCAAGTGACTGTTTCAGTAATATGTCCAAGTATGCAACAACACCAAAATGAAATATTTCCTGAAGTGACCTTTCAGGAGTATTTTTAAGTATGCACAAGCATCAAAATAAATCATTTTACCCAAGTGACCTTTTCATTAATATTTCCAAGTATGAACAAGCACCAAAATGATCTCCCCTCACATCTCAGAATTCTGTAGAAAAACTGTTGCTTACATAAGTTCAGGGCTTTTTACACACTTAGCATGCAAGTTACCTCATCATAGACTCATGTCTATGAATCGTACTTTTACGGAAATGTCTAAGGCCCCTTATCAGCTTATTAGCTGTCCCCCTATCACTTATGTCTTAAGCATGTTAGCTTTTGCTATGAAGGGCATGTTTATAACAACTCTTTCATATTTCTATATTCATGCTGAAAGTCTGGGATTTGCTTATTCATGAAGCACTGCTCCATGCCAATTACTGATTTGAAAATGCGAAGCCGCAGACTGTGAATGTTGGCCATACATAGTCTTCCACATTCTGGAGATGGAAAGTTGGGAGATATTTATGCGCAGTCAGCTTACAAGTCTGAGGCACACCTCTGGTTCAGAGCTGCATATTGGAAGGCAAAATGCTCAGTATAGTACATATAGCTCTTCTACAGAGCTATAGGAATTTATTCAAAACTTTCTTTATACATTTATATAACAGTGTTATACCTACCTGACAACACAATGAGTTGCTCTACTGCCCACTACCCTACCTGGTGTCCTTGCAACATCTAAGGGCTATAGCAGTGGCATTTGGAGTGAAGGATAACCATACTAAGGTTCCTTGTGGATTAACACAACAAGTCAAGGTACCAAAGTAATTATTCATTATGACTTCATTTTAAACCTTTTATGTAAATTATTTAAGATTGACCAAAAACAAGGCATGCATCATATGCTAAAACAGAGTTTCATAATGATTTTTCTTATTCTGCCCCCCCCCCCCGACTTCCCATTTATTAACATTCATACCAATGCAAATCTATGAACAGAGGATCAGTGGTTTGCATGCTTGTCCTTCTAAGATCTGTCGAAGTCCATTTAAGAAATCTGTGCATCTCCACCTGTGCATCTCCACCTTCTGCAATGTTACACAGCACCTATCAGGCATTCACCATTCCTTTCAAACATTTCATATATTTACCAGTTGGTATCAAGAATTTACCAACAGTGCCAAATATTTACCACTCTGAATGTGTGTGTGCGCGTGTGTGTGTGTGTGTGTCTGTGTGTGTGTGTGTGTGTGTGTGTGTGTGTGTGTGTGTGTGTGTGTGTGTGTGTGTGTCCACTGACAATTTTTGTCACCACAGCAGGCTGATCTTTTGCCTCAGCTGCAGGTGGGTGACTCTGCTGTGGCCAAAGCTGGCTCCTCAGACCACTCATCTTTTTCCTTGGGTCTCGCTGGTGTAGCCTAGCAGCTACCATTGACTGGATGTTACACATGTCCTCTATGGCTACTGGTGTACTTTATGGCTATTGGTGTGCTCTTGTCAGGCAGGGGAGAAACAAGCTTGTCAGTCAGGGAGAAGAGCCAGGGAATGCCTCTCTGCTTAACCAGAAAGCTGTGCCAACCCCTAGGAAGGTGAGTCCTGGCAATTATGGATTTTTTCTTCAATTCATGTCAAAAAGAAACAAAAGACTAAACATCTATTTTTCCCCATCTCAGTGACACTAGACATAAGTAATTTACTGAGTTTAGTACAGGGTTTAGTGCAAGCTCTTTAGCCTTCTTATTTGGCTGGTTCTGTTAAAAGAAAAACAGATTTTTTTTTCCTGAAGAAATTCAAGAGTTTGAACCTCAAAAAAGTGTAAAGAGACAGAGGGTGTAATATCTGGTCATTACCAACATGGGAAATAGATGCTCCACGCCAGTGGTCATCCCCTCATTGGTCAGGTCTGACCATAAGCAAATCACCTTTGACATCCACATCCCACCCCCACCCCCCAGTAAGGAAACCTCCTTAAAAAAACTTCTCCAAAGCCAACTTCATGCTACTGAAGTCAGAAGTGACGACTTAACAACACCCACACAGACGGGATCTGGAAGTTCGACTGCAGAATCCTACACTAAGGCACTGTACGAGCACATCCACTCATGCATGAATCATGCCATCCCAAATAGAACCAAGATGCTCTTCTCCAAAAAAGAAAGCCAATCTGGTGGTCCCCTGCTATAAACAAACTATACAACAGAAGGAAGAAACTGTTGCAGAAAAGAGGAAAATCCCAGGATACACAAAACTCCCTCACCAGCCTCAGTAAGAAGCTGAGATGCCTCATAAAATCCTCAAAAGCTAGTTACGAAAATAAAATTTCCAAAGATTCCAAAGATAACCACAAGGCATTCTATAGTTATGTCAACAATCTAAATGGCAATGCTCAGATCTGCTCTGAGCTACAACAGAATGGCATTAAATATACTGATCCAAGGGATATTGCCAATATCCTGGCAGATCGATTTAGTACCAACTTCACCCCCTAAAGGGCCCATCTCAATACCAAAAGATTGCCAAATTCCGATAATCACGGCCATGCACACAGGTAGAAACCGCACTCTCCAAAGCTAAGAATACAGCATCCATGGGACCAAATGGCATCCCAGGCTGTGTACTATATGAACTACAAAATGAACTAGCACCTCACCTAAGTATCATGTTTAATCATAGCCTCACCTCAAGGTTCGCGCCCACTGAGTGGTGCACAGCTACAGTTATCCCGCTGCACAAGGGAGAATCCACCTTGGATCCCAGGAACTACTGTCCCATTAGTCTGACAAACCTGATCTGCAAGGGCATGGAACGCATTATCATGGAACTTATAAACAAAGACATTGGCAACCTTCAACACTGGACCCCACCCAGTTTGGGTTTGTGAAGGGCTGATCTTGTCTCCTGAATCTGATTGACTTCTTCGAATCAGTCTCCAGAGCTGTGGACGAGGGTAAGGTGGTCCACACAGCCTATCTGGACCTCGCCAAGGCCTTCAACACCATCCCCCACTCTGGAATTATAGATAAACTTACTAAGCTGGGCATAAATCCCTACGTCACTCGATGGGTTGCCAACTGGCTTACTGACAGAACCCAGACTGTAAAAGTAGCTGACTCCAAATCCAGCTCCAGACAAGTGATAAGTGGAGTACCTCAGGGTTCAGTCCTGGGACCACTCTTGTTTGGCATCTACTTCTCTGAAGTACAGACCAACACTAAGGGACTCTGGCTAACAAAGTTTTCAGATGACTGCAAACTGGGAGCCATTATTGAATCCCCAAATTATGTGGTGATGTGGATATTCTACAAAAGGGCCTTACAGAAACAGATGCCTGGTGCCAGAGCCATGGCTCAAGCTTAATGCCAATAAATGTATAGTTATCCCCTTTGGAAAAAAACATGTACCCATGAATTACCACATAGGTGGCAGGACACTAAACATCGAAAGTGCGATGAGAGACTGTGACAGATCCACAGAGTCTACCAGTTTTTTGTTATCACTGTGTTATGCCTCGAGCCGCATATCACTGTGTATGTTTGATTATTATTGCTTGATTGATTATTGCTAGATCTGACATGCTGCTACCTCACTATACGCTGCTAATATTGTAACAATACAATATGCTTAAGAGCAGGCCTTGCTCACTGATTACTGGTATAACTGAACTTTTGTTGACCTGTAAGTTGTTTGTCAGCTTAAAAGATGTTTACCAGAATATGGGGGATTTCAATGAGCAACTATATCACAAGTTTGTGAGCTAACTGTTCTTTAGAAAAGGGAAGTAAGGCATAAGACCAGGCATTACAAGACTTGTTTACAACTTAGGAAATGATCTGTAATTTTCTAAAATATTCCATCAACCCATGATGAGCTTGTGATCAATATGTCATTAATTGAACCTATTGACCCTGTTGTTTGTTCAAGACTATAAAAAGCTCAAAGGCTAAAATGGAAATCATTATCATCCGGATTTGATCAGAGCACTAGCCTGAACTGAGCATAAGAGCCATTTTGCCAGTGTCGGCCTTGCCTTGACTGAACAGATAGCTGTACTGAATAGGATTGAAGTCTCCCTATCAGTGGCAAAGATGATTTTGTTTATGCATATGCTTGTAAGTACATGATTTATTAGTTTTTTCTGTTTACTTAGTAAGTTTTTGTTTAATAAATTGTCAAGTTTGAGCCTCAGTGTCTTGTGTCATTTCTAATTCTGTATTAACCTCAGACTTTAAAGTAACAGACTAGTTTATTTGGTGCAGCGAGCAGGGTCTGAGGTGTGCAGTGGAAATGTCACAACAACAACCAATGTTCTTTCCTTTTAAACATGTAGGCATAGGCAAGAAGGATGTTGTGTCAGGCACCCCAAATAAGGTGGGCATTGCTACTATAATGCCAGCACTGTTTGGGAAATGGAATCCTCTTGCTAAGGTATTAAGTCACGTTTTGCCCCCTCCTTCCCTAAAACCTTTGCAGGAAAGACCTAAGACAGACCCCAATAGTCTAGCTAAAGCTTTATCGGAACACAAATTGGATGATAAGGGAAAAAAGGTGAAGGAAGGGGTGGGAGCAGCTGGATGGCTGTTCTTTGAGGCAATTCAGGAATTAGACAGAGATGTAGAGAAACTAAAAAAAAAAGTTTTAGGGTTAGAAGAGCAATGTAAAGAACATGCTCATACACATAAAATGAATAGAGATGCCTTAGAAAAGGCAGATATGGCACTTGTCAAAGCAGAAGAGGAAGCTGAACACTGGAAATCTAATTCAGTGACTTTAGCTACTCGAATAATTCAGCAGCATAGACAGCGGAATGGAAGAAGACGTTGCTCACCTTTAAGGCCTTGGGTTCATGCTTTGCTGTGTAAGGCAGAGTTTGACCCTGAGAAGTGGAATGGTGATCTCCCCTCAACCGATGAGGGTGATAGTGATTTTGAAATAGTAAATTCCCCATCAGTGGAAGCACGCCCAGTTATTGACAGAAAGGGACAGTATACTGGGGGGGGGTGACACCACAACAATGGGTTGAGGTGCGGAGTTATACTCAAGCTGAATTATTAAATATAATCCAAATCTATAAGTAAAAGCCAGGTGAAACTGTTTTAGCATGGTTTCTTCGGGTTTGGGATACAGGAGGGAGAAGCAGTGACTCTAAATGCTGAAGAAATGCACCAATGTGCATGCTTGGTGTTTCACCCATGGTTAAAACAAATAGTAAATAATGTGAACCATGATGATCCCCAGGTGAGTACACTGGTGTCATGGTTAGCATTGGCTTTCCAAGCTACTTGGCCTGATGCTATAGCAGTAGCTGATGAACATAAGCCTTGGAAAACAATAGCAGAGGCAATACAGCAGTTAAGATTAATGGCTATGTTGGCTGCCATTTATTCATTGGAATTAAAGAATGGGGCAGTAGTGCTTCCAAAAGGACCAGATGCACAAATAATGACCAGCAATACAAGGAGAAAATTAATTAAAAATTCACTGCAGTGGTGGAAAGGGCAGCTAATGGCTGCCATTGGCGGGCTGCGTGGGTCAGCAGATATGGGATGTAATAGTCACTCTAAATCAAATGGCAGAATTGGTGGAAGAAAGGGAACAGAAAAGAGCTAGAAAAGCAAATGCAGAGAAGCCAAAAGATAAATCTGGTAAAAAAGTCACAAAAAAGCAAATGTTTCTGGATCTATTAAGGTGGAGGGTAAAAGTTGCAGAAATAGATGGGATAGCTACTAAGAAATTATATAAAAAAATAGAAGCAAAAACAAAAAGAGAAAGGCTCAAGCTCTGCAGGCAAAAAGCAAACCCCTACAAAAAGTCCAACCAGAAGTACCACTGAAGGGAAGGTAGGGTGGAATCAATTATATCCTGACATTCCTACTGATGAGGAGTTTGCACAGTGCCAAAAGGGAGAATTCAGTGATGAGAGAGATTGGAGAGAAAAGGAATGGAGAACCCCAGTTAAAAAAAACAGAGACAAATTGACTAGTAGGCAGGTCCCCAGTAGCTAGGGTTACAGTAAGAGCAATTACACCTGGGGACCAATGCCCTTACGTACCTCTTACCATTTTTTGGAGGGGAGGGCCACAACAAGTGATGGCTCCGGTAGACACAGGATCAGAAATAACCATTTTTGCAGGTAACCCCCGTAAATTTTGTGGACAATATGTAGAGATTGATGGTTATGGAGATACAAAACACTAGGTACCAAAACCAAGGTTAAGATAGCTTTTGGGGATGGTATTCCTATTTTCATTGAAGCAGTAATAGCTCCGGTACCTAAACACATTTTAGGAATAGATGTGTTAAAGGGTAAAACTTTGGAAACCACTGTAGGGCCACTTAGGTTTGAAGTGCGGCATATTTCAGTCAATGCAGTTAAGGCCATAGTCTGAGGCAATGCTAAGTGGAAACCACTTTATATTCCCACACCTAAAACCATAGTAAACATCAAACAGTATCGTATTCCAGGTGGGCACGCTGAGATCACTGAAACGATCCAAGAACTGCTTCGGGTTGGCATACTCGAGCCAACGGTGAGTCCATTCAACAGTCCAGTGTGTCCAGTAAAGAAACCTGATGGATCATGGCGGATGACTGTAGATTATCGAAGTCTGAACAAGATGGCCCCACCCTTAGTGGCAGCTGTTCCAGACATTGTTACGATCATGAAAAGAATGTCTTCATCTGCTGGGCCATATCACGCAGTTTTGGACTTAGAAAATGCTTTCTTCTCCATTCCAATAGCAGAAGAAAGCAGAGCCCGATTTGCTTTTACTTGGGAGGGGAGGCAGCACACCTTCCAAGTGTTACCACAGGGATATCTACACAGCCCTACCCTGTGTCATGGACTGGTGGCTAGAGATCTAGCCAAGTTGCAAATGGACAAAGTGGCAATTTTTCATTACATTAATGACATAATGATTACTGGAAAAAAGTCTGATGTGAATATCACACTAAAAACTGCAATTCAGCACCTTCACAACAGAGGGTGGGCTATAAATAAAAATAAAACACAACAAGGGACATCAGTAAAATTCCTTGGTATGACTTGGAATAGAGCAAAAAGAGAAATTCCTGCAGCGGCACTGGAGAGTATTCAGAAAATTGCAGTACCAACAACGAAACAGCAGGCACAGGATTCTTAGGAGCAATGGGCTTTTGGAGGGCATTTGTACCTCACCTTGGACTGATTTTGCGGCCCATTCACTATGTAACGAGGAAAAATGTGACTTTCAATGGTCCTAAGCAGCAAACAGCTATTGAAGAAGCAAAAAAGGCCCTACAGCAGAGTGTGGGGCTGGGCCCAATTGATCCACAGCAACCTTTTATTCTGGAAATAACTGTTGCCAATAATGTTATGTCTTGGGGGCTGTGGCAGAAGGATGACACTGGGAAAAAGAGACCATTAGGGTTTTGGTCCAAATCTCTAACTGGAGTGTAGGTGAGATACAGCCCCCTTGAGCAACATGTGCTGGCAGTATACAGAGCATTGATTCATGTGAAAGGAATAACTAAACAACAAACAGTGACAGTTAAGATAGACTACCCAATCCAGGGGGTGGTTATGAGATAATAATTTAAGAAAAACTTTGATAGCACAGTCTTCGACTGTACAAAAATAGAAATGGTATTTACAGGAAAGGGCCAACATCGAACCTGGAGTATCCCAAGTGCAACAACAGTTGGCTGGACTTGTAATTTTGGATGATGCTGATGCAATAGAACAACAGTGACAGGAGCTTCCAAAGTCACTGATCACTGAGGCGTCATCATTTGATAATTTAAATGCAGAAAAACAGAAATATGCATGGTTTACTGATGGTTCTGCTAAAATTGGATCAAATGGCAGGACCTGGACTGCAGTGGCTTATTGCCTATGAACAGAAATGGTGTTATTTGACAAAGGTACTGCCGGTTCAAATAATCAGGCAGAATTACGAGCTGTTGCCTTGGTCATCGATAGTTTATCACTTGGAGATGAAGTGTACATCTATACTGACAGCTGGGCAGTTTGTAAAGGACTGACAACCTGGTTACCTGCCTGGCAACAACAGAATTGGAAGATCCATGGCAAACATCTGTGGGGAGGCGCAGAAGATTGGCAACAGATTTGGAAAAAAGCTCAACAATGCAAAATCAGTGTTGGACATGTAGATGCCCATGCATCATTTGTGACGAATGAAAGGAGACATAACCAGCAGGTAGATAAGATGGCCATGGTACGTGTTGCTGAAGAGAAAACTAAAAGTGCTAGTATGGCAAGATGGGCCCATGATCGGAGTGGGCACTTGGGAAGAGATGCAACAATAGAATGGGCACAATGGCATGGTATGCAGTTGAATAAAGAAATAACTACAGATGTTATAAAGCAGTGTGAAATCTGCCAGAAAAATAAACAAAAGCAACTGCAGGCAAAAGCATGTGGACACATTCACTGAGGCAGTCGTTCAGCACAAGTCTGGCAAGTAGACTTTATTGGTCCTTTACCACTGGATCAAAATCAGCAATATTGCCTATCAATGGTGGACACTTATTCAGGATTACTAATGGTGTCTCCATGCAAAAAGGCAAACCAACAAGCAGTGTTAAAAGGACTAAATAAATTATGTGTAACATATGGGATTCCCAGTGAAATCCAAAGTTACCAAGGCAGTCACTTTACCGGAGCAGAAGTTCAAGAATGGGCGAAGAAAAATGGAGTTCGATGGGTGCTGCATATCCCATATCATCCTTAAGCTGCAGGTTTGATTGAAAGGTATAATGGGCTCCTTAAAGAACAAATTCAAAAGAATACAAGTGATGAAACGTTACGAGGCTGGGCAAAGGTATTAAAATTAGCTGTAAGCCAACTGAATAATAGGCCTCGAAAGCATCAAGGAACCCCTTTGCAAATGCATATGAATGACATTTGGTCCAACTGTTGTATTTTGAAACTAGAAAAGCTGAACCCAGATGCCATATACCCTCTTTTGACAAATGCTCATCAAACTCGGTTCTGGCTATGCGTATTGACTGAACAAAGAGTGCCAGCACAAAATATAGTGTTAGTTAAGACAGGTTGGAAACTCTATCGACCAAAAAATTGGCACTGGGGGCAAAAAGGACTATTAGGGAAAAATTTGGAGGTTTTTACATTATGGAAGCCAAAACGAGAAGTGATAGTAAAGGCTATCAATTTAGATAACAAGAGACAGATGATTCAAAAAGGACAACCTTGAGTAGAAATTTGTATGCTTCAAGATGCTGTTATTTTGCTACAAGACTGTGATACTAAACCAAGCAAATGGCTGGAAATGAGAGTTGTAGTGAACACACCCAATCAGCCAAATGAATATGGGACTGTGATTTATGATGGACCTGGAGATACTGTTTTAGTATTACTTGATTCTACTAAACAACCATTGTACTTTCCTCTCCATAGATTATTGCCACTGTTTGGGAAAGTGCCAACCTTTTCCGATGACAACACTTAGATGGGCCATATGACTGTCTTGATCCTATCCCTCTATTTGATGAGGAAGATGTTGCAAATCTAATGGCAGACTGTGACTTTTACTGAAACTTGGGGGATGATCTATATGCGGTGACACCAAAACCTGCCCTAACTTGGAGCATCACTCAGACGGAAAACATCACAACTGTATGTAGACTAAACTGTGATAGACATCCTAAAAAGTGTACTTCCAACCCTTTTAGGTTCATAGGTTCATACTAGGCTATCTGCCCTGGGGAAATTATAAGCCTAGCCAGATTCTGTATGGCTTACGCCACCCCTTGATTTGAGTATACTGTGCCCGTTTTAAAGTTTAGTTTACTGTGCCTCTGTCTAATAGTGACACGGGAGTAATCCCTGGGACAAACCTACGATCCCCCATCCACCTATTGAGATTCTTCTTGAAGAGATTCAGTGAGGTGCTCTGCCTCACATGAACTGGAATTCTATTCCAAAGCGAAGGGAGCTTCTGGGTTATGAACCTGTCCCTCCAGCAAGTTCTATTTATTTCTGTGCTGAGGTTCAAGTCCCTCGAGCGTCTGGCTCTAAGGGATTTAGATTTACTGAGGTGGAGCATGTCCATTAATTCTGGATTTGACATAGCTTTGTATGTCAGGCATGGATCGCCTCGAAGTAGGCGGTATGCAACTGAGTAGAGCTGGAGTTTTTTTAACTGAGCAGCATATGGCATCTGTTTGAGACCCTTGATCCTCTTGGTGAGATACTTTTGGGGCCTCTCTCATTGCTGCAGGTGTCGGGTAAGGTACATCCCAAAAGGGGCATTGTATTCTATGATGGGCCTGATGAGGGATGAATAAAGGGGCACGATTACCTCTCTTGATCTAGATGTGAAACCCTTCGTGATGAGATGGGCTATGTAGAAGGTCTTTCTAACCACTTTGGCAATGTGGTTTTCAAAGGAGAGATTGCTATCAACTTGGGTCCCCAGGTCCCTATTAACTTTCTCTGTACTTAATGGGTTTCCGCCTATGTGGTAATTTGTGGGCACATTGTTTTTGCCAAAGGGTATGACTATACATTTTTTGGAATTTAGCTTTAAACCATGGCGCTGGCACCAGTTATCTGTCTCTGTGAGACCTTTTTGAAGGATGTTTGTGTCAGCTGGAAAGTCGATTATGGCGCCCAGTTTGCAGTCGTCTGCAAACTTGGTGAGCCATAGTCCTTCCACATTTGCCTGTACCTCGGAAAAGTATATACCGGACAAGAGTGGTCCCAGGACAGAACTCTGTGGGACACCACTTGTGACCGGTTTCAAGTCTGACATGGCTCCAGCAACTCTCACTCTGTGGGTTCTGTCTTTGAGCCAGTTTGCAACCCATCTTGTGACATAGAGGTTTATATTTAAGCTGGATAGCTTATCTATGATGCCCGAGTGGGGTATTGTGTCAAATGCCTTTGAAAGGTCCAGATAGGCTGTGTGGACTACCTTCCCTTCATCTATGGCTTTGGTGACTGTTTCGAAGAAGTCAACCAGGTTCAAAAGGCAGGATCTGCCCTTGACAAAGCCGAACTGGGTAGGATCTAGTGTCTGTAGGTCCCCAATGTCTTTGTTTATGAGCTCCATGATGATCCTCTCCATAGCCTTGCAGACTAAGCTAGTCAGGCTTATGGGGCGATAGTTTCCAGGGTCTGTAGAGGCTCCACCTTTGTGGAGTGGGACCACTGTTGCTGTACGCCATTCTGTGGGCACATATCCTGTAGTGAGGCTGAGATTGTATAGCTGTTTTATTTGAGGGATTAGTTCCTCTTGGAGTTCATGTAGGATGCAACCTGGGACGCCATCTGGTCCCATGGAAGCAGTGTTTTTTGCTTTGGAGAGGGCAGCCTTCACCTGAGCATCAGAGATGTTTGGGAGGCAGCCCTCTGCCGGGATAGATACTTGTTCTTTGGGGGGGGGGGTTGCATTGAACCTGTCTGCCAGGATATTGGCGATGTCTGTGGGTTCAGTGTATTTTTGGTCATTTAGAATCAACTCAGAACAAGTCTGGGAGTTGCATCCCAGGTTCCTAACATAACTGAAAAAAGCCTTATGATTGTCTTTGGTGTCCTGTGCAATTTTTCTCTCGAAGCTGGCCTTGGAGGATTTTATGAGGGATCGTAATTTTTTGCTAGTACTGATCAGAGATGCCTTCCCTATTAGGGATTTTGCTCTATCATGTAGTAGCTTCCTCCTTCTGTTGTACAGTTTATTTATGGCAGGGTCCACCAGACTGGACGCCTGCCTTTGGATGATTGGGTCTTGGTTTTGTTTGGGATAGCATGATCCATGCATTCCTGGAGATGTCCGTAGAATGCATTTATATAGGATTCTGCAGTTTGGGCCGTAGTTTCCACTGGCCCTGGGGCCTTGAAGGATTCCACTTCGGTTTTGAGAAGTGAGAAGTTCGCTTTTGAGAAGATTTTCACTGTGGTTTTCTGGGCTGGGGGTGGGGTCGGGATGTGGACATCCAGTGAAATTAATTTATGGTCTGATCTTACCAATGAGGGATATATTTCTGGTGTGGAGCATAGAGTCCCCATGTTGGTAATGATCAGGTCTAGTATGTTGTCCCCTCTTGTGGGAGTGGTGACTAGTTGTTCCATAGCATTTGAGTTTATAATTTCCAGGAACCTTTAGGCTAAGGTGCTGGGGCTTGAGTAGTGCTCCCAGTCAATGTTTGGGTAGTTGAAGTCACCCAATATAATGGTGTTCGGAGAGATCTTCATGTTCTCCAATGTTTTCAGGAAAGCCGAGTGGGATTCCTGACTTTGAGAGGGTGGTCTGTAGGATGCTATAAACTGAAAAGCAGTCTTGCCCACTGTTAGTTGCACATGGATGGTCTCCGATACTTCGTGCAATGCCACTAACCTGGAGGTGTGGATATCCTTGATAAATATGGAAACTCCCCCTCCTTTTGTGGTTCGGTCCGGGTTTTGGGGCCAAAAGCATGATATGAGGTATAGCCTGGTAGTGCTGGGGTGCTCTCTGGAGCCTTGAACCAGGTTTCTGTCACTGCACAGATATCGATGTTCTCCATACTGAGGAGAGCTTTGAGTGTGTGCATCTTGAGGTTAAGACTTCTGGCGTTAAGCAGCATTACCCTTAGTTTCTTGTTCCTTGTGCTGTCTATGGGGGTGGGTTTGACTTTTGAGCCCTGCCTAAAAAAGGCACTATGGGGGTGGCAAGAGCCTTTGCCAATATCCAAAAGCCCAGTGGTGACAGGTGCAAGCTGTCCCTAGCGAAGCAACGTGGCTTGTCGAGCATGTCATCCCAGGCTGACAGACACTGGATCCCCTTTGAATGACACCAACATTTTAGCCAATTGTTAAAATAGATCATTTTGTCTTTGTACTGTGGCATCATTCTAGGTGAGGGTAAGATGCTGCTCAAGGTCAGGGTCATACCAGCCTGGGCTACATGATCAGAGAGCTCCTCTATGTCTCTTTTCATGTAGTCCAGGGAGGTACGTCTCAGGTCATTCACACCAGCATGTACAATGACTGAGTCATATTTGTATTTGCTTTGGAGTGACCTGAGTGCTTGCGTTATGTGGCGGATCCTAACACCCGACAGGCAGCTCACCATGACCTTCTCTTTATTCAGCCTGGTAAGCGGGACGTCAGTGTGTCTGACAATAGAGTCACCTATTACAAGAGTATCAGGTGTGTTATTCAGCCTTAAGGGCTGTGGCTGCTTGACACACTGACTTTGTGGGCTATGTGTTGTGCGTGTTTTGTTTTGAGGTAGCGTTTGCTTGGATGTCTGCTTTGGAGGTCTCTGTTGCTAAGGTAGATTTTTATTTAGAGCCTCCGAGTATGTTTTTGTGTATTTATGTGTTTGGTTCGCTGATGTGGTGGGACTATGTGATACTGGAATTGTGTTGTGTGAAGTTACCTTCTCCTCCTGACTGGTTACACCAGTTTTGAGATGAGAGAACTCAGCCTCCAGTTTGGCTAAATAGTTGCATCTCTAACATATATTTGAACCTGTTTGGAGGAGGAGAGGGTTATCCGTGTACATGAGACAGTTGTAACATTGCCTCAAAATTCCCAGATTCACCAGCTGGATTGGAGAGGAAACCATTGACTGACCTTTGGGCATGCTAGAGTAATATAGGGAAACTGAATTTAAGACGGACCAATAGAGGACAGGGTAATCGTAGAGAGTATAAGAGTAAGTAGTGCTTATGGTTTAATATTGCTAACTTGTAGGATTACTTAATTGGACCAGTGAAGGGCCTTAGAATGAGAATATGGTGTTTAAATTGAGAGACAGAGCAGTTCTAAGGGAAAAAGTGAAGAGCAGACTTTGTGGAGCCAGGAATAGTTTAAACCCAATTAGGCGGCGCTGCCCACTGTTGTGCTATGCACAAAAATGCGCAAAAGAGGGTTTTAAGAGAGGAAGATGAAGGAGTTAGGAATTGACCCAAAATGGCCAATAAAACTACAGTTTCAAGTAAGGAGGCTTATACCAAAGATTAAATGAATTGGGATTTCCACTGGCCAAGTCTCCATTAGATTCCTCCTGCATAGCTAAATTTCAAAGGGAAAATGACATCGCGGAAACCCTATCTCCAAGTTTGGAGATATATGCCATGGACAATAGTTCAACTGTATTTGATGATTTGGGACATGTGGTGAGGTATACAAGAGGATGTAAAACTGTAAGTAGTGCTAGAGTAATACAACGTATTAAAATGATAATTAACATGACAGCAGTTGATATTGCTACCAGGTATCCACATTGTAAAATTGTGAAATTATGGCCAGTTAATTCCTTGCATATCAAATATAGACATTACAAATATAAAATAATTAAACGTAATGTTACAGGTATTCTTAGTACTGCACTAGGTGCAGTCGGAACAGGGACTGGATTCTTAAACAGTGTAGATATAAATACCCTACGTAGCAAATTGGGCCGTTTAGGTACTGACCTAAATATGGCCTTTAAGCTACTAGCAGATCATGATCCCGAACTGGGACAAAGAACTGTAGACAGTATTTTAACTCAAACTGTTATGTGGAGGTGAATTAAACATACTAATGCATATACAGAACAGATTTTAAATAATCTCACAGCAGAAGTAAATCAGACCTTTTGTATCCTATCTCAATTGGCTGTTAATCAGCAATATTTGCAATTTACTCAAACTTTGGGGGCTAAAAAGGCAGCCCATTGGCAAAGAAAACTGCAACTATATCATTGGTTAAAGTCTTGTATACTGATTTTTTACTATCTTGCTAGTAAATAAAGGAACAAAGCAGGTCTGTCCATTTGTTACATTGCCCTTGCAATTTGAAAATAATTGGTGGGTACCTCAAATTGACCTTACTTTGATTAATTATAATAATGTACCCATTGATTTGGCAGGTTGTAAGACCTGGCCCCAAGGGTGGGTATGCATGATGGTGAAAAGGAAGCCTCACCCATGCTTACATAACAGAAATGGGGAATGCACCTGGCACAGGTATGTAGTAAATGGTACGGACATCTACCAACTAGATGATACCACAGTTTGTGTGATATCCTCCTGTAAATTAGCCTGGAGTAATGGGATAATCACCACCGGTGGAGCATACTGTAAAAGTAATATCCATGCAATTATTGATTTTTGTACTGGAAAACTTATTAGATTGACTAGATGGATGGACATCACATTTAATGCTAGAATTGAACCATTACACACTTTTAGATGGCCATCTCTAGTCCACCCGGACTTTCAACAGATTAAGCAGAAAGGACAAATAGTGTTGCAACTTTTAAATAAAACACTAAATGATGCGCATCAAACAGTGATTAAAATGATTAAAAATAAAGGTACCACTGTAAAAATTGCAAATGAAATACAGGATATAACTGTCTCACATTGGTATAATATTTTTATGTGGTCATCTAAAGCTTCAGTGTAGTTTAATTTGTTATTGCATCCTTTGCTCTTGAACACAATAGTTTCAATGTTATTTTGCTTAATATCATGCTGCATTTACTGTAAAGTGATGAAAAAATACAAATTGATGTTGTCAATTTTAACTCTTATAAGGGATACACAGCGTATGTTGCTCGATGCAAGGGGTGGCCTGTGATGGATCCACACAGTCTACCAGTTTTTTGTTATCATTGTGTTATGCCTCGAGCCACATATCACTGTGTATGTTTGATTATTATTGCTAGATCTGACATGCTGCTACCTCACTATATGCTGCTAATATTGTAACAATACAATATGCTTAAGAGCAGGCCTTGCTCACTGATTACTGGTATAACTAAACTTTTGTTGACCTGTAAGTTGTTTGTCAGCTTAAAAAATGTTTACCAAAATATGGGGGATTTCAATAAAAACTATATCACAAGTTTGTGAGCTAACTGTTCTTTAGAAAAGGGAAATAAGGCATAAGACCAGGCATTACAAGACAAGACTTGTTTACAACTTAGGAAATGATCTGTAATTTTCTAAAATATTCAATCAACCCATGATAAGCTTGTAATCAATATGTCATTGGTTGAACCTATTGACCCTGTTGTTTGTTCAAGACTATAAAAAGCTCAAAGGCTAAAATGAAAATCATCATCCGGATTTGATCACAGCACTAGCCTAAACTGAGCATAAGAGCCATTTTGCCAGTGTCGGCCTTGCCTTGACTGAACAAATAGCTGTACTGAATAAGAATGAAGTCTCCCTATCAGTGGCAAAAATGATTTTGTTTATGCATATGCTTGTAAGTACATAATTTATTTTTTTTTTTTCTGTTTACTTAGTAAGTTTTTGTTGAATAAATTGTCAAGTTTGAGCCTTGGTGTCTTGTGTCATTTCTAATTCTGTATTAACCTCAGACTTTAAAGTAACGGACTAGTTCAGAGACTTAGGGACACAGGTGGACAGTGGTCTCACTTTCGATAACCACATCGCCACAACAGTCAGGAAATCCTTCTATATGGCACACCTCATCACTAAGGGCTTTTCATCCAGAAAAAAGGAGGTCATTGTCCCACTGTACTCATCCCTTATCAGACTCATTATAGAGTATAATGCCGCATCTGGTATGTACCTCACAAGACATCTGCAACAGCTGGAAAGGCCACAGAAATACCTCACTAAAAGAATCACAGGCCTAAAGCAGATGCCATATGCTGACAGTCTAAAAAAAACTCCAGCTATACTCTGTGGCATATTGTCTACTCAGAGGCAATCTCTGCTTAACATACAAGGCCATGTCAAACCCTGAGCTGTTGGACATGCTCCACTTAAAGAAATCCCAATCCCTCAGAGCCACACGTTCCAGGGTCTAAACCTTATCATCACAATGAACAAAACATGCTGGAGGAATAGGTTCCTGACCCAGAGACTCCCATATTCTGGAATAGACTACCCATACATGTCAAGCAGAGTGCCTCATTGGCCCTCTTCAAAAGGAACCATGATGATTGGATAGGAGATAGGAAATTCACTCCGGGGATCATGTCAGTCACCCTGCTAGACAGGGGTCCAGAGAAGTAAATATTGTGGGAAGAAATATCCAGGGAATTGTTATGGCTAGGCTTGCATAGGCCCTAGAACCGATGGCCTAGTACCAACCTATGAACCTATGATTTCTGATTCAGACTCTGACAAGAGTATGATTTCAGACACTATTTCCTGAATGAGTCGGCTATTGCAGTAGGAAACAGTGATGTATCTCAGTCCCTCAAAGAGTTTTATGATTTATTACAACTTGAATTTCCTGAACCTATGCCTATTCCTCCAGTTTTTTATGCTTGGAGGGTGGTTTCATCACAGACTGCAATTTCCTTGGCAGTCAGACTGCTGCCTCCAGAAATTCTAGCAGAAAAGCAGATGCATTATATAAGGTTCCTCAGTCTTTCAGATTTTAATACACTAATCCCAGAACTGACCCAGCAGCTATAGCTTTAGTAAATCCAGCTGCTGCTAAATATTTTTTAAAATACTAATCTCTCTCCTTCTGACAAGGATGGGAAGGCTTTTGATAACTTTGGGAAGAAAATGCATGTTTCTGCAACTCTTGTTCTTAGAATTCTCAGCTATCAGGCTCATACATTGACATTTATCCAGGCCACTTGTGAGAATATGAAGAAAATGTTGGCACTGGTTGCCTCTTTTCCAAGGAAAAATGTATTTTGTGTAAAAATGTATTTTGTGTAATTCATATTCTACTGTTTGTCGAGTCATTTCCCACTGTTTGAAATGTGCATATGACTCTACTGATGCCGCTTCCAGTGCTGCTGCCACCAACGCTCCTATGAGGTGGTTGCTTGCTCTGCTTACAATACCTCCCAGAGGATATCAAAAATGAAATTGTGAATTTTCCCTTGGGAGTAGAGATAGGCTTTGGACCTTCTGCTCCAGAAGTCATTAAGAAGTGTGATAAGAGCAGGAGAAGATGATTAAAGGGATCTCTCAGTTTTTTTCAGCCCTACTTCTCCATGTTTACCAAGGGATTCTATGCTCCCTTGTCAAATTTCAATAAAAAGCAAAACAACACAGTCCCAGGAGCCTGCTGTAAACAGAAGGTAAAAAAGCAGTGGTAGAGAGGTTCCAAAATGAAGGCAGGAACCCCTCAGCACAAAGGACAGTGTAAGTCTGAATGGCTATATGATGGCTTTTCCTGACCCCCCCCCCCCCACACACACACACACACACACTTTTTCAGTCCTTTATTCTTCCAAAAAGCCTGAAACTCCATTTTTGTCTTTGGCAACAGATTGTTTCAGACAGACGGGTTTTGAGAGTAATCCATCTATGTCATAGATGGCAGTGGATGTCTCCCTCCTTCTCTGAGAATTCCTCCACATCTGCCAGACAAAACTCTTCTTTCCCACCTGTCATCCAGCACATGCCATCTCAGGGGATGATAGAAGATGTCCCTTCTCCTTAATCAGGAGAAAAAGTTTATTCAAGGGTGTTTCTGGTGCCAAAGAAAGAAGCCTCTCTGAAACCATTGCCGGACCTTTCCATCCTGAAACAATGTATGATAGTGCCTAGGTTCCAAATGCTGTCACTTCACAACTTGTTACCCCTTATTCCTCACTACATTTCCTAGTGACCTTAGATTTAAAAGATACCTATCATCACATTCCTACAGATCCATATTTTAGGTATTTCCTAAGGTTTTGTGCATCTGGATCGCATTATCAGTTCTCTGTCTTACTCTCTGAGCAATTAACAGCTCCATGGGTGTTCACAGTGTCTAACTTATGTAATGCCTTACTGTAGACTGCAAAGTATTCACATGTTTTCCTTATTTAAACAAATTGCTTATCTTTGCAGAGTCTTTTTCAGAGTGTCGGGTATCCCTCATTTTGGTAAGGGATCTCCTAAACAGGCCGAGATTCCAAGAGAACATTCAATAGTTTTTTCTGACTCCTCACAAGACTGTTTTTCTGGAGTGCCTGCTGAATTCATCTGTTTAAAGATATTTTCTTCCACAGGAAAAAAAATGGATTTGTATGTAGATGTATTCCTGAGGTTTCCACTCAGACTTCCGTCTCAGCAAGGGAATCCCTCAGGATTCTGGGTTTCATGGCATTAGTGACTCTACATGAGAAAGTTACAATAACACCTAAAATCTCTATAACCTCAGCATCAACATCCCTTGACTTTTCAAATTCCAATTCTAAGTTTTATGAAAAGGGAAGTTATGTGGTGGAGCACAAAATATCTGAGAATCCAAGTATCGCATTGTCCCCTCCTGCTCCAGCACAGTCAGTCACAACAGGCACCTCATACTTTGTTTGGGGAGAAATGTCTATAGGGATAAAAGTGCAGGATCTTTGGAACAAAAAAAATACAGTCCAAAGCATATCAGTATAAAAGAGCTGTTAGCCCGTCATAAATGTTCTCACCTTTCTAAATCATTTGTGGTCCTCAGGACCTCTGCAAGTATTTACAGACAACAACAACAAAATGATGTGGTACATAAACAAGCAAGGGGGAATCCATATCCTGTCCTCTGATCAGAGTTGTCATGGTAGTCTAGGATATAGCTTTTCAGCATAATCTCACTCTACATGCATCAAAGCAAAATTGCGTGGCAGACAAGCTGAGCAGAGCAAGGCAGACTCTCACAAATGAAAAATGAATCAGATGGTCTTCCAAGTTCTAGTTCATTTAAGGGGAATACATCAAATAGATCTTTTTTGCATCTACTCTAAATAATCAGTTATCAAAGTTCTACTCTGTCACTCCATGCAAGGCTTGAAAGACAGATGCCTTTTCTTTTCTTTGGACAGGAATGTTCCTGTATGCTTTTCCATCTTTTCCACTAATATCCTGGATACCTCAAACAACTTCAACTAACTGCCTGAACAATAGGATGTTAAAACCTTATATGCACCTGTTTTCTGAGGTTGTACAGCAAGTACTAATGGAGGCAAGACAGCCTGCTACTAAATAATTATATATTAGCAAATGGAAAATGTTTTCTAGTTGGTTCCAGCAAAAGAACCAGCACCTATTCTGGACTAGTGTTTCTCTGATTTTATAATATTTGTGAGTTACAATTCTTTGGCCTATCGTACTCCTCGATCAAAGTTCATTTCTGCATATTTAGCTATGGATCCTACTCTTTCAATGCAGTCTCATGTAAAATGTTTTTGAAAGGAGTGTTGCACAAGAAGTCTCCTATAAAACAGGGCCTCCTCCTATGGATCTTAACTTTTTGTTAGAAAAACTAAGGCCTGCTCCATTTGAACCAGCTCAACAGGCATGCAAAACAGTCTTACTCATTGCTCCAACCTCTGCAAAAGGAATATCTGAGTTGCAAACTCTTATGATAGGCCATCCTTATCAAAAATGTTCACAAAGACAGGGTTTCTTTGAGATCTAATCCTTCTTTTATTCCTAAAGTAGTATACAAGTTTATTTTAAGCCAAGCTGTCCACCCCTTCTCTTCTTTCCAGAACCTAAAAATGAAGAAGAAAGGTTACTTCATACCTTGGATGTCCTCAGACAACTCGGGTAGTATCTTGGCAGTGAAAAATCTTTCAGACCTTCTGCTCAGTTGTTCATTTCTTGTGAAGGTAAGAAGAAAGGACAACCAGTGTCTAAACAGACTATTTCTAAAAGGTTATTTCATGCTATCACTTTTTGTTACTCTCAATGCAACAAAAACCATCACAAGCATGATCAAGTCTCATTCTAACAGACCTTGACTTCTTCTGTGGCTTTTTGGAAAGTGTTGAATTCTAGAAGTATTCTTGAAGCAGCAACTTGGTCTTCTGTGCATACCTTTACAAAGCACTATAAACTACCTTCCTTCTCCAAGTCTAGGACAGTCTACACTAAGACTATTCTCCAGGGGCTCATGGACCCTCATCCTTCCTTCTCCCAGTCTATCAAAGCTACAGTAATCTCTCCATATAGCATAGGCTACTGCAGCAGTGATCAAATGAAGAACATAGAACAGTTATGTAAGTAAACTTACCATAACAACAGAGGACTGAATTTTATTGTTATTATTATTATTATTATCATTATTATTATTTTCTAGCATTGTCCTTCTCAGGGCTTTAGCTTCCCTCTCTCTGTTGGCATGAAAGTTCTGTAAGGTTTGGTGTCCAAGCCCAACTTTCAGTCAGCTCAGCTTAAGCTGGCTAATGGTTTTTGGTGCGTGGAAGGTGCCCTGAAGTTTTGGAAGCTGGATAGCCATTATATCCTTGGAATGACATAACCCATATAGCTTGAGCCACTGCAGCAGTGATCATTCGTGCATTTACTGTTATGGTAAGTTTACTTAGACGAATACACTTTCTGACATTTCTGAGAAAATTTCAGAGTATTTCATTTTTGGACAGCATTTATATTTGTTCCCTAATTTGTTTTACTTTAGAGCGACCAGTTATTTTTATTTCTTTCAGTATGGCTTGTTTAATGTTTTAACTTGTGCATATATTTTAATAGCATAATATTTTAAGTATGCTAACCAGATTGTACATATGGAATTTGTTTTTCTTTTTTAACCCAGTCAGAAGTATTAAATGTGATTTTGAAGAGAGGCAGTCACTGGTTTGAGACCCTTATAATACCTAGCAGTCTCTCTCCACTGTCAGTTAGAAATTAATTAAATGTATGAAATTTGAATGTACTTCAGTTATTTTAAAAGTAGTACTGAAGATGGTAAACAGCACATGTTGATGCATGCTGTTTCCATCCTATGCAGTATTTAATGAGATGTACAAATTACATTCATTTGAAGCTGTCTCTTGTAAATCAAAGTGCCAGTTATAAACAAATAGGTTCATCACTGAATTGTATGCCAATGAATCACAATTACTCAAGCAAACTGATGAATATGCACTTCTCTAAAATGCAGTGCACCAAACTTTGTAAGCTTGCAAGTCACATAACCAGATGCTGTTCTCAGGTCACCCCTAAAAAGAGACACTTATGCCTTGTGGGTTTACCCACCCAATAAAATATATAAATAAATAAAACACCAGCACAGTAATTATCAAAACTGTAGAACTAAGTTTGTATGGTTAGACATCAAAAATCTAAGTGATGCACCACTTAGTCAGGCTTTATCAGTGGACATCAGTCCCCCCCGTATCCCCCCAGTATGGGGACCGTACTCCACATCTCTCCTACTTAAGAAGTCGATTCTAAGGTGAAACCATTTTAAAGTAGGGCCATGCTCTTCTAGAAGCAACATCTTCAGCTGCCCTCTTCTCTGAGGTACTGCAACCTCAGGTTAAAATACACAAGAGGTATTGGGAAATGTAGTCCATTACAGTGGGTATGAACGCATAGTTGCCCTTGTAGAAGAAGCAAAACACACCTCTACTAGACAGATGAATGGCCACTAGTTTGATTTTCCTAATTGTGCACACCATGTGTTTTCATCCACTTTTGCTTCAGTCAGGTGATCTTTCGTCAATGGCATATTCTCTGATTTATTTTTGGACAACTGTGATTCAGTAAAAATACATTTGATAAGTCAAGCTTGAACCTGTATGTACATCATGTTTTTGCTGTTTAAAAATAGTTATGGTTTATTGCTATTTTAATGCTATTTTTGTTTGTACTTCCAAAATATGGAATATTCAAAATGTATACTATTATCATTTAAGTAGAAAGTAGCCTGCATTTAACTGTGAAATGTCAGACAGAATGTCAGTTTAATCATTAAGTAGCTCAGAAGGTGGTGGATAAAATCTTTGCGAAGTTAAAGGCATTTATTTGTATGTCACAGTAGGAAAGTGCTATCGTCCAACACACTGCTGCATCAAAATCAGCATGTACAGTACCTATTGACCTAGTGCTGCAAAGACATGACAGTCATCTGTACCACCAGAGACCATGGTGTGGAAATAAGCATTAGTCATCAGTAAGGGATGGCTGAGTAGGAAGGGATGAATGAACATCAGCCAGCTCTCCTTTCTTAGGCGGAATGCTGGTAACAAGGACTGAACACAATGATTTGAGACTTGATGTTAGAAAAATATGTATTAGTAATATGCTTAGTGCATTCGAAATTTAAAAAGGGTTAACACATTTATTCTATTTCACACTGCATAAATCTGTATGAACTGCAGAAGCATTCAAATCTTGTAATGTCATGAAATATGCGCAGTTATGATCTTTGCTTATGCTTTGGAAATTTACAGGGAAGCATTCAATTTCTGCTAGTGTCAGGGAAATAATAATAGATGTATCACTTCTACTAATGTCATGAGATTTAAACAAAGAGTTATTGATTTTCCGCTTATGCTATGAGAAAATACACAGCTGCAGAAGCTATTGATAATGAAGACAAAGGCTGTGTGAAAATATGAACTGCAAAGAGTATTTACTTGTACCTAAGCTAGAAAAGTACCTTGAAATGTAACATATGTATTAGAACTGCACAATAGAAGCTTGTAGTGGGCTAAAGCCCCCAAGGTCAGATTGTTTTTCTCATTCATAAATCCAGTCATGTCAGCAGGAAATCCAAGTAACATTTTCTATGTAACACATAGTGAGTTTTAAATCTGAACATGTCAGCAGGAAATCTGAGTAACATTTGCTGTAGAACAATACAGAAAGTTGTGTCGAACTACATCAACCATAGAAAGTAACATTTTATAGAACAGTATAAGAGAAGCATACTGCCTGTTAGTAATTAGGCAAAATCCTGTATGTGCATGTTTTTGTCTCCTTGCTGCAAGTAATAAAAGGTGCCATACCTGAACCTTATGTGAATTGGTCTTTGAAGTTTTTTCCTTTGACAGATTGGTCCTTCCAGCCAGAAACCCTCACTTCGCCTCGGATCAGACGGGCCGAGTGGTTGAAACCGTATGGGGAAGAAACCAAATCGGTTCTTCTTATTTGAAAAGCCCTCCAACTGAATTGTCGTGCAAAAGAGGCCAGCCACATTCTGATCTGCGACTGAAGGACAGGTTTTCATGAACCAGGTGATCAATCACGAAGGCTCAGGTAAGGTGAATCTACTTCTTTCTCTTTTAGATCAGGGACTAGATTTGTATTGTTTTTGTCAAGACTGTATTTTTACAAGTCAGGGACAGAAAAGAGTACTGTCTTATCATAGATCAGGGAAAACAGAATAGGTAGGCAGTCATTCTGAAGAGACTATAACAAAATCCGTGGTACCACGTTAAAAATAAGAGAGGTTACGTAACGATCAAAAAGGGTAGAACAAAATGGGTAATAATAACACAAAAAGACCCCAAAATCCACCGTTAACCAAAGACACAAAATACATGCAGTCACAGCGCGCTGACAATATTAAATACTATTCAAAATGGGTTAATAAGTATGAATTTGACGGTAAATTAGAAAAATCCTCGCTTATCAAACTTGTCAAACAGCTCAAAACTGATTCCTAAGGTCAGGTAAAAAGCAACGCCAGTTAGAAATTCCTCAGGCACACAGGTGGATTGAGGAAGTAAACCATAGGGAACAAAAGAACAACAATTCAAAAGCAATGTTTTTAGATAAGGAGGACAATAATTTAGTAATAGCGTCTGCCTCTCCTCCTCCCTTACCAGAATATGAAACAAGTGAACAGGTTAGTCCACCCCCACGATATCCTGCTGTCACTGAAAACAGAGACATTACAAAAGCAAAACCCTTTATTAGAGATCCCATCGGGACCAGGTCTCAAACACGGGCAGGTAATTTGAATGAAGGCATTGAGTTATATCAAATGGTTAAGAATTCACGATCTATGAGTGAAGAAGAAATATGCCCACTCATAGAAGTACCTAATCCACAGGCAGGACAAGACGGTCAGGACCCAACTATTCTAGTATATAGACCCTGGACTCCGGAAGATATCCGGAAAGCCACTGAGGGAATTCCCCATCCAAAAGTTAATTTTAGAAAGTTCTCAGAAGATTTACAAGGAATGAGGCTAAGTTATAATTTAAATGGAGAAGAAGTAGAAAAAGTAGTTAGACAAATTGTGGGTCCAGATTGGCACATGATTAGTGGCAACTGGAATCCCTGTGATGCTGCACACAGACCCCCTCCCACATAGCAGTGCAGAACTAGACAACAGAGCAAAAGGTCTTACAGACCGTATCTCTGAGAAATGGAAGCCTAGGGCAGACTGGACTTGCATTAAGCAATGCATCCAACAAGAAGGTGAAATTGTTGACCGATATTATGCCAGATTATTAGAATGTTTTAATAACCACTGTGGAATGCAGGTTCCTGAAGATCACACACAAGATTCCCCATATGAACAGCAGTTAAAGAATGCATTTTTAAAAGGCAGTACTGCACCCATAAGCAGTTTTATTGCAAAACACATGGTAGATCATTGTACAAGCAGGTTACAGTCATTACTTGAATATGCTAGGCATGCCGAAAGGCATTTTAATAGCAAAAAGAAAAAGAAAGCTCAAGTATTTTCTCTAGAAGATGGAGCAGAAGTTTATGTAGTACAGTCCGGGAAAAAGGGCAAGAAAAATGCCCAGGGAAATAAACAATCTGATCAGCGATCAGAGGACTTTGAAGGGCAAAAAAAAAGGAGAGAATGTTTTAAATGCGGTAAAAAGGGACACTTGGCAAGGGATTGCAAGAAAAACAAGAAGGCAACCACGGAAGACAAGGAGGGTGAGGACTGACTATATGATAGTCAGGAATCACTAGAAGGGGATAACGGAGAAAGGACAAATGAGAATGTGGTAGAGGATGTGACAGAAGAGATAGAGGAAGTGCAGGAAGTTATGGACAGTGAAGAAAATGAAATATTAGACCTAGCTTTATTGAGCCTGGAGCTCTATTTAGCGGACACAAAACCAGAAGTTACACTCTTGGTAGAAGGGAGGGAAGTCAGATTCTTGTGTGACTCAGGGGCATCATGAACCCTGATACATCCCTCCAAAGTGCCAGAAAACTCAGAGTCACATAATTACATACTAGTAAAAGCAGCTAATGGACAGCTGTACCGGGAGCCCCTCTCTCGTAACATTGCAATAACTGATCCTGTTTCAGGATTGACTCAGAGAAGCAAAATTGTTGTTTCTGCAAAATGCCCAGTGAACCTCTTGGGCAGAGACCTTATGCAGCTATTTGGTATAGCAGTAGTCCCAATCATGCAGGGTATGGAAGCAGAGTGACAAATTGATACCTATGCAGTGCAATCGGAGGGTGAAATGTTTTATTGGTACAGTCAGGACTTGGTTACAACTGGTCCAGGGACTGTGACCAAAGAATTAATGAATGCAGCCATCAGCAAGTTCCCCTCCCTTGACATTGATAAGCAACACTTGTTGCACTGTACCCTGTATTATTGTAACACGCCAGGACCTGATAAGGAATATGAGCAAGAATTGTTTAAAAATCGTGCAAACAGATTAATATTACATAATCTGTACTGGGACACAGAAGGGAACAGTGTAGCCAGCTGTTCATTGCCCCAGGAGTTCTTTGCACTCTATAAATCTAATCGATTACCACATGTTAGCTTAACTAAGGACAAAAACATAGAATGGGCAGACTTAGGAGAAAAAGTCACAAGGTGGGAAAAACAGACAGAATTAGAACTGTCAGAACAGGGAATACAAATACAGAAGCTGAATTGGATAACTCAGACCCACCCAGCCGTACACTTGCAGTCTAGCAAGGACAGCTGATTAGCACTCCTATTAAAGGAGGAAGAGAATGCCTTACAGAATATACCAGAAACTCTCTGGTCAATAGGAAAGTCAGCTGTAGGACTTATTCGTACAGTGGGGCCAGTTACTATCATGCCAAAGTCAGCATTTAGACCACAGAAAAGACAGTATCCCTTAAGAAAATATGCAGAGGTAGGAATCAAACCTATTATAGCAGCTTTACTTAGGGAAGGGGTGCTGGTGGAATCTCCTGACTCACCATGTAACACACCCTTATTTCCTGTTAAGAAAGCAAATGGAGAATGGCGTATGGTCCAAGATTTACAAGCTGTAAATGACGCAGTAATACCAAGGGCACCTATGGTGCCAGACCCACACACCCTGTTGAATGATTTAAAACTTCAACAGAAATATTTTTCTGTGGTAGATATCAGCAATGCGTTCTTTTCGATACCAATACACCCTGACAGCCAGTATTGGTTTGCATTCACATTTCAGGGGAAAAGGTATAGATATACACGACTACCACAGGGATATTGTGAAAGTCCAACAATATTCTCACAAGAAATGGCAAGCAACTTGGCAGGATTTACCCCACCAAGAGGCAGTCAGATTTTACTTTATGTTGATGATATCCTGCTGGCGGCCCCCCACCCAGCAAGATTGCAAAGAAGATACCATAGCGCTATTACGATTTTTAGCCGCTGAAGGACATAAGGTAAACAAAAATAAACTACAGCTTTGGAAAAAACAAGTCAAATATCTAGGATATGTAATATCCAAAGAGGGTAGAACATTAGATGAAGACAGAAAAGTAGCAATTTTGCAAGCACCAAAACCTACTACCAAGAAGGAAATGATGTCCTTCCTGGGTACAACTAATTTTTGCCGGAGCTGGATTCCAAACTATGCTTTGGAATCTGCACCTCTGACTGACCTGATATATAAAAAGCCTATGGCAGCACAGGATTTGTTACAATGGACACCAGAGGCAGAATCTGCTTTCTGCAAACTGAAACAGTTAATAGCGTCCTCATTAGTTCTGGGATTACAAAACTACCATAAACGTTTTTTCCAAACTGTAGATTGTATGCAAGGTTATATGACATCAGTGTTAACACAACAGCATGGGGACAAGCAATGCCTCATTGCTTATTATTCATCACAACTAGACCCAGTGGCACGGTCTTTACCTCACTGTGGACAAGCGGTAGTTGCAGCTGCAATGGCAGCACAGGCTTCGACCTCAGTAGTTTTATTCCACCCGCTCATTTTGAGATTGCCTCATGCAGTCACGATTATTTTACTGCAAGAGAAGGTAGCATATCTTTACCCTGCTAGGCATCTTTCCTGTATGACTATATTGTTGAGCCAACCTCACATGACAATTGAACGATGCACAACTTTGAACCCTTCTACCTTGCTCCCAACCCCTGCAGATGGCACACCACACCGCTGCCTGCAGGTGATTGAGCAAAAGACACTACCTAGAAAAGATCTTACGGATGCCCCCTTGGATGATGCCGAGGTGACATACTACATGGATGGTTCGTGCAAAAGGGGTCCTGCAGGACAGAACCTAGTAGGATATGCAGTAGTTTCTGATACTGAGATTATAGAAGCAAAACCTTTACCACACAACCTATCTGCACAGGCAGCAGAATTGATTGCCTTGACACGGGCATGTACCTTAGCAAAGGGTAAATGTGTGAATATTTTTACTGACAGCCAGTACACTTTTTCTACTGTACATGTTTTTGCACAACAGTGGAATAATCGAGGAATGATAACTTCTACTGGCAAACCTATCAATCATGCACAGTTTATTTTAGATATTTTAGAATCTATTCAGTTACCTCAGAAAGTAGCTATTTGTAAATGCACAGCTCATACCAAGCAACAAGATAGGATTTCAAAAGGTAATGCGAGAGCTGATACAGCTGCAAAACAGGCAGCTTCAGAAGTATTTCTTTTAAATGAGGAACTACAACCCTCTGAGATTTTAGACTTAGAAATGTTAAAGACAATGCAGACACTCACTACACAAGCTGAAAAACAAAGATGTATAAAACGAGGAGCAATTCTCAAAAAGGGGCTGTACATCTCTAAAGAAGGGAAACCGATATTACCATCTAATTTGTTTAGATATGCAGCTTTGTTGAGCCATGGGCAATGCCATGTCTCAACAGGGGGGTGGTACAGCTGGTGAACCGAGTGTTCACAACATATGGATTTACAAACTATTCTAAAAAATTTTGTTTGATGTGCCAAATTTGTAACAAACATCATGCACAAGGGGCATTAAAGCCCAAGCAAGGGAGTTTCCCTACACCACCATATCTGTTTCATACTATTTGTATGGATTTCATAGAATTGAACAAATGTGAAAATAAAAAGTATTGCCTTGTCATTGTAGATATGTTTTCCAGATGGGTGGAATCCTTTCCCACCAAAAATCCAGACGCAGCTATGGTAGCGAAAGTCCTTGTTAAAGAAATCATCCCTAGATTCGGCATTCCGGAAAGGATCTACAGTGACAACGGTACACACTTTATAAACCAAACCATACAACAGTTAAGTAAGCATTTTGGTATTTCTTTAAAAAATCATTGTGCATACCATCCGTAATCTGCAGGGCTAGTTGAGAGGCATAATGGAACTTTAAAGAATAAGTTAAGAAAATTAATAGCAGAAACAGAAAAGAATTGGGTTTACTGTCTGCCCCTGGCACTGTTGAGCATGAGAACTGTTCCGACTGCAAAAGGATTGACTCCTTTTGAAAAACTATTTGGAAAGGCTTATTATATACCCCAGTGGAAACCTCTCATGCCTGCAGACCAGGAAGCTGACTGTACACTAGCTGAATACATGAGAAATGTGTTGAATTCTAAACATCTGTTGCAGTCAAATTCTGTTTCAGATAAAGAACAAACCAAAACATCAGAAGTGGCAGTGATCCCAGGGAATTGGATCTGGGTGAAAACTGTTAAAAAGAGGAATTGGACGTCACCAAGGTGGGAAGGTCCATACCAGGTGCTTCTTTCGATACCCACTGCAGTCAAAATCGCAGAGTGAGCCTCATGGATCCACCTGACGCACTGCAAACTAGTTAAGAACTTTGAACTGGACAAAAATCTTACCTCTCCATCGGGGCCCTCAGCACAAATTCTGGCTACAAAGGAGGGTCAGATCAATAGGACTGATCTGTCTCAACCCCAGTGAAGAAACCATTGGTGCTGAAGGTCCTATTAGGGCAAAGAGTAAGACCACATGTTAAAAGTAAAAATGATAGAATCTAGAGAAATTCAAATAAAACTACTTGGAAGAGTTGGAGAAAATAGGAATGCAGAACAACCATTTCCTCAGAAGTATTGCATAATTATCCTGTTAACTATACTAGTGACAATAATCTTTTTGTTGTGGCCATTCCTTTTCCCAGCCACACAAACTGAACTGAATAAACGTGAAGAGTTGCACATAGACTGGCATCCAAACTTCAATACTTATCAGGCAATCAAATATGTGTATGCTGAGACTTTCAGTGTTTCGAATTGCTGGATTTGCACAGCTTTGCCAACAGCATACAGGGGTTATTATTAACTTCAGTCCCCCTAGGGGTCAACGAAACTTGGTTCATGATACATCAACTATTACAGCACAAGATAAAATAGCATTGCACTTGTCTGTTCAACAAAAGGGAAGTGTGTGTTTTTACAAAAATGATACAGTTCAGGTGGGCTGGAGCAATTGCAATGTGACTGTTCCTTATAGATGCTATACTAAAGCTAATAACACAGGGTTTTATTGTAATACAAACTATGATTCATTTTTTAAATTGATGCACAAAACAATTGAGGAAGTAAGACATGATTTTGTTCTCTATAAACAACTGTCTATAATTGACAGAAAAATGTTTCACGCATGACAAGTGTATATTCATAGTAAAGTTACTACTAAAGTAGAAGACTGTTGTTTTGTATGTGGTAGACAAGCATATAAGTGGTTACCTGAGAAATGGTCCGGTAGTTGTTTTTTGGGCTATCTGGTTCCGGCCATACAACACTCAGCAGTTTTACCTCAAGGAAAAATCTGAAATGTTCGAGAAGCCGTCAAGAAGCCTGTCAATCCAGTAGGACAAATCGATGCACCCTGGAAAAAATCATCATGCTATGGGAGATGGACTGACACACATGGACTTGAGTGATTCTGTTATATCGTGCATATTACCAGCATATGAAGCAGTAAAATCGATCTGGGAGCTGAGAAAACTGTCCAAACTTCTCAAAGTAATGAGCAATGCAACCTTTTCCACTCTAGAATTAGTGACTGATGAACTGAATGCCATGAGAACTGTAGTGCTTCAAAACCGCATGGCTCTTGACTTCACCCTAGTGGCGAGAGGAGGTACTTGCGCTTTAATCCAGGAGGAGTGCTGTTCGTATATTCCTGACCATAAACATGAAATAGACAATCACCTTGAGGTAATTCAGCAAGTGTCGGCCATGACCAAACCAGGACCAAATCCATTGACGGACTTTTTCCAGAAATTGTTTGGGGGGGGCAGTATCCTAATGAACATTCTGATTGCCATCTGTGTAGGAATGATCCTACTGGGGGTATGTGTTTGCTGCTGCATCCCCTGCATGAAAAGACTGATTAAAGACTTTATAGACATTTCAGTTTCAGAAACCTTATATCAAGGTGCTGAATTTGAAGAACTGTTGAAAAATTGAAAATACTTTCATAAGTTTAAACTGAATGACTCTCTTAACAGCAAATCCTGAGTAGGAAGAGGTTAGGGGAAGAAAAACTGTTTATGCTTATTTTGAAAGTAGAATAAAGTATTAAAAGGGGGGAAAATGTTAGAAAAATATGTATTAGTAATATGCTTAGTGCATTCGAGGTTTAAAAAGGGTTAACACATTTATTCTATTTCACACTGCATAAATCTGTACAAACTGCAGAAGCATTCCAATCTTGTAATGTCATGAAATATGCGCAGTTATGATCTTTGCTTATGCTTTGGAAATTTACAGGGAAGCATTCAATTTCTGCTAGTGTCAGGGAAATAATAATAGATGTATCACTTCTACTAATGTCATGAGATTTAAACAAAGAGTTATTGATTCTCCGCTTATGCTATGAGAAAATACACAGCTGCAGAAGCTATTGATAATGAAGGCAAAGGCTGTGTGAAAATATGAACTGCAATCAGCATTTACGTGTACCTAAGCTAGAAAAGTACCTTGAAATGTAACATATGCATTAGAACTGCACAATAGAAGCTTGTAGTGGGCTAAAGCCCCCAAGGTCAGGTTGTTTTTCTCAAATGTTTTTCATAAATCCAGTCATGTCAGCAGGAAATCCAAGTAACATTTTCTATGTAACACATAGTGAGTTTTAAATCTGAACATGGCAGCAGGAAATCTGAGTAACATTTGCTGTAGAACAATACAGAAAGTTGTGTCTAACTACGTCAACCATAGAAAGTAATATGTTATAGAACAGTATAAGAGAAGCATACTGCCTGTTAGTAATTAGGCAAAATCCTGTATGTGCATGTTTTTGTCTCCTTGCTGCAAGTAATAAAAGGTGCCATACCTGAACCTTATGTGAATTGGTCTTTGAAGTTTTTTTCCTTTGACACTTGACAAATGTCATTTAATTTGTCAGCCTAGTGATACAAGTAAGTGGTTAACAGAAATATGGCATAATGTAAGCACATGTGTATAAGGCTCATGAACATGCCTATTATGCCTACTGTATGTTGTACCCTGTGTAAATTAGACATGAGCTGTGACCACCAGGCCTGGAGAAATTATAGCTCTCAACCATTCCTGGCTTCTTCCTCTTGTATTCCTTACTTCCTAGTCTGTGAAGTATAAGCTTATGATCAGCAAGAAGCAAACAACCTGCTAGACTTAGACAGGGGTTGATAAAAGAGCTATACAGGACTTTGGCGACTGTAATGGTTTGAACTACTGAAGGAACATGACAACATTGCAAGTCACCAACAGGCATGAATGAGGATATTGCAAGTCACCAACAGGCATGAATGAGGACATTTCAAGTCACAAACATGCATGAAAGAGGGTTATAAGAAATGAACTTGTGCCTTATCTTTCCCTTACACAGTACTCCACTAGAAAGCAGTACATACATAATTTCATCTTCACTTATTCGTTTTCATTCTTGGTCCTTTATCCCCTAATTATTCTCATGATTCACGTTTAGAAAAAAATTATATCACTGTTGAAAAATTCCTCCTGTCAGTTACCATTTGGCATTCATCTTCAGCAGCTCCCTTCCACTCCCAGACATGTATCCCTTTACCAAGTATTATTTTAGTCATGAACATTAAATCAAAGCTGACACAATGTAACCTACTATTTGTTATCTAAACAAATAAAACAAATTCTCTTTATTTTTGTTAGTTAAATCTTGTCAAAAAGAAATGGTTGAGTAAAATGTATTGTTTGCACTGTCCCTTCACAGAAGTACCCCTCCCTCACCTTGTTTAGCTGGGCAAAATACTCTTATTCTCATCTTCACTCATCCAGGCAGCTGGATGCTGCTCTTGCAAGCATGCAGACGCTGAACCTTTAGCAACGTACGTCTCCCATATCACTTACCCAGACCCATTCAGGGGTTATGCTCTCTTGGCGCACCCTACCAATCTCAGTTTTTAAACTAGAATCATCTGTCATCTTTATTAAATAATTTTATTAACAGTTGTGACGTTAATAATTATAAAGTGTTGGCTGTGGTGTCCATCACTCGGAACAGGTATCTCTGTGGAGATATGTTTTAATTTACATCCAGGGTGATATGAAGTAGTAGGGACATATTCAAACTCAATGTATTTCATTCCATAAGTAAACTGAGGACCTCATGTTGCATGTCAGATATTAGAAAGAAGATCATTCAGTTCTTCCCTTTGTCTGCAAAGTACAAACAGCAGTGCCAGCTGTTGTCCACTGGAGTCTAGTAAAATAGAAATTATCCCATGACAGGCAATACACACAGCACTTCTGCCATTATCTCCTCACCTCTCTCTCTCGTACTGTTTTTCTTTATTCATTTTTTCCTATGTTATATGTGGAGAAACACAAAAGTATAACAAAGGGAAAGGATGTGTATTCGTATGTCTAGCCTGAAAATGTGAACAATGTTGTTTTAATATGTCTTGTCTAAAAATTCCTACATGTGAATATCTATGTCTTGTCTGTCTATAAATTCCCACATGTAAAGATATATTGGTGTTCTTCACTGCTAGCTTGTTCTTATAATTCTATTTCAAACATGTATTATTGTTATAATTCTGTAAAAATCATGTATTACTGTTATAATTGTGGAGTTTTTCTCCCTGGGCCTCTGCTGTAAATGGACCTTGTCCAGTCGGACTTTCCCAGTAAACAAATGTAAAATAAATAAATATAAAACACAAGTAACAGAAAACAGCCCATCTGTAAATTTCACAGAGTGCCTTAACTACCCATAACAAACAGTCCCACAAATATTGGTAAAGAGCAATGCAATTCACTGAAACATCAATACTAAAGACCAGTCAAAAAATCAGGTGCTGCTGAAGATGAACATTTACTTCTCTCTCTCTCTCTTTCCCAATCCATCCATCCATCCATCCATCCATCCATCCATCCATCCATCCATCCATCCATCCATCCATCTCACTCTAAGAAAAAGCAGTTTGTCAAACATGCCAATAGCATAACATCCATGTATTTACCTAAGTTGTTGTGTCTTTCGGCTTTTCCCAGTTAGGGGTCGCCACAGCGGAACTCTGGTCCGCTAATGATTGGCAGTAGATTTTTACGTGCTGGCTTGCCGGGCCTAATGCACAACCTTCAACGAAGGAACACCCATTCACGCATGTCGCCACACAGAAGACGCTCTAACTGAGAACTGAACAGGCAACGTCTAACTGTCAGGCGACAACGCTACCACAGCACCACCACCGCAGTCCCATGTATTTACCTAAGCTAAGTAAACTGCATAAATAAAAAATGTGGATGTTCTCATAAAGAATATGTATCAGTAGCTGATAGGTATATATAGTTCAAAAAGGAAAGTAAGTGAATAGACTTACTCCAGCATGCTGTTACTGGTTGTTCATATAATAATCTGTACAAAGAAGTTTTTTGACTATAAATAATTTCTAGCATAAAGGTGACTTGCTTGATTTAGAAGAAACACTGCAGTACGTGGGTGTGGCTGATAACCCAGTCATAATATGGCAGATTGCACTGATTTCATGGGTTCATTCACCACTATTAGGGAAGAATTGTTGATTTATGTTAAGAAAGAGGAACTGTATTGTGACGTTAATGGCACTTAACGTGACAGCAAAGTTTCATCATTGCTGAAAGTGATCAACCACAAAGCATATGGGTTGTTATAAAGTTATACATGCCTATATCCAGACTGTTTTAAGAAATTTTATACATGATTACAAAACCATCTAAATTCAAAACCATCAGTAATTCATGAAAGGGTCTATATCATATAGTCGAAGTATGGCAACTTCAAATGTTATATGGTCGAGACCATATGTTCGAAGTTTTCATACTTTGAATGCAAAAAAAAGAAATACCTTACCTGACACTTGTAAGCAGGGGGGCAAGCCCACCAGCACCCCCCCACTTGGCTTGCCCCCCTTTAACAACCCTTTATTTTGTTTTCCCTTTTTTTTTTACATAGTCGAAGTTTTGTAAGTTCGAACATATCGGTTTGAACATATGGTGTTCGAACTAACAAAACTTCGACTATGTGATATAGACCCATTCATGAACAACACTGGTTTCTGTGAAGATGCCAAGGAACAGAAGAACAGAGTAATTTGGTTATGCAACAAATTTTTGTTGGGCTGCATAAAGCTGCTGGTACCTGAAGGGGGCTGACTGAAACATGAAGTGAAAGATTAGTATACAGTAAGCATAATTAAAAACATACACAGCAGAGCATTATCTAAAACAGACATGATTCTACATAAAGCTTTACAGATTGCAATATCCATGGACTGAAACAAGTTATGAAGATGCAACTAGAAATGGACAAAGTAGCCATTAAACATAACCTCAGAATAGGCAGACAACCAAACATTTTTAATGACTATACTATTCCAATGACTTTGGCTTTTTTTAGCAGAATTGTATGGCATGTTTGGGATGATCTGCCATGTAACAGTGTGTTCCCTTGCCCCATTAAGTCTGCACTGTTTCCAATACTGTATGTGAATCAAGTGAGTCAGGCTGGTGCTTACTATATCCCACTAGGCCGGGGAGTTATTAGCCCCTAATACTGGAATAGAAGTTACACTGGGAATGATCAGTGAGATGTCATTGTTGCTCAAGGTGGCTGGGTTTGTAAAGGTTTAGGTCCAACCTTTATATGCTGGTTCAGCTAAGTGAGGTTAGATCATCACCTGAAATGAATGTGTACACCACTCACCATCACATCATCTCCTTCCTCCCACCCCCACCCCCAGTAAAGGAAAGTAGGCACTGCCTTGTCATTCCTACCTCACCCCCTGCAAACTCCAGCAGGCACGTAAGCCACTATTAAAACTGGGGTCCCCTGGGTCATAGTCATAGCTTCATTTGTCTATGCTAATGGAGCTGGATGTAAATAGCTTTTCATTTAAAGAAAGTTCCATAACAACTGCCATGAGAAGGAGGGTCATGTTGAGCAAATGTGTAAACTGTCAGATAACAAACATAAACTACAAAAGAGAACAAGGAAAAAGAACTGTCAGATAGCAAACATGAAGTACAGAAGAGTACAGGGAAAAAGGACTGTCAGATAACAAACATAAACTACAGCAGGGGACACGGATAAAGGACTGATCCATAAACTGGGAGCAATCCTGACAGTATAACTGAATTAGAAACTATAAATGATTTCAAATTTGAACTTAAGGAGATCTAGTGCTTGGAAATATATATTTTAACTATAAAAGTCACAGTAAAGAAGATGAGTTGCATTAGAGGTAGCAGCATTAACCTAGAAATGGAACTGGATACTGGGGTAGTAGTATCTGTTATTTCACTTATTGATTACAGTAAGCTCTTCTCAAAAAAATAAATCCACTATTTGAAACAATGGAACAATGGAACAATTTCCTTTGTGAGTCTCTATAAGGATATGAAAAAAGTGTCAGTGACATATCAAGAAAGCAAAGTAATGAATTTGAATTTGCTTTGAATTTGTTAACCGGACAAATGGTCAGGTGCAATTTGCATGTGTATAGTCAAATGGGGGTCCTGCTTTTTTGGCACATAACTGATATGGAAAGTTTTTATGGGGTGTACTCTTCTGGCTTTGAATACAATATCATAAAGTGGCCATGCAGACCTTTCTCCAAGAAACGCATATTGAAAAAATGTCATTATGATAATTCTGTAAAAAGTAAAAATGGCTAGAATGATTAAAAATAAAAGTGAGTTTTATATTTCAATACTTCCTTTTCAGAATAGGTCCATCAAGCCTGAGCACAACAATTTAGTAAACAGAAAGCAAGCAGGGTGATTTTCACCAAAGTCTTAAAGCAAGTACCACTAAAGGTTGGATCTAGAACCAGAATAAATCTAAATTTTTCTAAATGAATGGGCTTGCAAAAAAAGTTCATGGAAGATTGTGAACTAGCTTTCAGGAAGGCCAAGAAGGTATTAAAGTTTAATGTATCATTTTGTGAAAATGGTGCTATCCACTGGTAAAATGTATGATAACGTATATAACCCCCAATACAGTTATGGCTGAATGCTTAAAAACAAAAGTGGCACATCAGTACACCAGTGGCTAGCCAACTTTGTAATATGACCAGGATAGTCAATGAAACAAACAAAAATAAATTGTTTATCTACATTACAGTTTAAACATCAGTCCACAAAACCATCAACATAATAAAAACACTTACTGTGTCAAAGGAATGATTTAGGACCATTGTTTCTCGTGCTGAAACCAGATAATCCAAACTGTTACCACAGATATACAGAAAACTACACATATATTAGTAGACTGATGTTACTTTAACCAGAGAAAGGAATATGCAAGAGAAGGAAGGAAGGATGAAAATGCAGCTATGCAAATGATAAATTCTGGTACCATAACAGCTGAAATCCATGGTCAGACTTCCCAAGAACCAGATGTCCCTAACAGAGATACTGAGCCTTTGTGTTTACCAAGTGGATTTTCACACATCGTTGAAAGTCTGGCGGCTTCTAGAGTAATTACCTAAGGTGACCCATGCCAGGAAACTGGTGAAGGGGAAAACAAAGTATTCTGAACTAAATGCATGATGATGAAAACATATTGAACATTAATTGATTCAAACAAAAATATAAAGCCTTATTAATCATTATTAAATGTAGACATATGCAAATAACATTTTATATATATGCATGTGGTTGTGTATTATACTTGGAATATCTCTATGCCTCACAGCTGTTATTCTTTACTGCCACACATTATTATGCATTTTATGTGAACCCAGCCACTGGGGATGCACAAGCCAGTGCATTTCTTTGTGCCGGTCCCAAGCCCGGATAAATGGGGAGGGTTATGTCAGGAAGGGCATCCGGTGTAAAACTTTGCCAAAACATTCATGCGGACAGCAGTAAATATTTACATACCAGATCGGACAAGGCCCGGGTTAACAACGACCGCTACCAGTACTGTTAGCCAACAGGGTGCTGGTGGAAAATGGGCTACTGTTGGCCAAAGGAGGAGGAGAAGATGGAGAAGACATGGCCGAAGGCAGGAATAGAGGAGAAAGGCTAGTACTGTGGTAGTGAGGTTCGGAACTTTGAATGTTAGCAGTATGGCTGGTATAGGGAGAGAGCTAGCCGATATGATGGACAGAAGGAAGGTTGGTATATTGTGTGTGCAAGAGACTAGATGGAAGGAAAGTAAGGCTAGGTGTATCGGAGGTGGGTTCAAATTGTTTTAGCATGGTGTGTATGGGAGGAGAAATGGCGTAGGAGTTATCCTGAAGGAACAGTATGCTAAGAGTATTTTGGAGGTGAAAAGAGTGTCGGATAGGGTGATGTTTATGAAGCTGGAAATTGATGGTGTAATGATGAATGTTGTTAGTGCGTATGCTCCACAAGTTGGGTGTGCGATGGATGAGAAAGTAAAATTTTGGAGTGAGTTGGATGAAGTGGTGATGACTGTACCCAAGGGTGAGAGAGTGGTGATTGGAGCAGATTTCAATGGGCATGTTGGTGAAGGGAACAGAGGGGATGAGGAAGTGATGGGTAGGTATAGCATTAAGCAAAGGAATGCAGAAGGTCAGATGGTAGTGGATTTTGCGAACAGGATGAACATGGCTGTGGTGAATACGTATTTTAACAAGAGGGAGGAGCATAGGGTGACACACAAGAGTGAAGAAGATGCACACAGGTGGATTATATCTTATGTAGGAGGGCCAGTTTGAAGGAGATTGGAAACTGTAAAGTGGCGATTGGGAAAAGTGTCGTTAGGCAGCATAGGATGGTGGTTTGTAGGATGACGTTGGTGAGCAAGAAGAGGAGGAGGAGTGTAAGGGCAGCACCAAGGATCAAATGGTGGAAATTGAAAAAGGGTAATTGTGAGGTGGAGTTCAGGGAAGAGTTAAGACAGGCACTTGGTGGCAGTGAAGAGTTATCAAATATCTGGATAACTACAGCAGAGCTAGTAAGGAAGATCGCTAGAAAGGTGCTTGGTGTGACATCTGGAAAGAGGAAGGAGGACAAGGAGACATGGTGGTGGAATGAGGAAGTACAGGAGAGTATACAGAGAAAGAGGTTGGCAACGAAGAAGGTAGACAGGAGTATAAGGAGATGAGGTGCATGGCAAAGATAGAGGTGGCTAAGGATAAGGCATATGAAGAGTTGTATGAAAGGTTGGACACTAAGGAGGGAGAAAAGGACCTGTACCGATTGGCTAGACAGAGGGGCCGAGCTAGGAAAGATGTGCAGCAGGTAAAGGTGATAAAGGATAATGAGGGAAACATACTCACAAGTGAGGAGAGTGTGTTGAGGAGATGGAAAGAGTACTTTGAGGGGTTGATGAATGAAGAGAATGAGATGGAGAGAAGGTTGGATGATGTGGAGATAGTGAATCATGAAGTGCAATGGATTAGCAAGGAAGAAGTAAGGATAGCTATGAAGAGGATGAAGAATGGAATGCTGTTGGTCCAGACGACATACCTGTGGAAGCATGGAAGTGTTTAGGTGAAATAGCAGTGGAGTTTCTAAACAGATTGTTTAATGAAATTTTGGAAAGTGAGAGAATGCCTGAGGAATGGAGAAAACGTGTTTTGGTACCGATTTTTAAGAATAAGGGTGATGTGCAGAGCTGTAGTAACTACAGAGGGATTAAATTGATCAGTCACAGCATGAAGTTATGGGAAAGAGCAGTGGAAGCTAGGTTAAGAAGGGAGGTGATGATTAGTGATCAGCAGTATGGTTTCATGCCAGGAAAGAGCACTACAGATGCGATGTTTGCTCTGAGAGTGTTTATGGAGAAGTACAAAGAAGGTCAGAAGGAGTTGCATTGTGTCTTTGTGGATTTAGAGAAAGCATATGACAGGATGCCTAGAGAGGAGTTGTGGTATTGTATGAGGAAGTCGGGAGTGTCGGAGAAGTATGTAAGAGTGGTACAGGATATGTACGAGGGTAGACTGACAGTGGTGAGGTCTGTGGTGGGAGTGACAGAGGCGTTTAAGGTGGAGGTGGGATTACATCAAAGATCAGCTCTGAGACCTTTCTTATTTGCAATGGTGATGGACAGGTTGACAGATGGGATCAGACAGGAGTCCCCGTGGACTATAATGTTTGCAGAAGACATTGTGATCTGTAGTGAGAGTAGGGAACAGGTGGAGGAGACCCTGGAGAGATGGAGATATGCTCTGGAGAGAAGAGGAATGATGGTCAGCAGGACTAAGACAGAATATATTTGTTTGAATGAGAGGGAGGATAGAGGAATGGTGAGGATGCAAGGAGTAGAGGTGGCGAAGGTGGATGAGTTTAAATACTTGGGATCAATTGTTCAGAGTAATGGTGAGTGTGGAAGAGAGGTGAAGAAGAGAGTGCAGGCAGGATGGATTGGTTGGAGAAGAGTGCCAGGAGTGATTTGTGACAGACGAGTACCAGTAAGAGTGAAAGGGAAGGTCTACAAGAGGGTAGTGAGACCAGCTATATGGGTTGGAGACAGTGGCATTGACAAAAAGGCAGGAATTAGAGCTGGATGTAGCAGAGTTAAAGATGTTAAGATTTGCACTGGGTGTGACGAGGGTGAACAGGATTAGGAATAAGTATATTAGAGGGTCAGCCCAGGCTGGAAGGTTTGGAGACAAAGCCAGAGAGGCAAGATTACGTTGGTATGGACATGTGCTGAGGAGGGATGCTGACTATATTGGGAAAAAGATGCTAAGGAAGAAGTTACCAGGTAACAGGAAATGAGGAAGGCCTAAGATAAGGTTTATCGATGTGGTGAGAGAGGACATGCAGGTGGTTGGTGTGACAGAGCAAGATGCAGAGGACGGAAGAAATGGAAACAGATGATGATCCGCTGTGGCGACCCCTAATGAGAACAGCTGAAAGAAGATGATGATAGATGTGGCATACTTTTCAAGTTTGGAAGTCTACACATGTTGTAGTTGAATTATATTAGATTCAGGATTATAGGCCAATTAGTAATACAGAAATATACAGACTTGAGTTCTGTTCTTGTAATACCCTCATATTCATAAATATACTCCGCAGTTATATAAGGAAGCCAGGGTGCACACATTTTAGAACAAGGTAACATCATTATCATAATTCATAAAGATACCTCAAACCAGATACATTCCAATTCAACATGGGGTAGAATTGTGTATTAGTGTATGTACCACATGTGTACTGTGCATTGCAGTACCAGGGATGTCACTAATTGCCTGAAGGCTGTGCACGTACCAGGTGATCATATGCCCATTGGTGGGGTACAGCTAATAGATATAGACAGCCAGTGATCAAAGGGGAAACATTTGTCCACCCAGAAACCTATTCATCTTTACAGAAAATTTTCTATGGAGTTCTCCACAATCATAGGCAATTCATAAAAATATTTAATTCACTGCCCATTAATGTGGATGACAAATCCTTACCATTATGCTAAAGGGAGTTGGGAATCTAGTTGATCATCCATTCCCATTGGCAGGAGCTTAGTTGCATCACTGTTCGGTGGCAGGGCAGGTGACTGAGGCAGTATGCTTCTCTGCAACGTACTGCTCACCAGGAGATGTTGTTGCAATTCTCTTATAAATAACACGTTTGTCATATTTGCACATATTATGATGACATAGTTGCTCAGCAATGTCACGCTGACAATCACATTATTTTTACTTGGTAATCAGTTGCTAGGCTGCTAAAAGGCTTTTTTTTTGTACCGTATGACCACAGCTGTGTCCCCATAAATCCCAGCTCATACTCCACACTGTAGTCTGCAATTCACATATTTGTGGATCGTGGAGCATGCTGTGGAACCCCATCTGTATACCAGCTTTATACCAAGACTTCTCCAGATATGAGTTGCATGCATTGTTAACTCATTGTGTACTTGTCCCTTTATGATTCGCACAGAGCTTAGGCATGTGCTTTGAATAGCACACCAACCCTATGCTATTGCACACACTGTTTATGAATCCCAGAGAGTGTAGTAAGGAAGTGTACTGTTACTATAGGAAATATTCTTGTTTTTCTTCCACCCCCTGGGCCTAGATAAAGCGGAAGGAAATATATAGTTTGTATCTGAACACTTGTGCTTGGGTGTATTTGCATGCATGCCTAGGCTGTGCCTTTATGTACAATTTGAACAATAGTAAACAACTATTTATTACATATTGAGAGTGCATAGCATAAGTCAGACCAGATTTCAATAAAAAAATAAGGATCCATTAGAAAAATACCATACAAAGTGAGGACTGATGGTTGGCCAGTTAGGGAAAATAGGAAATATATCTATCTATCTCTCTAGCTATCTCTATATCTATCTATATATCTATATATAAACTCCAGCTTTACTCCGTAGCATATCACCTCCTCCTAGGTGTTCTCTGCCTAACATATAAAGCTATGTCAAACCCAGAGCTGTTGGACATGCTACACCTAAAGAAATCCCAATCCCTCCAAGCTACACGCTCTAGGGACCTAAACCTTGTTACCACAATAAACAGGACATGCTGGAAGGATAGATTCCTGTTCCAGAGACTTCCCATATTCTGGAACAGGCTACCAATCTATGTCAAGCAAAGTTCCTCATTAGCACTCTTCAGGAAAAAATCTTGATGAGTGGATAGGAAATAGGAAATACACCCCAGGGATCACTTCTGTGTCTCTGCTCGACAGGGGCACAGGAAAATAACTTTGTTGGGTGGCGTAAGCCAGGGAACCTTGTTGGCTAGGCTTAATTAGGCCCTTGGGCTGATAGTCTAGTAGTACCTACCTATGAACCTATATATATATATATATATATATATATATATATATACACACACACACACATATATATATATATATATATATATATATATATATATATATATATATAGTCTTCATACTAAGGGTGGAGAATAATTAGAATAACTATCCTGAAGATGTTTGACTAAAAAACTCTTCAAATTTAAGAATATATAGGACATACATCTTTATGAGGACTGTGGTAGGTAAGAGATTATGTGTTATAGAAATACAACCTGAAACTTACCTATTAAACTACACAGGCTACATGATACCAATTTGCTCTCAGAATCTATACTTCTAAGAAATGAACAGCAAGTGCGCCACTCTGTATTAGGTTAGTTTTCAAAGCTTAAAACAGATCATTACTTAAAGTGCAATGTTCTCTCATAATAGACCTTAGCAAAGCATATCTATGATATGTAATCAGACCCTCATTATCAGCGCTTTCATGACCCTTGAGCAATAAACACACTGCTTTAAGAGATATAATTACTAATTTCATGTTTTATTGTACTTACATCTGTAACTGTTAATGAAATGCAAAATCATGTATGTATAAAACCCTGAATTGGTTACAGAAGAAATAAAATGTTCAGTTTAGTCACAAGAAGCTACTAGGAACCTAAACCATTGTGGAGCTTACCAAATTTTTACCACTGTCTCAGAGAAACAACTGTTTGGCAAATTGATTTGCTTAACTTACAACAAATAGAGACTGATTTACCTCTCTCAACAGATGCAATCTATAAAGCACCAAACTAAAAACCATTCCTTCGGACCGGAATCGAACCAGTGACCTACAACAGTCCATGGGCCTTACCAGTGGTGTTGGTGCCAAAGAAGGATGGCAGCACCAGGTTCTGTGTGGATTACAGGAAATTAAATAGTCACACAGAGTCAGATGCTTACCCCATGCCTAGGACATATGAGGCCCTAGAGCAGCTGGGTGGGGCTAAGTATCTTACAACCATTGATCTTACCAGGAGTTACTGGCAGGTGCCCTTGACTCCCAGTGCTAGAGAGGTCAGCCTTTGTGACTCCTTTTGGCTTGTATGAGTTCACAAAGATGCCCTTTGGGATGAAGAATGCCCCAGCAACTTTCCAGAGGCTGGTAGATCATATCTTAGCAGGAGCAGGAGGGTTTGCCCTTGCTTACATGGATGATATTGGCATCTACAGCCATTCCTGGCAAGAGCACTTTCTGCTTGTCAGGGAGGTGCTGGGCAGACTATAGAGGGCAGGGTTGACCATTAAGCTGAGCAAATGTCAGGTGGGTATGGCAGAGGTCTCCTACCTAGGACATAGAGTGAGGAGTGGTAAGAAAAGGCCAGAACTTGCCAAAGTGGAAGCTATTCAGGCATGGCCTGCACCTGTTACCAAAAAGCAGGTGAGGGCATTCTTGGGGACAGCAGGTTACTACAGAAAGTTCGTTCCCAATTATAGTACCATAGCTGCTCCCCTCACAGACCTGACAAGGAAGAACAGGCCAGATAAGGGAGTGTGGACCCCAGCACTCTCAAACGACGTTTCTCAAGGGGCACTTGAAGAACTTGCTTGAGTTCCCGGGGGGGGGAGATGTGACGATTGGGGAGAGATAGGCGAAGGCTGCCAGTCTAGTCAAATAGAATTTGATATATAATTCTGGCATTTGTAAATAAATGTAAAATACAGGCATGTTTTCTTGAATGTAAAAGAATATAGTGAAATGTGGAACTGCAAAATATGTGACAACATTGCACTCTACTGGCCCAGTGAAGCATGTTGTACCCTTTCATGTTAGAATTCAGCCCCAGGGTGGCTGGATGAAGATTTCATGCCCATTGTTTTAAGGCTAAAGTTTATGACCAGAATTTAGATGTGGAATGTGCTTTATTGCTCTGGTTTCTGCTAGAATGTATATGTGAAATGCATTGTATTGTTGTAAGTTTCTGAGGAGGTGTTAGATTGCTAAATAATGCAGTTTGTGGCCTGGGAACTCAGACCAGGTGTTAAGATGATGCAATATGAATACTGGGAAAACCTAAGTGTCAAAAATGATGTCATTTGGGGAGGGACCCAGCAAACATGTTTGTTAGTAATGTTTAAATACTATTTTCCACAAGAGACTAGAAAGCATTTTGACTTTGGACATCTAACTTATAAGCACTCTGCCTTGTGCTCACATGTAAGTTTTAGCACTGTGATTTCTTGTAAGAATAGTTAAAGCTAGTAAAGATTAATTAGGTATTTTTCTTTGAAATCAGACCTGTCTTACTGTATTATTTTGAGTTTCTGTGTGATCTCTGAACTCTTAGATATCTCTGTGGTGTTGTAGTTTTGTCTTGTGTTTTAATTGTTTATTATTAAATATTTTAAAACCTTCTACCTGTGGCTGCTTTGTATAGAGATAAGCTCTAGAGTACATTGCATATTTATAGAGGTTATTGTAATAGGCCACTCTAAAGTAAGCCTTGACTGATAGTCATACTACCATTGGATATTAATATTGCACAGTAATAACTGGACACCATTTTAAGGGCCTTTTAGTAGCTGATATCATTAGCTGGGTGGTGGCAGTAATTACTACCGTAAAGTCTGGGTAAAGGGGCACAGTTGGAGAATCTGTGTTAGCCTTTCCCAGGAGTGTCTGTGAAGTTGTATAAGTACTTATCTCAAAGTGTGTGTGTGTTGTGTCAGCTACTTGGCAGGGACATGAAGCACTGGTTGGACAGAGAGGGTACTGGAGGTTTTAGCTTGCCCAGTTAGGCTGAGACCTGGACCCTATAGCTGTGCCAGTGGGGAGTCTCTTTGGGGGCCTGGTAAACAAGGGAGCAACCAGCCCCAGACTGACATTGATCTCTGTGTGCACTTAAGGGAAATTGTACTTTACTGTGTGTAATAGTTATCCTTTCCTCTTCTATGAGACGACCTCCCTGGTGTTAGTGGTGAGGATTGAGACTCCTTGATTGCTGGACCAGGGCACGGTCATCACAGTTAGATATAATAATGGTTAGTTTTATCTATTTGTTTAAATTAGTTTGTATTAAACAAGATTATGTCAGCTTTAAGCGTATATTCCTTTTAGGAGTAATTGTTGGGAGACGTGACTGTCATGTTGGAGTATTTAATGGATGCTAGTTCTACCCTGATTATATCTGATGAAGCAGTTGAATTTGCGAAAACGCTTATATGTGTTGGTTTCAATGAAAGACTTTTACAGAACTGGAGCATTCTGCCATTCCTGGGTCAGCTTGTTTATCTGGACTTTCTAAATAATGATTCCAACATGAATCTTCAAAACAGAAATGTTAGAAAAGAGTGCACAAAACAGATTTGGGAGTAGTCACATCAGTTGTTGTTGTGTCTTTCAGCTTTTCCCGGTTAGGGGTCACCACAGTGGAACTCCGGTCCGGAAATGAATGGCAGTAGATTTTTACGTGCTGAGTTGCCAGCTCTGACGCACAACCTTCAATGAAGGTACGCCCATTCACGCATGTCTTCACACAGAAGACGCTCTAGCTGAGAATCGAACAGGACGTCTTACTGTGAGGTGACAATGCTACAGCAGCACCACCACTGCAGTCTAAACCTAGAAATATAGCAAGCAGTACAAGAAAGCAGCACGATGGCGAATGGAATATGGAAATATATAAGAAACAAGATCACCAGAAGAATATAATGTGTGTTTATCCCTTTTTAAGGACAGATAACATCTAGAATATGGTGTGCACTGCTGGAGGTTTTTCATTGCAATGAGATAGACAGGATAGAGGTAGCACTATTAACAGCAAAAATGATTGTTTTATAGCCTACATAAAAAGCAATATTTTCATACTCACACAGAAACACATAGATAGATAGACCCACCCACCCATAGTGCACATTTATGCACAGTCAAAGCAACAGTAACAAGTATTGAACCTCTCTCTCTATCTTGCTCAGCTTTTAATATTATGACTTAAGGCAAAATTACATACCTAACGCACTAGTAATAGGTGACTTTATAGTCAGGCACACTGACGTCCCACTCACTAGGCTCAACAAGGAGAGGGTTACTGTTAGCTGCCTGTCTGGAGCCAGAATCCGCCACATAACACAAGCACTCACGTCACACCAGAACAAGTACAAATATGACTTTGTCATTGTTCATGTTGGTGTGAATGACCTGAGACTTACCTCCCTGGACTACATGAAAAGAGACATGGAAGAGCTCTCTGATCATGTAGCCCAGGCTCTTATGACCCTGACCCTGAGTAGCATCCTGCCCTCACGAAGAATGATACCTCAGTATAAAGAAAAAATGATCAATTTCAACAATTGGCTAAGCTTCTGGTGTCATTAAAAGAGGATCCAGTGTCTGCCAGCCTGGGACGACATGCTCGACAAGCCGCATTGCTTCTCAAGAGATGACTTGCACCTGTCACCCCTAGGCTTTCAAATACTGGCCAAGGCTCTTGTTGCCCCCATAGTGCCTTTTTAGGCAAGGCTCAAAAGTCAAACCCACCTCCGTAAACAGCACAATTAACAAAAAACTGAGGGTTATGCTTCTCAACGCCAGAAGTTTAAATCTCAAAATGCACGCGCTCGAAGCACTCCTCAGTATGGAGAACGTCGACATCTGTGCAGCAACTGAAACCTGGTTCAAGGCTCCAGAGAGCACCCCAGCACTATTGGGCTACAACTCATACCACACGTTTCAGCCACAGAACACAGGCCAAAACACAAAAGGAGGGAGTGTATCCATATTCATCAAGGATACCTATACCTCCAGGTTAGTGGTGCAACATGATACCTCTGAGATCATCCATGTGCAACTAACATCGGGCAAATCTGCAATGCAAATTGTGGCCTGCTATAAATCACCCTCCAGGACCACCACTCCACCTTCCTAGAGACACTGAAAAACATGAAGATCCTACCAAACACCCTGATATTGGGCGAGTTCAATTACCCTACCATTCACTGGGAAAACTACTCGAGTACAAATTCCCAGGCCCAGCGCTTCCTGGAATTCATCAACTCAAACGCCCTGGATCAGCTGGTAAACTCCCCTACCAGAGGTGAAAACATATTGGACCTGGTCATCACCAACATGGGCGACAGGTGTTCCATACCGGAGATCAACCTGTCACTGGTTAGATCAGACCATAAACTAATCACTCTGGATGTCCACACCCCACCACCACCCCCAACTAAGGAAACCACTGAAAAAAACTTTTTCTAAAGCAAACTTCACTTTACTTAAGAAAGAGGTGGTAAGTTTCACAGCCCCCACACTAAAGGATAACGCTGCCCAAGATGCAAAAACCTTTACAAATGCACTCTATGAGAACCTAAAAGGATGCATGGATCATGCCATCTCTAGCAAAACCAAGACTCACTCCTCTAAGAGAAGGAAACCAGTTTGGTGGACCCCTGAAATAAACAGGCTGTACAACAGAAGGAGGAAACTAGTTCAGAAAAAAAGCAAATCCCAAGAAAGAAAGACATCCCTGATCAGTATCAGTAAGAAACTGAGGTCCCTCATGAAATCATCCAAGTCTAACTTCGAAAGAAAAATAGTCAAGGATTCAAAAGATAACCACAAAGCCTTCTTTAGCTATGTTAAGAATCTAAGTGGCAACTCGCAATATGCACTGAACTAGTGCAAAATAGCACAAAATATACTGAACATACTGATACTACCAACATCCTGGCACATAGATTCAGTGCTAACTTCATCCCCCTCTCACCTCCAAAAGGGCCCACAACAATACCAGAAAAGTGAAGTTCCCAAAAATCACAGATGCATAGGTGAAAACAGCCCTTTCAAAAGCCAAAAACACAGTGTCAATGGGACCAGATGGTGTCCCAGGCTACATATTGCACGAACTACAGAATGAACTAACCCCCCACCTAAACATGCTGTTCAACCTCAGCCTCTCCACAGGCTACATGCCCATAGACTGGCGCACAGCAATGGTTATTCCTCTCCACAAAGGAGGGGCTACAACTGACCCTGGAAACTATCGCCCCATAAGCCTGACTAGCCTGGACTGCAAGGCTATGGAGCACATCATCATGGAACTCATTAACAAAGACATTGGGAACCTCCAAATACTTGACCTGACCCAGTTCGGTTTTGTTAAGGACAGATCATGCCTACTAAACCTGGTTGACTTCTTCGAGACAGTCACCAAAGCCATAGACGAGGGAAAGGTGGTTCACACAGCCTACCTTGACCTCACCAAGGCTTTCCACACCATTCCCCACTCGGGGATTACAGAAAAACTCACCAGCCTGAACATAAACCCCTACATCATGAGATGGGTTTCCAACTGGTTTACAGACAGAACTCACACGGTAAGAATAGCAGGCTCCAGGTCCGACTCTAAACCAGTCACAAGTGGTGTCCCGCAAGGCCCGGTCCTGGGACCCCTACTGTTTGGCATATACTTCTCAGAAATACAGGCAAACACAGGAGGACTATGGCTAACCAAGTTCACCGATGACTGCAAACTGGGAGCCATAATTGACTCTGCGGCTGACACAGACATCCTCCAAAAGGGCCTTACTGAGAAGGACACCTGGTGTCAAAGTCATGGCCTCAAGCTAAATGCCAAAAAATGCATCCCATGTGGGAAAAACAAAACACCCACAAATTACCACATAGGTGGCAGCCCCCTTAATACAGAATAGGTAATAAGAGATCTGGGGACCCAGGTAGATAGTAATCTCTCCTTTGACAATCATATTTCCAAAGTAGTTAGGAAATCCTTCTAAGTGGCCCATCTAATTACTAAAGGGTTTGCATCTAGAAATAAAGAGGTTATAGTGCCCCTCTACTCGTCACTCATTAGACCCATCATAGAGTACAATGCCCCATTTGGGATGTACCTCACAAGAAACTTCCAACAGCTGGAAAGACCACAAAAGTACCTCACCAAGAGGATTACTGGTCTCAAACATATGTCCTATGCAGCCCGACTGAAAAAACTCTGGCTGTACTCAGTGGCATATTGCTTACTCAGAGGTGATCTCTGCCTGACTTACAAAGCCATGTCTAACTCAGAATTGGTGGACATGCTCCACCTAAAGAAATCCAAGTCACTGCGAGCCATGCACTCTAGTGAGCTAAACCTCACCACAACAATAAATAGAACATGCTGGAGGGATAGATTCCTGTCACAGAGACTCCCCATGCTTTGGAACAAAATTCCAAATTACATCAGGCAGAGCCCCTCAGTAGCACTCTTCAAGAGGAGCCTTGACGAGTGGATGGGTAACAGAAAATACACCCCTGGGATCACCTCATTGGCTATGCTTGACAGAGGATCAGTTAATTAATCAATGGGGTGGCGAAAGCCAACACACTGTGGCTAGGCTTATAAATGCCCTTGGGCAGATAGCCTAGTACCTACCTATGAACCTGTGATTTGCATGTGCAGTGTAACTTGCAGACAACATAATGGTGAATTTTAGAGCACCTGATTGGTACAGTCAATGAAAAAAAAAGTAAAAATAAATCTTGAGTAAGGGTGATAAAAAATTTGTGATGGTGCAAGTGTAGACGCTGGATTTATGAGCACTATTTCAATGATAAGTAATGCCGGGGGATTATTTATTATGTATTATGAATGTAGCACATTGGAGTCATTCTATGATAGCAGTACTGTTTGCAAAAACAATAATACCTTAGAGATTTGCACATGGAGGTCACGATATTTAATATGTAATTTGTAGCTTCATGATGTCTGTAAATCAAATAACAGAATTTCAAATGTTAGTGAACTGCATGCACAAAAGCAAATCCCTGTTAAAGAAAGTTCTAGTACTTTAACCAAAGTGTGGGACTATGTAACCGAGCAGTGAATACTGCACATCATTACAGCAAGAACATTTTCTGTTTAAGTTACAGTACCTAATTCCCCATCTACTACAGCTACATAAATAATCAGTGAATACCAAATATTGTTAAACAAGGCCATGTATAGTATAAGTTAGTGTCCAAATACATATCCAGTAGATCTACGTAAACCAGCAGTGAACACTCCATCTTGTTAGACTAAGAACATGTTCAGTATAAGTTAGTGTCCAAATTCACATCCACTAGATCTACATAAACCAGCAGTCAACATGCCACACTGTTAGACTACGAACATGTTCAATATAAGTTAGTGTCCAAATCCACATCCACGAGATCTACATAAATCAGCAGTGAACAGCACACATTGTTACAGCAAGAACATGTTCAATATAAGTTGGTCTCCAAATCCATATTCACTACATCTACATAAACCAGCAGTGAACACGACACATTGTTACAGTAAGAACGTGTTCAATATAAGTTAGTGTCCAAATCCACATCCACTAGATCTACGTAAACCAGCAATGAACACTACACATTGATACATGAAGAACATGTTCAGTATATGTAAGTGTCCAAATCCATATCCACTAGATCTATGTAAACCAGCAGTGAACACTACACATTGTTACAGCAAGAACAAGTTCTTTAGTGTCCAAATTCATATCCATTAAATCTACGTAAATAATTAATGAACACTACACATTGTTACAATAAGAACATGTTCAGTATATGTTAGTGCCCAAATCCACAGCCACTAGATCTACATGAACCAGCAGTAAACACTACACATTGTTACAGTAGGAATGTGTTCAGAATAAGTTAGTGTCCAAATCCACATCCACCAGATCTACGTAAACCAGCAGTGAACACTACACATTGTTATAGTAAGAATGTGTCCAGTATAAGTTAGTGTCCAAATCCATATCCACTAGATCTACGTAAAACACCACTGAACACTACACATTCTTACAGCAAGAATATGCTCAGTATAAGTTAGTGTCCAAATCCATCTCAACTAAATCTACATACAAATCCACATCCACTAGATCTACATAAACCAGCAGTGACTACACATTGTTACAGCAAGAACATGGTCGGTATAAGTTAGTGTCCAAATCCGTATCCACTAGATCTACATAAACCAGCAGTGACTACACATTGTTACAGTAAGAACATGTTCAGTATAAGTTATTGTCCAAATCCACATCCACTAGATCTACATAAACCAACAGTGACTACACATTGTTACAGTAATAACATGTTCAGTATAAGTTAGTGCCCAAATCCACATCCACTAGATCTACGTAAACCAGCAGTGAACACTACACATTGTTACAGTAAGAACATGTTCAGTATAAGTTAGTGCCCAAATCCACATCCACTAGATCTACGTAAACCAGCAGTGAACACTACACATTGTTACAGTAAGAATGTGTTCAGTATAAGTTAGTGCCCAAATCCATATCCACTAGATCTACGTAAAACAGCAGTGAACACTACACATTGTTACAGTAAGAACATGTTCCGTATAAATCAGTGTCCAAAGTCTAACATAGCCCCATGGCTGACCGTAAACACATGTGCACTGCTAAAAAAAAAAAAAAAAAAAAAAGACAGACCATGGAAAATTTGGACTAAAACTAAACATCAACAAGACCTCCAGAAATATAAAGAACGTAGAAATCTTGCCAAAAGTCACATAAATAAAGATAAGAAAAACTTCTATAATAATCCATCTTCTACCTTTAAATCCAACCCTAAAAAGTTCTGGCACTCTGTAAATCAAATAATACACCCAGGTATGCAAGCCTCTCCAACCCTCATCCTGACAAAACACATGAGGAAACCGCCTCCATATTTAACAACTACTTTATAGACTCAATATCCAAATTACTAAATCAAGACACAAACCATCCCACCAACAATAATAGACCTAATAGCTCAAACTCTTCCATCAGTAGTAACCTTACCACTACCTTCTCCCTCAAACCTGTCTCCACTAACTATATTAAAACTCTACTATCTAAATTAAAACCTTGCTCCACATCTGTAGACAACATTCCCTCCGCATTCCTTCAGGCTGCTGCTGATGTTCTTGCTTTCCCAGTTTCTATTCAAATAAACCGCTCTATTACGGAATCCACAGTCCCTTACATCTGGAAGCAATTTTACACTCTTCCACTACACAAAGGAGGAAACTCCACAGATATAACTAATTTTAGACCCATAGCCATACTCTCACCACTCTCCAAAATTCTGGAAAAATGTATACACAATCAAGTCTTACACTACCTTCTGCAACAAAATCTACTCATACCTACCCAGCATGGGTTTCGTCCTATGCACAGCACTACAACAGCTCTCCTGTCTTTCCTAAACTCTGTATCACTAGCTAGAGACAGTAACAAACGTATTTCCTGTCTCTTCATTGACCCCTCTAAAGCCTTTGATACAGTGTCTCATAAACGTCTTCTCCTTAAACTAGCAAACTTACACTTCTCTCCATCCACCATATATTGGTTTAACAGCTATCTCTCTGATAGATTCCAATCCGTCAAATGGCTCTCAGCTTTCTCCCCTCTTCTTCCTGTTAAAATGAGTGTTCCACAAGGCTCCGTCCATGGGCCACTTCTTTTTAACATCTTTACCAACCTTCTCTACTCTTCCTGTCCTGGATCCTCACTGATACAATACACAGATGATTCCACACTTATCACTATTGCTGAACCACCAACTCAACTAAAATCAGACACACAGTCCTCTTTTAACTCTGTAGAAAACTGGCTATCTGAAAACCAACTTATCCTAAATCCAAAGAAAACCAAACTACTACTCTTTCTCCCTAAAAACCTTAACCACATAGAGTCTTCCTTCTCCATACTGTCACAAAATAATACTCAAGTACAGGTGGACACCAGTACAAAACTCTTAGGTGTTACTATTGATGATAGACTAACCTTTAATTTACACGTCAATAACAGTATCCGACAAACACATCTCAAGCTAGGTCTCCTCTATAGAAACAAAAAATATCTTACCAAAACAGCAAAACTAACCCTTTCAAATGCCTACCTCTTACCCACTTTACTTTATAGCTCCAAAATTCTCACCAGCCTCAACACTGGACTACTAAATAAATTAGAAACAACTTATAACAGGATTGCCAGATTTGCTCCCCAAAATTCTTACAAGTCCCATCACTGTCTCTCACTAAAAGAACTAAATTGGCTAGAATTACCTAACCTGCTTCAGTATAATCAGTTTCTGATTATTCATTCCATTCTCTACAAACCCTCTTTCTGTCCAACTATCTCATCTCTAATAATCTCTCATTACCTACCCACTAGATTACTCCACAGTTCTGAACAAGGCCTACTAAAAATCTACAAACCAAGGACCAAAATGTGTCACCTAGTCTATAGCTTTAACCCTTCCAAGGCCTGGAATAGCCTACCACTAGATATAAGATCCCTTGAACATCCCAATCAATTGAAAACCGCTACAAAAAGTACCTTCATGAAAAATGGACTTGTCAATGTTATTATCCCCCATAAACACTCCCCTATAACCTTCTACTTCTCTTCTCACTTCCTTCCCTTCAGTAAACAAACTTACTACTTTATCTTATCCTCTTGGTACATCACTGTACCAACATAACTAGTAAAATATTTCAGCTATGTAACTATTGCACTATTATGTATATAATATGTAATTATGAATGTATCCCTCTGATGAATGTATTTCTATGTATTTCACTTGCCACAGATTAATGTATGACACTGTAATGCAATAATGTATGGTACTGATGAATGTAATGTGTGGCACAGTAATACAGTAGTATGTGGTACTGATGAACGTATTTCTATATGTATTCAATATGTAAAATTTCTATTTTCTGTTGGAGCTTTTCTCCTCGGGCCTCTGCTGAAAATGGGCATTTGTAGCCCAGTCGGGCAAACTCGGTCAACAAATATAAAATAAAATAAATAAATAAAAATCCACATCCACTAGATCAATGTAAACCAGCAGTAAACACTGCACATTGTTACAGCAAGAACATCTTCAGTATAAGTTACTGCCCAAATCCATCCCCACTAGATCTATGTAAACTAGCAGTGAATACTACACATTCTTACAGCAAGAATATGTTCAGTATAAGTTAGTGTCCAAATCCATATCCACTAGATCTACGTAAACCAGCAGTGAACACTACACACATTGTTACAGCAAGAATATGTTCAGTATAAGTTAGTGTCCAAATCCATATCCACTAGATCTGTGTACAAATCCACATCCACTGGATCTACATAAACCAGCAGCGACCACTACACATTGTTACAGTAAAAACATGTTTAGTATAATTTAGTGCCCAAATCCATATCCACTAGATCTATATAAACCAGCATTGAACACTACACATTCTTACTGTAAGAACATGTTAAGTATGTTACTGTCCAATCCACATCCACTAGATCTATGCAAACCAGCAATGAACACTACACAATGTTACAGCAAGAACATGTTCAGTATAAGTTAGTGTTGAAATCCGTATCCACTAGATCTACATAAACTAGCAGTGAACACTATACATTGTTGCAGCAAGAACATTTTCAGTATAAGTTAGTGTCCAAATCCATGTCCACTAGATCTACATAAACCAGCAGTGACTACACATTGTTACAGCAAGAACATGTTCAGTATACATAAGTGTCCAAATCCATATCCACAACATCTACATAAACTAGCAGTGAACACTACACATTGATACAGTAAGAACATGTTCAGTATAAGTTAGTGCCAAAATCCATATCCACTATATCTACATACACCAGCAGTAAACACTACATGTTGTTACAGTAAGAACATGTTCAGTATATGTTAGTGTCCAAATCCATATCCACTAGATCTACATAAACCAGCAGTGAACACTGTGATACCCGTGCCTTGGCCCAGCTATCAAGGAGCCTCAATCCTCACCAGTGAGGGGTGTCTCACATAGGAGGAAAGGATGACAAATACACACAGTAAAGTGCAATTTCCCTTAAGAGCACGCACAGATATTACAGGGGCTGGTCACTCCCTTGCTCTCCAGGTCCCCAATAAGACTCCCCACTGGCACAGCTATAGGGTCCAGAACTCAGGCTAGTGGGCAAGATAAAACCTCCAGCACCCTCTCTGTCCAACCAGTGCTTCGTGTCCCTGCCTAAGTAGCTGACACACACACACACACACACACACACACACACACACACACACACACACACACACACACACACACACACACACACACTTTGAGAAGAGTTTATATAACCACACAGACACTCCTGTGGAAGGCTGGCACAGGTTCTCCAGCTGTGCCCCCTTTTCCCAGACTATACAGTAGTACCAGCTGCCACCACCCACTAATATTTATCAGCTACTCAAAGGCCCTTAAAAGGGTGTCCAATTATTACTGTGCAATATTATTATCCAATTGGTAGTATGGCCCAGGGCTAAAGCTATTGGAGTTGCTTTGTACAATTTTACCAAAGGCATGCAAGTACTCTAAAGAGCTGAAATTATCTCTACAAAAATAGCCACAGTTGAAAGGGTTTAAAAAATATTTAATAACAAATAGTCAAAACATAAGACAATACTTTTTAATACACAGTGCTAGTCAACAGTTCAGAGATCGCAGAGAAATTCTTAAAATAACTCAGTAGTACAGTTCTGACATCAAAGAAAATCACTTAGTCTAATCTTTCTAGTTTCTAGCTATTTCTAAGAGAAAACACAAGTCTAAGATAAACTTACATATAGAGCAAGACAGTGCTGTGAGTTGGATGGTCAAAACAAAAATGCTTAATGCTCTCTGATTCTCTCTGTTTTTAAAATCACATTCCGGGTTCACATTACTTCATTCTTCAGACTTCCCTGGGTTCACATTACATCATTCTTCACACTTCCCTGGGTTCCCAGGCTAACAGAAACTACATTTACATTCTTCACCTTTGGGCAGAAACCAGAGCAATAAAGGACATTTATGCATACACATTCTGGCCATTAACTTTGGCCTTAAAACAATAGGCAGGATGCCTCCCTCTAGACTTACTGGCTCCGAACATTAACATCAAAGGGTCACAACATGCTTTACTTGGTCAGTAGAGTACACTGTTGTTGCATTATTTTCCAGTTCCACAGGTAACACTATTTTTACCATTTAAGACAACAAGCCTGTGGTTTACAGTAATATTTACATATGACAGAATTATCTCCAAAATTCTATCTGGCTAGGCTGCAGCCTTCACCCATCTTCACCCAATCTTCACATAGCCCCCCTCCCCTGGAGAACTCAAGCTAGTTTTTCAAGTGACCCTTGAGAAATGCTGCTTGAAGGAGTTAGGTCTATCTGAGTATATCTTACCCTGTTCCCTGTCTTGAGAGCCCATCTGCATTGGCATTGCTAATCCCATTGCGGTGCTGCACAGACATATCATATGCTTGCAACCCCAGGCTTCATCTTAGCAAGTTGGCATTTTGCTGCCTGCCCCTATTTAACCATGATAGGGGGTTGTGATCTGTCATAACAGTGAATTTCCTTCCATACAGATGAGGCTGAAGTTCCTGCAGTGCCCACACTAATGCTAGACATTCCTTTTCTACAGCTGCATAGCATTCCTCCCTGAGTTGGAGCCTATGACTGAGATAAACCACTGGGTGCTCTTTCCACTCTGAAGAAATCTGGCTAAGTACAGCCCCCACCCCATGGTTCAAAGCATCCACCTGCACATCAAATTATTTTCTATAATCTGGACTGGCTAACACAGGTGGTCCTCCAAAAGCTTATTTAAGCTTCTGGAATGCCTGCTCACATGCTGGGGTCCACACGACCTTATCTGGCCTGTTCTTCCTTGTCAGGTTTGTGAAGGGAGCAGCTATGGTACTATAACTGGGGATGAACATTATTGTAGTACCCTGCTGTCCCTAAAAATGCCCTCACCTGCTTTTTGGTAACAGGTGCAGGCCATGCCTGACCTGCTTCCATTTATGCAGGTTCTGGCCTTATCTTACCACTCTCCACTCTATGTCCTAGGTAGGAGACCTCTGCCATACCCACCTGGCATTTGCTTGGCTTAATGGTCAACGCTGCCATCTGTAGTCTGTCCAGCACCTCCCTGACATGCTGAAGGTGCTCTGGCCAGGAATGGCTGTAGATGGCAATATTATCTAGGTAAGCAAGGGCAAACCCTCCTGCTCCTGCTAGGATATGATCTACCAGCCTCTGGAACATTTCTGGGATATTCTTCATCCCAAATGACATCTTTGTGAACTCATACAAGCCAAAAGGAGTCACAAAGGCTGGCTTCTCTCTAGCACTGGGAGTCAAGGGCACCTGCCAGTAAACCTTGGTAAGATCAATGGTTGTAAGATACTTAGCCCCACCCAGCTGCTCTAGGGCCTCATCTGTCCTAGACATGGGGTAAGCATCTGACTCTGTGTGACTATTTAATTTCCTGTAGTCCACACAGAACCTGGTGCTGCCATTCTTCTTTGGCACCAGCACCACTGGGGAGGCCCAGGGACTGTTGGACTCTTGAATCACCCCTAGTTCCAACATCTCCTGTACCTCCTCCCTCAGAGTCTGTTTGACTCTCTCAGGCACTCTATAAGGGGCCTGCCTAATAGGCCTTTGAGGTCCTGTATCCACCTGGTGCTGCCCCAGGTGGGTGTACCCTGGTTTCCCAGTGAACATATCCCCAAATTCCTGCAACACTGCTCAGATTTCTCAAACCTGGGTAGGAGATAGCTGCTGGGACATTGCTACCCTTTCCACTGAGGTGTCAGCCCGAGCCTCATTGAGGAGATCAGTCCCCAGATCTCCCTCAGACTCCTCCTGCAATCTACTGCAAATGGTCAGCACAAGGACCTCCCTATCATGGTAAGGTTTCATAATGTTAACATGGTACAATTTGTGCCCCTGCCTTCTGCCTAGTAGTTCCATCATATAGTTAACATCACTTACCTTTCCTACCACCTTTTAGGGTCCCTCCCAAGCTGCTTGCAGCTTGTTGTGTCTGACAGGAATGAGAACCATTACCTGCTGCCCCACAGCATACTCTCTAGCTCAAGCATTCCTGTCATACCACACCTTTTTCTGTTGTTGGGTTTCTGCCAGGTTCTCCTGGGCCAAGCCCATGCATTCCCCGAGCCTTGTCCTGAGGTTTAGGACGTATGCCACAACAGATCCTTGTGAGACTCACACTCACCTTCCCACTCATCTCGAATTAAATCTAGAGGTCCCCTCACCCTATACCCATACAACAACTCAAAGCGTGAAAAACCTGTGGATTCCTGAGGGACCTCTCTGTAAGCAGACAACAGATGGGGCAAATATTTGTCCCACTCCCTATTAAACTGATCTGCAATTGCCCGTAGGATGGACTTGATTGCAGAGTTTAAACTCTCAACAGGACCATTAGTCTGGGGATGGTAGGGGTGGTTTTCATGTGCTTCACCCCGCAGGATGTCCACAGGCAAGCCAGCAGGTCGGACATGAAATTGGCACCTCTGTCAGTCAGTATTTCTTTTGGGAAAACTATCCTGCTGAAAATCTCTAACAAAGCATTTGCCACCTTCTCTGCCTCAATGTAGGACAAAGCCACTGCCTCAGGGTATCGTGTAGTATAATCCATTACCACTAGGATATACTTTTTCCCCGTGTAACTTGGGGTACTCAGATGACCCACAATATCCATAGCTACCCTCTGATATGGCTCTTCAATTACAGGCAAAGGCATCAAAGGAGCTCTCACCTTGTCTCCTGCCTTGCCTACCTTTTGGCACTGCTCACAGGTCCTGCAGTATCCTGTTACATCTCTGGAAATTCCAGGCCAATAAAAGTTCTGCATAATACGCCTCTTTGTACATTTTATGCCCATATGACCTGAAAAGAAAATATCATGGGCTATGGCTAGAGGCGTCAGATGGTAGGCTCTAGGCACTACCAACTGCTGTCCTCTCTCACCTTCTAGCGCTCCCTCAGGGGTCTACTCTCTGTATAATAATCCTTTTTCCCAGTATACAGATTCCCCATTTCCTTGAGAATCAGGTGCCTCCCTAGCTACCTGCCTCAGGCCTTGCAATGTAGAGTCTGAGAGCTGAGCCTGTCTCAACTCTCTCCTTGTAACCCTTCCCAGCTCCCCTTCCACAGGAAGTCTGGCATCATCGGACAGTGGTGCTTCACTGTCAGCCTGGATACTACTACTCACCTCTACCCTTGCAGTCACTCTGTCCAAGGGACCATCAGTACCCCTAAGAAGCTGTGGCTCATCTTCAATCTCATTGCTACAGGGTAGTCCCCTCTCTGAAGTAACCACCTCACCAGTCCTGCCTGCAAGTATGCAGTCTGTTTGGGTCTCCCCAAGGCTACCAGACTTACCTGCTTGTCTCCAAGCCTGACTGTGTGTAACTGCACAAGCACAGGGTACTGCACTATCAAAATCATTCCCTATCAGGACATTTGCAGGTATATCCTCAAACACATTCACTTGCTGGCTTCCTTTTCCACTCTCCCAGTCAAGGTGAACCTTAGACAAAGATATTTGGAATGGGATCTATCCTAAAGCCCTGACTGGAATAGACTACCCAGGCAAGTAGTGCTCCTCTGTAACCACTGCAGGCTTTACAATGGTTATATCAGAGGCTGTGTCTCTCTTGGCAATGGCCTCTTTGCCATTCAGCACAATAGGATATAACCTCTGGTGATAGTTTGGTACCCTTGTTGTCCCAAGACAACCTACTATTGGTATTTTGTCTTTCCTACTTGCTGGCTCCCTCACCTTTTCTTCCTCACCTTGCCTCCATGGACACGTGTATGCTACATGGCCCCTCTGGTTGCATTCAAAACATTTAACCCTAGCTCCTGGACGTGTACCTGGACTAGTGGCTTCCCCTGTTATCGGCAGATTCTGTTGGGGCAGTCTGTGCTGCCCACTATGGGTTACTTTAGATCCATGAGCAGTATTGGGGGTCCCTTTCCTGTGCAGGGCTGCCCTGCTTGCCAGGTATAGGTCTCCCTTCTTCCCCAACTCATCTGAAGTAGCACATTATCTATCAGCTAACCAGATCCTCATGCCCTCAGGCAAAGTGCTAAGGGCTTGTTCCTTCACCAAAAGATCTGCCAGCCCTTCAAAAGTGGTGACCTGACATCCACTCACCCACCTATGGAAATAGGTGCTCAGTTCAGCAACATATTCACACACACTTTCATCTGCCTTGCATCTATGCTCACAAAACATTTTCCTATACATTTCAGGTGTTAGCTTAAACAATTCTAACAAGTGATTTTTAACAGCAGTATAATCAAAACATGCAATGTCAGACATTTTTGACAAAACAGTTACAGCTTTACCATGGAGTAAGGGGGTCAGGAACCGTACCCGGAGCTTTGGTTAACACTATACTGTTTGCATACCTGCTCAAACATATGAATGAAACTATCAAAATTATCCCCCTCTTTAAACTGCAAAAGAAATGTACTGACCTTTTGTGCTTCTGGGGTCCAGTTAATCCCTTCCCCATTACCTCCATGACTCTGGCGAAGAGTCAGCATTTCCCTCTCATGCTTCCTCTGCCAATCCTTTTCTTCAGCTTCCAGGAGTACCAGTTTCTCATTCTCCTCAGCCTGTAGACTCCTCAGTTTCTCAGCTGTGTCTATCTCCAAATGCCTGGCCTTCAACTCAAGTCTCTTTAGCTCCAGATGGATTTTTAAGTCCTCTGCAGAAAGGTTAAGCTGTCCATTCTCCGAGGGTATTATATCTCCACTGCCAGTCTGATTGTCCTCCTGGTTGCTGTTTTCTGATGCAGCTGTAACCAAGGCTGCAATCAGGTCTGCCTTAGTCAGGTTTCCATGCACCAGTCCCCTAGCCTGGCACATCTCAGCCAGCTGACTCCTTGTCAGATTTCCATACTCCTATGCTGACATGCTGCCTGCTCACCCTAAGCTAACAAAATAAATAAAACAATTGTGATCTGAACTGTGAGTATTCACTGCATGGCTGAGTTAGAGTACAAAACACCTTCAAATATGACTGTACACAAGCTACAGGAATTCACTCTACCCACACCACTACAAGCCAATGAATATTTATCACCAATTAATATGTGATGTGGATATCCCACCACTGCCAATTAATATGTGATGCCCGTACACTGGCCCAGCAATCAAGGAGCCTCAATCCTCACCACTAACACCAGTGAGGGGCATCTCATATAGAAGGAAAGCATAACAAATACACACAGTAAAGTGCAATTTCCCTTAAGGGCACACAGAGATCACAGTCAGTCCAGGGCTGGTTGCTCCCTTGCTCTCCAGTTCTCAATAAACCTCCCCACTGGCACAGCTATAGGGTCCAGATCTCAGCCTAGTGGGCAAGATAAAACCTCCAGCACCCACTCTGTCCAACCAGTGCTTTGTACCCCTACCCAAGTAGCTGACACACACACACACACACACACACACACACACACACACACACACACACACACACACTTTGAGAAGAGTTTATATAACCACACAGACACTCCTGTGGAAGGCTGGCACAGGATTTCCAGCTGTGCTCCCTTTTCCCAGACTATACGGTAGTACCTGCTGCCACCACCCACTAATATTTATCAGCTACTCAAAGGCCCTTAAAAGGGTGTCCAATTATTACTGTGCAATAGTGTTATCCAACTGGTAGTATAGCCCAGAGCTAAAGCTATTTGAGTAGCTTTGTACAATTTTACCAAGGCATGCAAGTACTGTAAAGAGCTTAAAATTATCTCTACAAAAACAGCCACAGTTGAAAGGGTTTACAAATATTTAATAACAAATAGTCAAAACACAAGACAATACATTTTACTACACAGTGCTAGTCAAGAGTTCAGAGATCACAGAGAAATATTTAAAATAATTCAGTAGTACAGGTTTGACATCACAGAAAAGCACTTAGTCTAATCTTTATAGTTTCTAGCTATTTCTAAGAGAAAAGACAAGTCTAAGATAAACTTGCATATCGAGCAAGACAGTGCTGTGAGTTGGATGGCCAAGACAAAAATGATTAATGCTCTCTGATTCTCTTTGTTTTTAAAATCACATTCCTGATTCACATTACATCATTCTTCACACTTCCCTGGGTTCACATTACATCATTCTTCACAATTCCCTGGGTCCCCAGGCTAACAAAAACTACATTTACATTCTTCATTTCTGGGCAGAAACCAGAGCAATAAAGGAAATTTATGCATGCAAATTCTGGCCATTAACTGGCCTTAAAACAATAGGCAGGATGCCTCACTCTAGACTTACTGACTCCGAGTTTTAACATCAAAGGGTCACAACATACTTTACTTGATCAGTAGAGTGCACTGTTGTTACATTATTTTCCAGTTCCACAGGTAACACTATTTTTACCATTTAAGACAACAAGCCTGTGGTTTACAGTAATATCTACAGATGACAGAATTATCTCCAAAATTCTATCTGGCTAGGCTGGCAGCCTTCACCCATCATCACCCAATCTTCACAAACACTACACATTGTTACAGCAAGAACATGTTCAGTGTATGTCAGTGTCGAAATCCACATCCACTAGATCTACATAAACCAGCAGTGACTAGACATTGTTACAGTAAGAACATGTTCAGTATAAGTTAGTGTCCAAATCCATATCAACTAGATCTACGTAAACCAGCAATGAACACTACACATTGTTACAGCAAGAACATGTTCAGTATAAGTTACAGCACCCAAATCAACATTCACTAGAACACCCTGTTACAAATAGAGCAACATAGTCTAAAGTTATTTTTTTTCCTCCATCCACCTCTGGGCCTAGAGAAAGCAAAAGAAAATATAAAGGTTCTATGTGCAGACATGTGCCTGGGTGATTTTGTATGCTTGCCCACATGGGCTCTGCCTTTAAGTATAATAAGAACAGTAAACAACCATTTACAGTACATTGTGTGTGCATAGCATAAGTCAGAATATCTTTCAATAAATAAATAAAGAGGTATTCATAGATGTATAGTTTGTTATTAGGCTAATGACCTGGGGGGGGGGGGGGGCTTTCAAAGCCTAGTCATGTTTTCCCAAAGAAATAATGATGTCCTGCATCCAAACAAGACATTGAGGGTGAGGCATTTATAAGCTATCTCTGTCCATAAGGGACATGGGTGACAGGCCTAGTGTAAATTTCCTATTCCCCATCAAATGGTGTATGTTGCACTTATGTAATAGATAAACTCAGCTACACATGGATGGGATGCTTGTTCCATATGAGAGGCAGTCTCAAGGACACATACCTGTCTCTGCAAAATGTTTGGTTCACATCACAAAAAAAAAATTCAGTTCCCTAGCCTTGTATTTCTCTTACTGTTTGACTTACAAATATGCAGGAGATTCATAAGTGTGGGGTTTGCGGAAGCCTTATAAGCTGGACATAGATCACCATTCTTCAGTCTAAAGGAGACTGAGTAGGGGGAAAGGGCTTTAAGGTGCTCTACTTAAGTCAGGTTTGTTACGTCTTGAATTCTTTTCAAAAGGAATGAACCTCCGAGGTCACTTTAGTTGCTGCATATGCCTGGTCAGGTAGGGATCATTGTACTTTATGATTGTTCTGATAAGGGCAGAATACAGATGGATAATGACTTATTTGGACCTAGATGCCATGCCCTTACTTATATGTTGCACAACATAAAAGGAGTTCCTCACCACTGTGGCCATGTAGTGGTCAAAGGGAAGTGTACCATCGGTGCCCGTACCCAGATGCCTGACCACTGGGTTAGCTCTTAGATGCTTATTATTAAAATGGTAATTAGCCAGGATACCTGACTTTCCAAAGGGTACAATCATTTTTTAGCAATGAGTTTAAGACCATGGCTTTGGCACTAATTGTTAGTCAGAGAAAGGCCTTTTTGAAGAAGGCAAGTGCCTGCAGGAGAGTCAAACATAACCCCTAGCATGAAATCATCTGTAAACTTAGTCAGCCATAAACCTTCAGCATTTGCTTCCATTTCACAAAAGTAGATGGCAAAAAGGAGCAGGCCCAGTACCGAGCCCCGGGAGACTCAACTAGTGGCTGGCCTCTTGGTGGAGGTGGCCTCACCTATTTTTCTAACTATTCATTAGAATAAGACAACACAAACTGAGGACTGATGCTTGGGCAATTACGGGTGATAAGAGAAAGATTTTTTTCTCATAGTGACAAATAATTCGAATAGCAATCCTGAAGAAGTGTGGTTAAAACTCTTAGAATTCAAGAATGTCTAGGACATACATCTTTATGAGGACTGTGGTTGGTATGACATAACATGCTAGAGAAATAAGACCTGAAGTTCACCTAATAAACATATGATCCTCATCTATTGTGAAAATCTATACTTCTAAGAAATGAACAGCAAGTGGCCCACTTTGCATCGGTTAGGGCTCAAAGCTTAAAAAGACCATTACTTAATGTGCAATGTTCTGTCATAAAAGAGAACAGAATAGACCTTCGCAAAGCATATCTATAGTATGCAATCAGACCCTAAATAGCAACACTGTCATGACCCTTAAGGAACAAAGACACTGCTTTAAGAGATAAAATTACTAATTTCATATTTTACTGCATTTATATCATCATAGGTTCATAGATTCATAGGAGAGTACTAGGCTAACAACTCTAGAGCCCTTCCACGCTTAGCCAAATTTATCCAAGTTGCCCCAATTGACAGTGGTTAGGTGACTGAAGTTCACAGAGATGTGTCTATGGTAGTTAATACTGACTTCCTCTGTCCAGGAGGGACATGGGCACCACCACAGGATGGAATTTCCAGTCACCCATCCATTGATCTAGGTTGCATTTGAAGAGGGTCAGGGAGGGGCTCTGTTTCACGTGAACTGCAAACTTGTTCCAGAGAAGTGTCAGTCTCTGGTTGATATATCTATCTCTCCAGCAAGACCTGTTCATGTCAAAAGCCAAGTTAAGATTCCTGGAGGAGTGAACCTCATGCTGTTTAATTTACAAATGTGTAGTATTTCCATCAGGGCCAGGTCAGAGACTGCTCTGTAAGTCAGGCACAGGTCACCCCTTGGCAACCTGTAGGAAACAGAATACAGTGACAGGGCTTGCAGTCTTTCATTTTAAGAATTATTTTGTGTACCTTACAATTTATTGATGAGAAACCTCTGTGGTCTCTCCAACTGGTGCAGGTGTCTGCTGAAGTGCATGCAAAACAGATCATTGTACTTAGTTACTGGTCTCATGAGGGCTGAGTATAATTGAATTATAATATCCTTAGAGCTAGATGCAATGCCATTACTTATAAGATGTGCCACATAGGATTTCTTACTACTGTGGATATGTGGTGGTCAAAGTTCAGGCTGTTATCAGCTTGAGTACCCAGATCTCATACCACAGGGAATACACTTAGGGGAGTGCTGTCTATAATGTAATTAGCAGGGATGTTAGTTTTCCCAAATGGAATAATAATGCATTTATTTTGCATTTAGCTTTAATCCGTGGCTTTGGTACCCATCATTTGTCTGCATTGACCTGCCATTAGTATATTAACATCACTGGGGGACTTAATGACTGCTCCCAAGTTGCAGTCATCAGCAAACGTCGTCAGCCACAGGCCATCCAAGTTTGCTTGCATTTCTGAGAAATAAATTCCAAAAACTAAGGGGCCAAGCACAGAACCCTGTTGTATGCCACTGGTGATTGATCTTTGGTTAGAGGTGAAGTCACCCGTTTTTGACAGTATGTGTCTGTCAATGAGCTAGTTGGTAACATAGACGTTAATTGCCAGTTGTGAGAGTTTCTCTATAATATCTGAGTGGGGGATTATGTCAAATGCATGGACTAGGTCAAGATAGGCAGAATGCACTGTCTTTCCCTCGTCCAGGGCCTTGGTGACTTTCTTGAAGTCAACTATCTTTAACAGGTATGATCTACGTTTAACAAATTTGAACTGGGTTGGGTTCTAAGTTTAAAAGTTACCTATGTCCTTGTTAATAAGGTCCATAAGGATTTTTTCTATGGCCTTGCAAATAAGGCTGGTCAACCTTATGGGTCTATAATTCCCAGTGTTGGTTGATGGTCCCCCTTTCTGTAGAGGGGCTACTATTCTTATCATCCATTGAGCTGCAAGACCGCAACATAGCCAGTTTACATACTCTGGTTAAACAGGGATCCAAGTGGTTTGCTAGGTCATGTTTTAAGTTGTTGAAAAGTCAACTGGGATTTTGTCTGGTCCAACTTATGCTCCATTTTTTGGTCTTGCAGAGTGCTGAGATGACTTGCTATCTTGAATAAATAGGCTGAGGAATGGTGGCAGGTATATTTTGGGGGATGACTGGAGGGTATAGGGATGAAGTCTGTTTCATATCTGTCACCTAGCAGGTTGAATATTCCCTCAGGTTGAGTATGGGTGGTGCCATCCATAACCAGTTCAGTGCATCGCTGGGTATTCCTTTTTTGATTTCGGACATAGTTAAAGAATGCTTTGTGATTATCCTTAACTAGGGAGGTTATTTTTGCTTCATAATTAGCTTTGGAGGACTTGACAAGATTCTAATTTGTTTGTTTAAGCTAGAGAGGGACTTCTTCCTCTGCTGAGCCAGTTAATTCTTGCTCTTGGACATTAAATTATTTTTCTTGTTGTATAACCTGTTTACACTAGGGTTCCGCCAGGGTGGCTTGTTTTTTTGTCAAGACCTGGTCTCAGTCTAGTCAGGTTCAGCTGATTCTATACAACTGCGTAAGTGGCTATACAAGGCATTGGTGTACACCTCTGCATAGTAGTCCATTTTATCTGCATTTGAGGAGGCTTTGAAACTTCTTATAACATCACTTAGTAGGAGGCAGTTTGTCAATGAAAAATGATTAATGTTTTTTGAGCTTGATGGGGTATCTGGTCTTATAAATAAATCAAATGAGGATATCACACTTGGTGGGGTGCAATGCTCTCTCGTGTTACTAAGTACTATGTCCAGGACATTTGAGCCTCTTGTGTGTGTGCTTCCTGGCTGTTCCAGAGAATTTGCAATGGCTAAGTCCAAGAACCTCTGAGCCAGCATATTTGTGGTCATGTATTTTTCCCAGTCAATGGTAATATAATTAAAATCCGCCATGAGTAATGTGCTGGGCTATATGACAAGTGACTCCCAGAAGTCTAGGCATTAGGTATGCTTTTCCTGTTTCATGGTGGGGGACCTATAGCTAGCTATGATGTAGTAGGGGGCTTTGCCTATTCTTAATTCTGTATGAAGTAGCTCAAGAGAGTCACACTGCTTGACCACTCTTGAGGTGTGTTTATCTTTACTGAAGATGGATGCACCTCCTCCTTTGGTTCTTTCACACTCAGTTCATGGTCTGAACGTATGGAAGGCATTGCAGCCCCGCACGGCCAGGGTGCTTTCCACATCTTTGAACCATGTCTTGGTGACTGAACAGAAACCAGCATCTTCCAAAGTGAGGAGGGCTTCCAAGGAGTGCAGTTTCTTGTTTAGACTCCTAGAATTAAGCAGCAGTACTTCAAGTTTAAATAGAGAGGATTTTGTTATATTGAGAGGTCGCTTATTTTGATGCTGCCTAAAAAAGGCACAATAGATATGGCTAATGCGTTTGCCAGTATACAAAAGCCTAGAGGAGACAGGTGCAGAGGATCCCTAGCAAAACAGCATGGCCTGCCAACCATGTCTTCCCAGAATGACAGATATTGTATCCCATTGAACTGACACCAGAAGATAACCCAATTGTTAAATTCAAACATTTTTACTTAGCCTGCGGCATCATACATGGAGGAGGTAGAATGCTGTTTAAGGCTAGGCTTATACTTGCCTGTCACAATCTGAGAGCAAAGTCATTTTTCTCTTCATATTGACCAGTGAGTTACACCTGAAGTCATTCACCCCACATGGACTATTACAGGGTCATACTGGGACTTGTGGTTAAGTGACTTCAGTGCTTGAGTGACTTGACGGATTGTGGCACCTGACAGGCAGCTAACCATAACCCGCTCCTTATACAGCCTGGTGAGGGGAATATCCATGTGTCTCACAATGGTGTCACCTATGACCAATACATTAGGTTTTGTAGTGCTACGCCTTATGGGCTTATTTGTTCAGACAGTGGTGTGTGTGTTATGTATTGTGGTTGTTTTTTGCATTGTTATGTGATAAGTGGTTTCTGTTTGGGAGGACTCTGATATTTTGGAAAGTTACTAGTGAGTACCTCCACTTATGTGGGTTTATGAGTGCTGTCCTTATATATTGTGGGAAGTGTGTGTATGTGCATACCTCTCAACCTGGAAACATCAAAAATCTGGACAAGGCCCATAAAAAAATAGGTACAAATCTGTACGCTGATTAACATCTAATTTGCATACATAATTATGTAACCCCACCCACTCAAATGGAATTGTGGGATACCAACTTTCGAACGCAAATTGAAGAACAGACAACCAAAACATGGCACCAGACCAGAGTCCCCCTGCAGCCATTCCAGTGTCCTGTTACCTGGCTATTTTGCCCCATTTACCATAAACACTAATGTATGCATACTGCTTTACTTCTACAATGATTTGAATTTTATTTTTACATTTTACAGCACAACAATGCAGAAACACTAAGAGACATCATCTGGTAAACAAAGCAATACTGTCTCACAATGAAAATAGGCTTGACATTAAACTTTGCCCTTGAAACTCACATTCATTGAAACAGCATTGAAACCCACACCACATCCAAAGAAAATGCATCTGGCCAGTGGTGGATAAAGACTACATGTGGGCTGTTTTCAAATCATTGGCCCCTTGCACACAAAACAAGAAACATACATGTGTTCTTTTCTTTATACACCTTCCTGACTTTATTAAATTATATACCTTCCTTGTATAATACAACACACTCTTTATCCATATTTTAAAATATTTAATTAATTAGGCTATATAATATCATCATACTGCTTTTCCCTGACCAAATGTTATGCTGATGTCTAGAGAGCATTGTAACTATATGATTTTTTCAAATATTTTCCCTGTAGCTGCTAAAATTGTTGGCTGGTCTAAAGTCATTGGCATTGGCCAGTTTGGTGATTTTTAAGGTCTGCTATTATTATATATAATGGCTTGCTTCCAGACAGTAGTCAAGGATTTGCTAGTGAAACAGATTACAAAAATGACTAACAAGGTGTACTCAATATATTCTGCTGATCCAGGGATGTAAACTGTCACCTCCATTTAGGACATCCCTTGAGATTTGTTCTAAAAGCATTTCAATTTCTTTTGTCTTTATGTAGTGAAGTAAAAGGGGTGCATAGGAAGGTGGTCTGAACTTTTTGGAATAGAGTGTTTAGTTGATGCGGGGTGTTTGGGACAGTTGTAGGGACTCACTGGAAAGATCTTGTGGAAGATTCATCTCCTGTGGAGCAATTTATAGTACCATTTTTAATACATTCACTATTTTATTACATAAGGGCACAGCCAAGATTTTTTTTGGAATTGTGCAACAATTTTATTTTTTTGATTGCAACAACAATAAAATATTCAGAATATTCAAAACGTGTCACCATACAACCATGCACAAATCAAACTCTTAGGTTACAGCCATGACTATTTAACAGTTATAATTTAGCATTTACTAATACAATACTCACTATTATGTGCTTTGATACTAAGGAAAATACAGGTAGGTTTTACAGGTTAGTTTGAGGACTTCACCAAGAAACTGGTCACTCCCTAGAAAATCCTGACATGCGAAGAACAATATCACACACACACACACACACACACACACACACACACACACACACACACACACACACACACACACACCTCCCTGCTCCAGAGTGTATAAGAAAGCAGAGCGCTGCTCAATTTCCCCTGTTCAGAAACAATTCAGCGCTTCACTCCATTCAGACAAGACCGTGCTTCCACCTTGTTTAGCAAAACAATAATCAAATCTCTCTGGGCCCTAACCAGTTGCCTTGTCCTGGATCTAGCCCTGCTTTCTACATTAGTTTCCCCTTCCTTCTCCCACCATTCTCCCAGGATTGTTCTAACAGTCATATTTCTTATTACTTTCTTTTCCTAGAGCACCCCCCCCCCCAGTAAATTCTGTCTATTTCTTCTGCCCAGTGTGTAATTTTACAGTCTTGAGCTGTACCACAATCTATGGTGTTCATAGTCGTTGCCCTTAGGAGTAGTGAGAATTTATGCTGGCTGGTAACCTTACCCTGTGTAGTGCTCCATTCCCCGGCCCGGCTCCCATTCTGTTCCTTTCCTCATATTGCCGGGCTCGCTGCTGCCATTAATCCCTTCCTCATGTTGCTGCTGTCCTGTCCATCACTGTGGGTTGCTGCTGCCATTAATCCCGAGCCCCAGCTCTGCCATTAATCCCGGCTCATTAGTCCCACACCGTGGGCTCGATACTGCCATTAATCCTGGTGGGCTCCTGTTCCCCATGCTGCTGCATTAATCTCGCCGTTAACTTAACCGCCGGAAATGATGATGTGAACAGCCAGCCAGCCGGAAATGATGATGCAAGCTCCTTGAGCTCAATTCCGACTGGCTGGTAGCCTGACGGCGCTGACATCATTGCGCACGTGATGACGTCAGCTCCGACAATGGGACATTTTAAAAAATTTAGAAAACAAAAAGAAAAAAATCGGAAATGAAGGGGTGCCACTCGGGAATCGTGGTACCCCTTCATTTGGACCCCAAAACTCGGTAAAAAATGAGCAATTCAGAACGGTTGGGAGGTCTGTGTATGTGTGCTGACAACCTGTTTGGTATTCGATTTGCCCTTACGTGGGAGAGTTTTGCCTCCAATCTCATACTGTAATTATATCTCTCACATAAAGTATTTCTTTGTTTCAGGAGTAAGAAGCTGTCAGTATACATGAGACAATTGCTACATTGCTTCTGGATGCCCAGGTCTATCAGGATGGCTAGATAAATGATGGGAAACTGCCCTTCCATGATAGCAGTCCCTTACTGTATGTTTTATTAGGGAAGGGAATGGGTTAATTTGACAGGACTGTGCTGGTAGCACAGAGGCTACAAGAGGGACCTGTACGTTGCATGGGATAAGGTTGATCTATAAGGCAATACTGCTCAGTACGCAATGAAGTTGCTCCTAGAGCAGGCAAAAGCCTTGGAAAGTTTTCACTGGCAACTGTTTGGGTAAAACTGAGCTTCTAAGCTTTGCTGTCTATACAGGGTACTGCTAACCGCCACTGCACAAACAGCAGCACAGCACAAACAGGAGGTTTAAATATGAGCAAAGAGAAAACAATTTTAAGCTAACTACCAACCAGGAAAGCAAACAATAAGCCTTCTACCAGCAGCCCCCAACTCAGACGGGTGAGATCAGCACACTTCTGCTACAAGGGTGCATAAAAAAACCTTCTTAATGAAGAATAGCTGGTTTGGAGCCCAAGTGTAACAAGACCAAACAAACTAGCTACAACTAAGAGACACAATGTAATACAGTGCAATTATCTAATTAAAGCAACAGACAGTACATTTTTTTTTTCTTCAGGTGTTAAGGGAATGTAAAATGTTCTGTGCAAAAAACCTTGAACTGGTTACAGAAAACATAAAATGTTCAATTTAGTCATTCAAAGTTACCAGGAACCTCAAGCATTGTGGAGGCTACCGCACATTCACTATCATCTCAGAGAACTAATTGCTTAGCAAACTGACTTGCTTAATTTACAGCAAGTACAGACTGATTTACCTCTCTTAACAGATCACAATCTATAAAGCACCAAACTAAAAACCTTTCCTTCGGACCGGAATTGAACCAGTGACCTAAGGATTACTACAACTGTAACATCTACAGTCCTCCGCTCTACCAACTGAGCTACCGAAGGAAATCTACCAAGCTCTCTTTTTACAGCAGGATGAAAATGTAAGGGCTCCACCTCCTAGTGATCATAATTTACTACAGCTCAATTTTTGAATTATTATGAATGACACATTCCTTGCTCACAAAGCCAAGCATTAGCATTTGTTAACTACACTTTCAGTTTCATCCCCTATGCATGTTTGCTGATTTATTTACTTTCTGGCCCTTTTTTCTTTGTTTTTAAGTGAGAAACATTTTGGTTATTTATCTAATGCTTTGACAAAGCACCTTAAGAAAGGGATTTACTTCATAAACATTCTTTCCAGGTTTAACTATTTCTAGAAATCATCACTATGGCACTAAAGTCACAAATGATCTTTTTTTGATGACTTTCTAACTCTGCACATTATAAAATCTTATGTTAAGTGCTTTACAAGTGGCACGTTTTCTTTGTACATTCCTTTTTCCGTTTGTACATCTGCATTTTTTCATTTTCACCACTAGATGTCTAAATAGCTTTCCTTACCATTTGTCATTCTTCTATGCTTACTACACAAAATTTACATTTGCATCATATTTTAGTAAAATACTTGAGATATATTTAATAAACTTGCAATTAATGAATGTTTTAAACTGAAGTTAAATGAATTCACTGAAAAATGAATTAACTGTTCAGTTTCCCTTGTACATAACCTAAATAAATTAAGCTTGTGTACATTTAAATAATCAGAAAATATTTTAGTTTGATTAAGTCAGCGACAGCGCTTGTATTAACATAACAATAGCCGTACCTGATTTGCTATTTACTGCATTTTAGACAGCTTTGTCATTACACTTCAGTACTTTCTAACACAGAACATTTTCTGAAAAAAAGCTGTCCTTCACTTTACTGTGGTAACTTTCTATACAACATAATTGAAACTGTTATAAATCAGAATCTTTTAAGTACTCTGTAAACTATTTACATTGTATTTTGGAGGGTGTCATGATTGCAGTTCATAAAATTAATAAAGTGGATTACATGATGGTGCTGCGGTAGCGTTGTCACCTCACAGTAAGACGTTGTCCTGTTCAATTCTCAGCTAGAGCGTCTTCTGTGTGGAGACATGCATGAATGGGCGTACCTTCGTTGAAGGTTGTGCATCAGGGCCGGCAACTCAGCATGTAAAAATCTACTGCTAATCATTAGCAGACCAGAGTTCCGCTGTGGCGACCACTAACCGGGAAAAGCCGAAAGAGACAACAACATGAATGAAAATACCCATCTAAAAAGTATGGCAAATCTATTTCTGTCCATAAGGGGCATGGGTGACAGGCCCAGTGTAAATGTCCTATTCTCCATCCAGTGGTCTAGGTTGCACTTATGTAATAGACAAACTCAGCTACACATGGATGGGATGCTTGTTCCATACGAGAGGCAGTCTCAAGGACACATACCTGTCTCTGCAGCATGTTCAGTTTAAGTCACAGACAAAATTCAGTTCCCTAGCCTTGTATTTCTGTTACTGCTTGACTTACAAATATGCAGGAGATTCATAAGTGTGGGGTTTGCAGAAGCATTATAAGCTGGACATAGATCACCCTTCAGCAACCTAAAGGAGACTGAGTAGAAGGAAAGGGCTTTAAGATGCTTTGCATTAGGCAGGTTTTCTGCTGCTTGTATTCTTTTCATAAGGAATGAACCTCTGAGGTTGCTTTAGTTGCTGCATATGCCTGGTCAGGTAGGGATCATTGTAACTTATGATTGTTCTGATAAGGCCAGAGTACAGTGGGATAATGACTTCTTTGGATCTAGATGCCATACCTTTACTTATAAGCTGCACAGCATAAAAGGACTTCCTCACCACTGTGGCCATGTAGTGGTCAAAGGTAAGGGTACTATCTATGTCTGTACCTACATGCCTGACCACTGGGTCAGCTCTTAGGTGTGTATTATCAAAATGGTAATTAGCCAGGATGGCTGACTTCCTAAAGGGTAAAATAATGCATTTTTTACCATTGAGTTTAAGACCATGGCTTTGGCCATATCTGTTAGTCAGAGAAAGGCCTTTTTGAAGAAGGCAAGTGTCTGCAGGGGAGTCTAACATAACCCCTAGCATGCAATCATCTATAAACTTAGTCAGCCATAAACCTTCAGCATTTGCTTCCATTTCACAGAAGTAGATGCCAAAAAGGACCAGGCACAGTGCCGAGCCCTGGGGGACTCCACTAGTGGCTGGCCTCCTGGTGGGGGTGGCCTCGCCTACTTTTCTAATCATTCCATTAGAATAAGACCACACAAACTGAGGACAGATGCTTGGACAGTTAAGGGAGATAGGAGAAACATTTTTTTGTTACATAGGAAGGGTGGCAAAAAATTGAAAAAGCAATCCTGAAGAAGATTGGTTAAAACTCTTAGAATTCAAGAATGTATAGGACATGCATCGTTATGAGGACTGTGGTGGGTACAACATAACATGTTATAGAAATAAGAGCTGAAGCTTACCTAATAAACATATGATCCTCTTCTGTTGTGAAAATCTATACTGCTAAGGAATGAACAGCAAGTGGGCCACTTTGTATCGATTAGGGCTCAAAGCTTAAACAGACCATTACTTAAAGTGCAGTGTTCTGTCATAAAAGCAAACAGAATAGATCTTGTCAAAGCATATCTATCCTATGCAATCAGACCCTCAATAGCAACACTGTCACTGCCCTTAAGGAACAAAGACACTGTTTTAAGATATATGACTACTAATTTCATGTTATACTGGATTTATATTGTCATAGGTTTATAGGAGGGTACTAGGCTAATGAACTTAGAGCTCTTCCAAGCTTAGTCATATTTATCTCAAATTTCCCCAATTGACGGTGGTTAGGTGAGTGATGTTCGCAGAGGTAAGTGTCAATGGTAGTTAATACTGACTCTGTCCAGGAGGGACATCAGCACCACCACAGGAAGGAATTTTCAGTCACCCATCCATTGATCTAGGTTGCATTTGAAGAGGGTCATAAAGGGGCTCTGTTTCATGTGAACTGCAAGCTTCTTCCAGAGAAGTGGCAGTCTCTGGTTGATATATCTATCTCTCCAGCATGACTTGTTCATGTCAAAGGCTAGGTTAAGTTTCCTGGAATAAGTGACCCTCCTGCAGTTTGATTTACACATATGTAGTAAGGCGACCCCTAACCGGGAAAAGCTATAAGAAGAAGTATTTCCATCAGGGCCACGTTAGAAACTGCCCTGCAAGCTAGGCACAGATCACCCCTTAACAACCTATAGGAAACAGAATAGAGTGACAGGGCTTGCAGTCTTTCCATTTGACTAGTTTTGTGTACCCTGCAATTTATTGGTGAGAAACCTCTGTGGTCTCTCCAACTGTTGCAGGTGTCTGGTGAAGTGCATGCAAAATGGACTATTGTAGTCAGTTATTGGTCTCCTGAGGGCTGAGTATAAAGGAATTATAATATCCTTAGATCTAGATGTGATGCCATTACTTATAAGATGTGCCACATAGAAGGATTTCTTACTACTGTGGATATGTGGTGGTCAAAGTTCAGGTTGTTATCAACTTGAGATGGACCATTGTACTCAGTTATTGGTCTCATGAGGGCTGAGTATAATGGAATTATAATATCCTTAGATCTAGATGTGATGCCATTACTTATAAGATGTGCCACGTAGAAGGATTTCTTACTACTGTGGATATGTGGTGGTCAAAGTTCAGGTTGTTATCAACTTGAGTACCCAGATCTCATACCACAGGGTCTACACTTAGGGGGGTGCTGTCTATAATGTAATTAGCAGGGATGTTAGCTTTCCCAAATGGAATAATAATGCATTTTTTTGCATTTATCTTTAATCCATGGCTTTGGTACCCATCATTTGTCTGTGTTAACCCTGTCTTCAGTATATTAACATCACTGGGAGACTCAATGATTGCTCCCAATTTGCAGTCATCAGGAAACTTGGTCAGTCACAGGCCATCAAAGTTTGCTGGCATTTCTAAGAAATAAATTCTGAAAACTAAGCGGCCCAGCACAGAACCCTGTTGCATGCCAGTGGTGATTGGTCTTTTGTTAGAGGGGAAGTCACCCAGTTTTGACAGTATGTGTCCTATCAGGCTACCCATCTGGTGACTTAGGGGATAATTGCCAATTGTGAGAGTTTCTCTATAATATCTGAGTGGGGGATTATGTCAAATGCATGGACTAGGTCAAGATAGGCAGAATGCACTGTCTTTCCCTCGTCCAGGGCCTTGGTGACTTTCTTGAAGAAGTCAACTATCTTTAACAGGTATGATCTACGTTTAACGAATTTGAACTGTGTTGGGTTCCAAGTTTAGAAGTTACCTATGTCCTTGTTAATAAGGTCCATAAGGATTTTTTCTATGGCCTTGCAAATGAGGCCAGTCACCCTTATGGGTCTATAATTCCCAGTGTTGGTTGATGGTCCCCCTTTCTGTAGAGGGGCTACTGTTACTATCATCCATTGCACCGCAAGCCCGCAACATAGCCAGTTCACATTCTGTGGTTAAACAGGGATCCAAGTGGTTCGCTAGGTCATGTTTTAAGTTATTTAAAAGTCAACCAGGATTTTGTCTGGTCCCACATATGCTCCATTTTTTGGTCTTTCAGAGTGCTGAGATGACTTGCTATCTTGAGAAAATAGGCTGAGGAATAGTGGTAGGTATATTTTGGGGGGTGATTGGAGGGTACAGGGGGTGAAGTTTGCTTCAAATCTGTCACCTAGCAGGTTGACTATTCCCTCAGGGTGAATATGGGCGGTACCATCCACAAACAGTTCAGTGCATCGCTGGGTATTCCTATTTAGATTTCGGACATAGTTAAAGAATGCTTTGTGATTATCCTTAGCTAGGGAGGTTATTTTTTTCTTGATAATTAGCTTTGGAGGACTTGACAAGATCTCCAGTTTGTTTGTTTAAGCTAGAGAGGGATTTCTTCCTCTGCTGAGCCAGTTCCCTCTTGCTCTTGGACATTAGCTTCTTTTTCTTGTTGAATAACCTGTTTACACTAGGGTTCCATCAGGGTGGTTTGTTTTTTCGTCAAGACCTGGTTTCAATTTGGTCAGGTTCAGCTGATTCTATACAACTGCTTAAGTGGCTATACAGGGCATTGGTGTACATCTCTGCATAGAAGTCCATTTTATCTGCATTTGAGGAGGCTTTGAAACTTCTTATAACATCACTTAGCAGGAGGCAATTTGTCTCTGAAAAATTATTAATCTTTTTTTGAGCTTGATGGGGTATCTGGTCTTATAACTACATCAAATGAGGTTGATTTATGGTCCGATCTTACCAAGAAGGATATCACAAGTGTGGGGGGGGGGGGCAATGCTCTCTCAGGTTAGTATGTACTATGCCCAGGACATTTAAGCCTCTTGTGGGTATGCTTACTAGCTGTTCCAGAGCATTTGCAATGGCAAAGTCGAAGAACCTCTGAGCCAGAATATTTGTGGTCATGTATGTCTCCCAGTCAATGGTAATATAATTAAAATCACCCATGAGTAATGTGCTGGGCTGTATGGCAAGTGACTCCAGGAAGTCCAGGCATTAGGTATGCTTTTCCTGTTTCATGGTGGGGGACCTATAGCTAGCTATGATGTAGTACGGGACTTTGCCTATTCTTAATTCTGTATGAAGTAGCTTAAGAGAGTCATACTGTTTGACCAGTCTTGAGGTGTGCATATCTTTATTGAAGATGGATGCACCTCCTCCTATGGTTCTTTCACACTCAGTTCATGGTCTGAACGTATGGAAGGCATTGCAGCCCTGCACGGCCAGGGTGCTTTCCACATATTTGAACCATGTCTCGGTGACTGAACAGAAACCAGCATCTTCCAAAGTGAGGAGTGCTTCCAAGGAGTGCAGTTTCTTGTTTAGACTCCTAGAATTAAGCAATAGTACTTCAAGTTTAAATAGAGAGGATTTTGTTATGTTGAGAGGTCGCTTATTTTGACGCTGTCTAAAAAAGGCACAATAGGCATGGCTAATGCCTTTGCCAGTATACAAAATCCTAGAGGAGACAGGTGCAGAGGATCCCTGGCAAAACAGCGTGGCCTGCCAACCATGTCTTCCCAGGCTGACAGATATTGTATCCCCTTGAACTGACACCAGAAGATAACCCAATTGTTAAATTCAAACATTTTTACTTAGCAATGTGGCATCATACATGGAGAAGGTAAAATGTTGTTTAAGGCTAGACTTACACCTGCCTGTGACACAATCTGAGAGCAAAGTCATTTCTCTCTTCATATTGACCAGTGAGTTATGCCTGAAGTCATTCACCCCACATGGACTATGACAGAGTCATACTCGGACTTGTGGTTGAGTGACTTCAGTGCTTGAGTGACTTAACGGATTGTAGCACCTGACAGGCAGCTAACCATAACTCACTCCTTATACAGCATGGTGAGGGGAATATCCATGTCTCTCACAATGGATACACCTATGACCAATACGTTAACTTTTGTGGTGTTACGACCGTATGGGCTTATTTGTTCACACACTGGTGTGTGTAATATGTATTGTGGTTGTTTTTTGCATTGTTATGTGTGTAAGTGGTTTCTGTTTTGGAGGTCTTTGATCTTTTGGAAAGTTACTAGTGAGTACCTCCACTTATGGGGGTTTATGTGTGCTGTCCTTATATAGTGTGGAAAGTGTGTGTATGTGTACTGACAACCTGTCTGGCATTCAATTTGTCCTTATGTGGGAGAGTCTTGCCTCCAATTTCATAGTGTAATTATATCTCTCACATAAAGTATTTGTTTATTTCAGGAGTAAGTGGTAGTCAGTATACATGAGACAATTGCTACATTGCTTCAGGATGCCCAGGTCTATCAGGATGGCTAGAGAAATGATGGGGAACTGCCTGCTCATGATAGCAGTCTCTTACTGTATGTTTTATTAGGGAAGGGAATGGGTTAATTTGACAGGACTGTGCTGGTAGCAAAGAAGCTACAACAGGGACCTATACGTTGCATGGGATAAGGTTGATCTATAAGGCAATACTGCTCGGTGCGCAATGAAGTAGCTCCTAGAGAATGAGAAAACCTTGGAAGATTTTCATTGGCAACTGTTTGGGTAAAACTGAGCTTCTAAGCTTTTCTGTCTATACAGGGCACTGCTAACCGCCACTGCGCAATGAGCAGCACAGCACAAACAGGAGACTTAAATATGAGCAAAGAGAAAACTATTTTAAGCTAACTACCAACCAGGAAAGCAAACAATAAGCCTTCTACCAGCAGTCCCCAACACAGACAGGTGAGATCAGCAAACTTCTGCTACAAGGGTGCATAAAAACACCTTCTTAATGAAGAATAGCTGGTTTGGAGCCCAAGTGTAACAAGATCAAACACACTACCTACAATTAACAGATAGAATGTAATACAGTGCAATTATCTAATTAAAGCAACATACAGTACATTTTTTTCTTCAGGTGTTAAGGGAATGTAAAATGCTCTGCGAAAAAACATTGAACTGATTACAGAAAACATAAAATGTTCAATTTAGTCATTCAAAGTTACCAGGAACCTCAAGCATTGTGAAGGCTACCGCACATTCACCATTGTCTGAGAGAACTAATTACTTGGCAAACTGACGTTACCTCTCTTAACAGATCACAATCTGTAAAGCACCAAACTAAAAACCTTTCCTTCGGACCGGAATTGAACCAGTGACCTAAGGATTACTACAACTGTAACATCTACAGTCCTCCGCTCTACCAACTGAGCTACCGAAGGAAATCTACCAAGCTCTCTTTTTACAGAAGGATGAAAATGTAAGGGCTCCACCTCCTAGTGATCATAATTGACTACAGCTCAATTTTTGAATTATTATGAATGACACACTCCTTGCTCACAAAGCCAAGCATTAGCATTTGTTAACTACACTTTCAGTTTCATCCCCTATGCATGTTTGCTGATTTATTTACTTTCTGGCCCTTTTTTCTTTGTTTTTAAGTGAGAAACATTTCGGTTATTTATCTAATGCTTTGACAAAGCACCTTAAGAAAGGGATTTACTTCATAAACATTCTTTCCAGGTTTAACTATTTCTAGAAATCATCACTATGGCACTAAAGTCACAAATGATCTTTTTTTGATGACTTTCTAACTCTGCACATTATAAAATCTTATGTTAAGTGCTTTACAAGTGGCACGTTTTCTTTGTACATTCCTTTTTCCGTTTGTACATCTGCATTTTTTCATTTTCACCACTAGATGTCTAAATAGCTTTCCTTACCATTTGTCATTCTTCTATGCTTACAACACAAAATTTACATTTGCGTCATATTTTAGTAAAATACTTGAGATATATTTAATAAACTTGCAATTAATGAATGTTTTAAACTGAAGTTAAATGAATTCACTGAAAAACGAATTAACTGTTCAATTTCCCTTGTACATAACCTAAATAAATTAAGCTTGTGTACATTTAAATAATCAGAAAATATTTTAGTTTGATTAAGTCAGCGACAGCGCTTGTATTAACATAACAATAGCCGTAACTGATTTGCTATTTACTGCATTTTAGACAGCTTTGTCATTACACTTCAGTACTTTCTAACACAGAACATTTTCTGAAAAAAAGCTGTCCTTCACTTTACTGTGGTAACTTTCTATACAACATAATTGAAACTGTTATAAATCAGAATCTTTTAAGTACTCTGTAAACTATTTACATTGTATTTTGGAGGGTGTCATGATTGCAGTTCATAAAATTAATAAAGTGGATTACATGATGGTGCTGCGGTAGCGTTGTCACCTCACAGTAAGACGTTGTCCTGTTCAATTCTCAGCTAGAGCGTCTTCTGTGTGGAGACATGCATGAATGGGCGTACCTTCGTTGAAGGTTGTGCGTCAGGGCCGGCAACTCAGCATGTAAAATCTACTGCTAATCATTAGCAGACCAGAGTTCGCTGTGGCGACCACTAACCGGAAAAGCCGAAAGAGACAACAACATGAATGAAAATACCCATCTAAAAAGTATGGCAAATCTATTTCTGTCCATAAGGGGCATGGGTGACAGGCCCAGTGTAAATGTCCTATTCTCCATCCAGTGGTCTAGGTTGCACTTATGTAATAGACAAACTCAGCTACACATGGATGGGATGCTTGTTCCATACGAGAGGCAGTCTCAAGGACACATACCTGTCTCTGCAGCATGTTCAGTTTAAGTCACAGACAAAATTCAGTTCCCTAGCCTTGTATTTCTGTTACTGCTTGACTTACAAATATGCAGGAGATTCATAAGTGCGGGGTTTGCAGAAGCCTTATAAGCTGGACATAGATCACCCTTCAGCAACCTAAAGGAGACTGAGTAGAAGGAAAGGGCTTTAAGATGCTCTGCATTAGGCAGGTTTTCTGCTGCTTGTATTCTTTTCATAAGGAATGAACCTCTGAGGTTGCTTTAGTTGCTGCATATGCCTGGTCAGGTAGGGATCATTGTAACTTATGATTGTTCTGATAAGGCCAGAGTACAGTGGGATAATGACTTCTTTGGATCTAGATGCCATACCTTTACTTATAAGTTGCACAGCATAAAAGGACTTCCTCACCACTGTGGCCATGTAGTGGTCAAAGGTAAGGGTACTATCTATGTCTGTACCTACATGCCTGACCACTGGGTCAGCTCTTAGGAGTGTATTATCAAAATGGTAATTAGCCAGGATGGCTGACTTCCTAAAGGGTAAAATAATGCATTTTTTACCATTGAGTTTAAGACCATGGCTTTGGCCATATCTGTTAGTCAGAGAAAGGCCTTTTTGAAGAAGGCAAGTGTCTGCAGGGGAGTCTAACATAACCCCTAGCATGCAATCATCTATAAACTTAGTCAGCCATAAACCTTCAGCATTTGCTTCCATTTCACAGAAGTAGATGCCAAAAAGGACCAGGCACAGTGCCGAGCCCTGGGGGACTCCACTAGTGGCTGGCCTCCTGGTGGGGGTGGCCTCGCCTACTTTTCTAATCATTCCATTAGAATAAGACCACACAAACTGAGGACTGAGGCTTGGACAGTTAAGGGAGATAGGAGAAACATTTTTTTGTTACATAGGATGGGTGGCAAAAAATTGAAAAAGCAATCCTGAAGAAGATTGGTTAAAACTCTTAGAATTCAAGAATGTATAGGACATGCATCGTTATGAGGACTGTGGTGGGTACAACATAACATGTTATAGAAATAAGAGCTGAAGCTTACCTAATAAACATATGATCCTCTTCTGTTGTGAAAATCTATACTGCTAAGGAATGAACAGCAAGTGGGCCACTTTGTATCGATTAGGGCTCAAAGCTTAAACAGACCATTACTTAAAGTGCAGTGTTCTGTCATAAAAGCAAACAGAATAGATCTTGTCAAAGCATATCTATCCTATGCAATCAGACCCTCAATAGCAACACTGTCACTGCCCTTAAGGAACAAAGACACTGTTTTAAGATATATGACTACTAATTTCATGTTATACTGGATTTATATTGTCATAGGTTTATAGGAGGGTACTAGGCTAACAAACTTAGAGCTCTTCCAAGCTTAGTCATATTTATCTCAAATTTCCCCAGTTGACGGTGGTTAGGTGAGTGACGTTCGCAGAGGTAAGTGTCAATGGTAGTTAATACTGACTCTGTCCGGGAGGGACATCAGCACCACCACAGGAAGGAATTTTCAGTCACCCATCCATTGATCTAGGTTGCATTTGAAGAGGGTCATGGAAGGGCGCTGTTTCATGTGCATTGCAAGCTTGTGCCAGAGAAGTGGCAGTCTCTGTTTGATATATCTATCTCTCCAGCATGACCTGTTCATGTCAAAGGCTAGGTTAAGTTTCCTGGAGTGAGTGACCCTCCTGCAGTTTGATTTACACATATGTAGTAAAGCGACCCCTAACCAGGAAACGCTAAAAGAAGAAGTATTTCCATCGGGGCCGGGTTAGAGACTGCCCTGTAAGCCAGGCACAGGTCACCCCTTAACAACCCAGAGGGAACAGAATAGAGTGACAGGGCTTGCAGTCTTTCCATTTGACTAGTTTTGTGTACCCTGCAATTTATTGGTGAGAAACCTCTGTGGTCTCTCCAACTGTTGCAGGTGTCTGGTGAAGTGCATGCAAAATGGACTATTGTAGTCAGTTATTGGTCTCATGAGGGCTGAGTATAATGGAATTATAATATCCTTAGATCTAGATGTGATGCCATTACTTATAAGATGTGCCACATAGAAGGATTTCTTACTACTGTGGATATGTGGTGGTCAAAGTTCAGGTTGTTATCAACTTGAGATGGACCATTGTACTCAGTTATTGGTCTCATGAGGGCTGAGTATAATGGAATTATAATATCCTTAGATCTAGATGTGATGCCATTACTTATAAGATGTGCCACATAGAAGGATTTCTTACTACTGTGGATATGTGGTGGTCAAAGTTCAGGTTGTTATCAACTTGAGTACCCAGATCTCATACCACAGGGTCTACACTTAGGGGGGTGCTGTCTATAATGTAATTAGCAGGGATGTTAGCTTTCCCAAATGGAATAATAATGCATTTTTTTGCATTTATCTTTAATCCATGGCTTTGGTACCCATCATGTGTCTGTGTTAACCCTGCCTTCAGTATATTAACATCACTGGGAGACTCAATGACTGCTTCCAATTTGCAGTCATCAGGAAACTTGGTCAGTCACAGGCCATCAAAGTTTGCTGGCATTTCTAAGAAATAAATTCTGAAAACTAAGGGGCCCAGCACAGAACCCTGTTGCATGCCAGTGGTGATTGGTCTTTTGTTAGAGGGGAAGTCACCCAGTTTTGACAGTATGTGTCCTATCAGTGAGCTAGTTGGCTACCCATCTGGTGACTTAGGGGATAATTGCCAATTGTGAGAGTTTCTCTATAATATCTGAGTGGGGGATTATGTCAAATGCATGGACTAGGTCAAGATAGGCAGAATGCACTGTCTTTCTCTCGTCCAGGGCCTTGGTGACTTTCTTGAAGAAGTCAACTATCGTTAACAGGTATGATCTACGTTTAACGAATTTGAACTGGGTTGAGTTCCAAGTTTAGAAGTTACCTATGTCCTTGTTAATAAGGTCCATAAGGATTTTTTCTGTGGCCTTGCAAATGAGGCCAGTCACCCTTATGGGTCTATAATTCCCAGTGTTGGTTGATGGTCCCCCTTTCTGTAGAGGGGCTACTGTTACTATCATCCATTGCACCGCAAGCCCGCAACATAGCCAGTTCACATTCTGTGGTTAAACAGGGATCCAAGTGGTTCGCTAGGTCATGTTTTAAGTTGTTTAAAAGTCAACCAGGATTTTGTCTGGTCCCACTTATGATCCATTTTTTGGTCTTTCAGAGTGCTGAGATGACTTGCTATCTTGAGAAAATAGGCTGAGGAATGGTGGTAGGTATACTTTGGGGGGTGATTGGAGGGTACAGGGGGTGAAGTTTGCTTCAAATCTGTCACCTAGCAGGTTGACTATTCCCTCAGGTTGAATATGGGCGGTACCATCCACAAACAGTTCAGTGCATAGCTGGGTATTCCTATTTAGATTTCTGACATAGTTAAAGAATGCTTTGTGATTATCCTTAACTAGGGAGGTTATTTTTGCTTCATAATTAGCTTTGGAGGACTTGACAAGATCTCCAATTTGTTTGTTTAAGCTAAAGAGGGATTTCTTCCTATGCTGAGCCAGTTCCCTGTTCCTCTTGGACATTAGCTTCTTTTTCTTGTTGTATAACCTGCTTACACTAGGGTTCCATCAGGGTGGTTTGTTTTTTCGTCAAGACCTAGTTTCAATCTGGTCAGGTTCAGCTGATTCTATACAACTGCTTAAGTGGCTATACAGAGCATTGGTGTACACCTCTGCATAGAAGTCCATTTTATCTGCATTTGAGGAGGCTATGAAACTTCTTATAACATCACTTAGCAGGAGGCAATTTGTCTCTGAAAAATTATTAATATTTTTTTGAGCTTGATGGGGTATCTGGCCTTATAACTACATCAAATGAGGTTGATTTACAGTCCGATCTTACCAAGAAGGATATCACAAGTGTGGGGGGGGGGCAATGCTCTCTCATGTTAGTATGTACTATGCCCAGGACATATGAGCCTCTTGTGGGTGTGCTTACTAGCTGTTCCAGAGCATTTGCAATGGCAAAGTCGAAGAACCTCTGAGCCAGCATATTTGTGGTCATGTATGTCTCCCAGTCAATGGTAATATAATTAAAATCACCCATGAGTAATGTGCTGGGCTGTATGGCAAGTGACTCCAGGAAGTCCAGGCATTAGGTATGCTTTTCCTGTTTCATGGTGGGGGACCTATAGCTAGCTATGATGTAGTAGGGGACTTTGCCTATTTTTAATTCTGTATGAAGTAGCTTAAGAGAGTCATACTGTTTGACCAGTCTTGAGGTGTGCATATCTTTATTGAAGATGGATGCACCTCCTCCTATGGTTCTTTCACACTCAGTTCATGGTCTGAACGTATGGAAGGCATTGCAGCCCTGCACGGCCAGGGTGCTTTCCACATATTTGAACCATGTCTCGGTGACTGAACAGAAACCAGCATCTTCCAAAGTGAGGAGTGCTTCCAAGGAGTGCAGTTTCTTGTTTAGACTCCTAGAATTAAGCAGCAGTACTTCAAGTTTAAATAGAGAGGATTTTGTTATGTTGAGAGGTCACTTATTTTGATGCTGCCTAAAAAAGGCACAATAGGCATGGCTAATGCCTTTGCCAGTATACAAAATCCTAGAGGAGACAGGTGCAGAGGATCCCTGGCAAAACAGCGTGGCCTGCCAACCATGTCTTCCCAGGCTGACAGATATTGTATCCCCTTGAACTGACACCAGAAGATAACCCAATTGTTAAATTCAAACATTTTTACTTAGCAATGTGGCATCATACATGGAGAAGGTAAAATGTTGTTTAAGGCTAGACTTATACCTGCCTGTGACACAATCTGAGAGCAAAGTCATTTCTCTCTTCATATTGACCAGTGAGTTATGCCTGAAGTCATTCACCCCACATGGACTATGACAGAGTCATACTCGGACTTGTGGTTGAGTGACTTCAGTGCTTGAGTGACTTAACGGATTGTAGCACCTGACAGGCAGCTAACCATAACTCACTCCTTATACAGCATGGTGAGGGGAATATCCATGTCTCTCACAATGGATACACCTATGACCAATACGTTAACTTTTGTGGTGTTACGACCGTATGGGCTTATTTGGTCACACACTGGTGTGTGTAATATGTATTGTGGTTGTTTTTTGCATTGTTATGTGTGTAAGTGGTTTCTGTTTGGGAGGTCTTTGATCTTTTGGAAAGTTACTAGTGAGTACCTCCACTTATGGGGGTTTATGTGTGCTGTCCTTATATAGTGTGGGAAGTGTGTGTATGTGTACTGACAACCTGTTTGGCATTCAATTTGTCCTTATGTGGGAGAGTCTTGCCACCAATTTTATAGTGTAATTATATCTCTCACATAAAGTATTTGTTTATTTCAGGATTAAGTGGTTGTCAGTATACATGAGACAATTGCTACATTGCTTCAGGATGCCCAGGTCTATCAGGATGGCTAGAGAAATGATGGGAAACTGCCCGCTCATGATAGCAGTCTCTTACTGTATGTTTTATTAGGGAAGGGAATGGGTTAATTTGACAGGACTGTGCTGGTAGCAAAGAAGCTACAAGAGGGACCTATATGTTGCGTGGGATAAGGTTGAGCTATAAGGCAATACTGCTCAGTGCGCAATGAAGTTGCTCCTAGAGCAGGAGAAAACCTTGGAAGATTTTCATTGGCAACTGTTTGGGTAAAACTGAGCTTCTAAGCTTTTCTGTCTATACAGGGCACTGCTAACCGCCACTGCGCAATGAGCAGCACAGCACAAACAGGAGACTTAAATATGAGCAAAGAGAAAACAATTTTAAGCTAACTACCAACCAGGAAAGCAAACAATAAGCCTTCTACCAGCAGTCCCCAACTCAGACAGGTGAGATCAGCAAACTTCTGCTACAAAGGTGCATAAAAACACCTTCTTAATGAAGAATAGCTGGTTTGGAGCCCAAGTGTAACAAGATCAAACACACTACCTACAATTAACAGATAGAATGTAATGCAGTGCAATTATCTAATTAAAGCAACATACAGTACATTTTTTTCTTCAGGTGTTAAGGGAATGTAAAATGCTCTGTGAAAAAACATTGAACTGATTACAGAAAACATAAAATGTTCAATTTAGTCATTCAAAGTTACCAGGAACCTCAAGCATTGTGAAGGCTACCGCACATTCACCATTGTCTGAGAGAACTAATTACTTGGCAAACTGATGTTACCTCTCACAACAAATCACAATCTGTAAAGCACCAAACTAAAAACCTTTCCTTCGGACCGGAATTGAACCAGTGACCTAAGGATTACTACAACTGTAACATCTACAGTCCTCCGCTCTACCAACTGAGCTACCGAAGGAAATCTACCAAGCTCTCTTTTTACAGAAGGATGAAAATGTAAGGGCTCCACCTCCTAGTGATCATAATTTACTACAGCTCAATTTTTGAATTATTATGAATGACACACTCCTTGCTCACAAAGCCAAGCATTAGCATTTGTTAACTACACTTTCAGTAACTATTTCTAGAAATCATCACTATGGCACTAAAGTCACAAATGATCTTTTTTTGATGACTTTCTAACTCTGCACATTATAAAATCTTATGTTAAGTGCTTTGTAAATGGCACGTTTTCTTTGTACATTCCTTTTTCCGTTTGTACATCTGCATTTTTTCATTTTCACCACTAGATGTCTAAATAGCTTTCCTTACCATTTGTCATTCTTCTATGCTTACAACACAAAATTTACATTTGCATCATATTTTAGTAAAATATTTGAGATATATTTAATAAACTTGCAATTAATGAATGTTTTAAACTGAAGTTAAATGAATTCACTGAAAAACGAATTAACTGTTCAGTTTCCCTTGTACATAACCTACATAAATTATACTTGTGTACATTTAAATAATCAGAAAATATTTTAGTTTGATTAAGTCAGCGACAGCGCTTGTATTCACATAAAAATAGCCATAACTGATTTGCTATTTACTGCATTTTAGACAGCTTTGTCATTACACTTCAGTACTTTCTAACACAGAACATTTTCTCAAAAAAAGCTGTCCTTCACTTTACTGTGGTGACTTTCTATACAACATAATTGAAACTGTTATAAATCAGAATCTTTCAAGTACTCTGTAAAATATTTACATTGTATTTTGGAGGGTGTCATGATTGAAGCTCACAAAAGAAATAAAGTGGATTACATGAATGAAAATACCCATCTAAAAAGGATGGCAAATCTATTTCTGTCCATAAGGGACATGGGTGACAGGCCCAGTGTAAATTTCCTATTCCCTATTCCTATTCAGTGGTGTAGGTTGCCCTTATGTAATTGACAAACTCAGCTACAAATGGATGGGATGCTTGTTCCATACGAGAGGCAGTCTCAAGGACACATACCTGTCTCTGCAGCATGTTCGGTTTAAGTCACAGACAAAATTCAGTTTCCTAGCCTTGTATTTCTGTCACTGCTTGACTTACAAATATGCAGGAGATTCATAAGTGTGGGGTTTGCGGAAGCCTTATAAGCTGGACATAGATCACCCTTCAGCAACCTAAAGGAGACTGAGTAGAAGGAAAGGGCTTTAAGGTGCTCTGCATTAGGCAGGTTTTCTGCTGCTTGTATTCTTTTCATAAGGAATGAACCTCTGAGGTTGCTTTAGTTGCTGCATATGCCTGGTCAGGTAGGGATCATTGTAACTTATGATTGTTCTGATAAGGGCAGAGTACAGTGGGATAATGACTTTTTTGGACCTAGATGCCATACCTTTACCTATAAGTTGCACAATATAAAAGGAGTTCCTCACCACTGTGGCCATGTAGTGGTCAAATGTGAGGGTACTATCTATGTCCGTACCTACATGCCTGACCACTGGGTCAGCTCTTAGGTGTGTATTATCAAAATGGTAATTAGCCAGGATGGCTGACTTCCTAAAGGGTAAAATAATGCATTTTTTAGCATTGAGTTTAAGACCATGGCTTTGGCCCTATCTGTTAGTCAGAGAAAGGCCTTTTTGAAGAAGGCAAGTGTCTTGCAGGGGAGTCAAACATAACCCCTATCATGCAATCATCTATAAACTTAGTTAGCCATAAACCTTCAGCATTTGCTTCCATTTCACAGAAGTAGATGCCAAAAAGGACCAGGCCCAGTACCGAGCCCTGAGGGACTCCACTAGTGGCTGGCCTCCTGGTGGGGGTGGCCTCACCTATTTTTCTAATCATTCCATTAGAATAAGACCACACAAACTGAGGACTGAGGCTTGGACAGTTAAGGGAGATAGGAGAAACATTTTTTTGTTACATAGGAAGGGTGGCAAAAAATTGAAAAAGCAATCCTGAAGAAGATTGGTTAAAACTCTTAGAATTCAAGAATGTATAGGACATGCATCGTTATGAGGACTGTGGTGGGTACAACATAACATGTTATAGAAATAAGAGCTGAAGCTTACCTAATAAACATATGATCCTCTTCTGTTGTGAAAATCTATACTGCTAAGGAATGAACAGCAAGTGGGCCACTTTGTATCGATTAGGGCTCAAAGCTTAAACAGACCATTACTTAAAGTGCAGTGTTCTGTCATAAAAGCAAACAGAATAGATCTTGTCAAAGCATATCTATCCTATGCAATCAGACCCTCAATAGCAACACTGTCACTGCCCTTAAGGAACAAAGACACTGTTTTAAGATATATGACTACTAATTTCATGTTATACTGGATTTATATCGTCATAGGTTTATAGGAGGGTACTAGGCTAACAAACGTAGAGCCCTTCCAAGCTTAGTCATATTTATCTCAAATTTCCCCAATTGACGGTGGTTAGGTGAGTGACGTTCGCAGAGGTAAGTGTCAATGGTAGTTAATACTGACTCTGTCCAGGAGGGACATCAGCACCACCACAGGAAGGAATTTTCAGTCACCCATCCATTGATCTAGGTTGCATTTGAAGAGGGTCATGGAGGGGCTCTGTTTCATGTGAACTGCAAGCTTCTTCCAGAGAAGTGGCAGCCTCTGGTTGATATATCTATCTCTCCAGCATGACTTGTTCATGTCAAAGGCTAGGTTAAGTTTCCTGGAATAAGTGGCCCTCCTGCAGTTTGATTTACACATATGTAGTAAGGCGACCCCTAACCAGGAAAAGCTATAAGAAGAAGTATTTCAATCAGGGCCGCGTTAGAAACTGCCCTGCAAGCCAGGCACAGATCACCCCTTAACAACCTATAGGAAATAGAATAGAGTGACAGGGCTTGCAGTCTTTCCATTTGACTAGTTTTGTGTACCCTGCAATTTATTGGTGAGAAACCTCTGTGGTCTCTCCAACTGTTGCAGGTGTCTGGTGAAGTGCATGCAAAATGGAATATTGTAGTCAGTTATTGGTCTCATGAGGGCTGAGTATAATGGAATTATAATATCCTTAGATCTAGATGTGATGCCATTACTTATAAGATGTGCCACATCGAAGGATTTCTTACTACTGTGGATATGTGGTGGTCAAAGTTCAGGTTGTTATCAACTTGAGATGGACCATTGTACTCAGTTATTGGTCTCATGAGGGCTGAGTATAATGGAATTATAATATCTTTAGATCTAGATGTGATGCCATTACTTATAAGATGTGCCACATAGAAGGATTTCTTACTACTGTGGATATGTGGTGGTCAAAGTTCAGGTTGTTATCAACTTGAGTACCCAGATCTCATACCACAGGGTCTACACTTAGGGGGGTGCTGTCTATAATGTAATTAGCATGGATGTTAGCTTTCCCAAATGGAATAATAATGCATTTTTTTTGCATTTATCTTTAATCCATGGCTTTGGTACCCATCATTTGTCTGTGTTAACCCTGCCTTCAGTATATTAACATCACTGGGAGACTCAATGATTGCTCCCAATTTGCAGTCATCAGGAAACTTGGTCAGTCACAGGCCATCAAAGTTTGCTGACATTTCTAAGAAATAAATTCTGAAAACTAAGGGGCCCAGCACAGAACCCTGTTGCATGCCACTGGTGATTGGTCTTTTGTTAGAGGGGAAGTCACACATTTTTGACAGTATGTGTCCTGTCAGTGAGCTAGTTGGCTACCCATCTGGTGACTTAGGGGATAATTGCCAATTGTGAGAGTTTCTCTATAATATCTGAGTGGGGGATTATGTCAAATGCATGGACTAGGTCAAGATAGGTAGAATGCACTGTCCTTCTCTCGTCCAGGGCCTTGGTGACTTTCTTGAAGAAGTCAACTATCTTTAACAGGTATGATCTACGTTTAACGAATTTGAACTGTGTTGGGTTCCAAGTTTAGAAGTTACCTATGTCCTTGTTAATAAGGTCCATAAGGATTTTTTCTATGGCCTTGCAAATGAGGCCAGTCACCCTTATGGGTCTATAATTCCCACTGTTGGTTGGTGGTCCCCCTTTCTGTAGAGGGGCTACTGTTACTATCATCCATTGCACCGCAAGCCCGCAACATAGCCAGTTCACATTCTGTGGTTAAACAGGGATCCAAGTGGTTCGCTAGGTCATGTTTTAAGTTATTTAAAAGTCAACCAGGATTTTGTCTGGTCCCACATATGCTCCATTTTTTGGTCTTTCAGAGTGCTGAGATGACTTGCTATCTTGAGAAAATAGGCTGAGGAATAGTGGTAGGTATATTTTGGGGGATGATTGGAGGGTACAGGGGGTGAAGTTTGCTTCAAATCTGTCACCTAGCAGGTTGACTATTCCCTCAGGTTGAATATGGGCGGTACCATCCACAAACAGTTCAGTGCATCGCTGGGTATTCCTATTTAGATTTCGGACATAGTTAAAGAATGCTTTGTGATTATCCTTAGCTAGGGAGGTTATTTTTTCTTGATAATTAGCTTTGGAGGACTTGACAAGATCTCCAGTTTGTTTGTTTAAGCTAGAGAGGGATTTCTTCCTCTGCTGAGCCAGTTCCCTCTTGCTCTTGGACATTAGCTTCTTTTTCTTGTTGTATAACCTGCTTACACTAGGGTTCCATCAGGGTGGTTTGTTTTTCATCAAGACCTGGTTTCAATCTGGTCAGGTTCAGCTGATTCTATACAACTGCTTAAGTGGCTATACAGGGCATTGGTGTACATCTCTGCATAGAAGTCCATTTTATCTGCATTTGAGGAGGCTTTGAAACTTCTTATAACATCACTTAGCAGGAGGCAATTTGTCTCTGAAAAATTATTAATCTTTTTTTGAGCTTGATGGGGTATCTGGTCTTATAACTACATCAAATGAGGTTGATTTATGGTCCGATCTTACCAAGAAGGATATCACAAGTGTGGGGGGGGCAATGCTCTCTCAGGTTAGTATGTACTATGCCCAGGACATTTAAGCCTCTTGTGGGTATGTTTACTAGCTGTTCCAGAGCATTTGCAATGGCAAAGTCGAAGAACCTCTGAGCCGGCATATTTGTGGTCATGTATGTCTCCCAGTCAATGATAATATAATTAAAATCACCCATGAGTAATGTGCTGGGCTGTATGGCAAGTGACTCCAGGAAGTCCAGGCATTAGGTACGCTTTTCCTGTTTCATGGTGGGGGACCTATAGCTAGCTATGATGTAGTACGGGACTTTGCCTATTCTTAATTCTGTATGAAGTAGCTTAAGAGAGTCATACTGTTTGACCAGTCTTGAGGTGTGCATATCTTTATTGAAGATGGATGCACCTCCTCCTATGGTTCTTTCACACTCAGTTCATGGTCTGAACGTATGGAAGACATTGCAGCCCTGCACGGCCAGGGTGCTTTCCACATATTTGAACCATGTCTCGGTGACTGAACAGAAACCAGCATCTTCCAAAGTGAGGAGTGCTTCCAAGGAGTGCAGTTTCTTGTTTAGACTCCTAGAATTAAGCAGCAGTACTTCAAGTTTAAATAGAGAGGATTTTGTTATGTTGAGAGGTCACTTATTTTGATGCTGCCTAAAAAAGGCACAATAGGCATGGCTAATGCCTTTGCCAGTATACAAAATCCTAGAGGAGACAGGTGCAGAGGATCCCTGGCAAAACAGCGTGGCCTGCCAACCATGTCTTCCCAGGCTGACAGATATTGTATCCCCTTGAACTGACACCAGAAGATAACTCAATTGTTAAATTCAAACATTTTTACTTAGCAATGTGGCATCATACATGGAGAAGGTAAAATGTTGTTTAAGGCTAGACTTATACCTGCCTGTGACACAATCTGAGAGCAAAGTCATTTCTCTCTTCATATTGACCAGTGAGTTATGCCTGAAGTCATTCACCCCACATGGACTATGACAGAGTCATACTCGGACTTGTGGTTGAGTGACTTCAGTGCTTGAGTGACTTAACAGATTGTAGCACCTGACAGGCAGCTAACCATAACTCACTCCTTATACAGCATGGTGAGGGGAATATCCATGTCTCTCACAATGGATACACCTATGACCAATACGTTAACTTTTGTGGTGTTACGACCGTATGGGCTTATTTGGTCACACACTGGTGTGTGTAATATGTATTGTGTTGTTTTTTGCATTGTTATGTGTGTAAGTGGTTTCTGTTTGGCAGGTCTTTGATCTTTTGGAAAGTTACTAGTGAGTACCTCCACTTATGGGGGTTTATGTGTGCTGTCCTTATATAGTGTGGGAAGTGTGTGTATGTGTACTGACAACCTGTTTGGCATTCAATTTGTCCTTATGTGGGAGAGTCTTGCCTCCAATTTCATAGTGTAATTATATCTCTCACATAAAGTATTTGTTTATTTCAGGATTAAGTGGTAGTCAGTATACATGAGACAATTGCTACATTGCTTCAGGATGCCCAGGTCTATCAGGATGGCTAGAGAAATGATGGGGAACTGCCTGCTCATGATAGCAGTCTCTTACTGTATGTTTTATTAGGGAAGGGAATGGGTTAATTTGACAGGACTGTGCTGGTGGCAAAGAAGCTACAAGAGGGACCTATATGTTGCATGGGATAAGGTTGATCTATAAGGCAATACTGCTCGGTGCGCAATTAAGTAGCTCCTAGAGAATGAGAAAACCTTGGAAGATTTTCATTGGCAACTGTTTGGGTAAAACTGAACTTCTAAGCTTTTCTGTCTATACAGGGCACTGCTAACCGCCACTGCGCAATGAGCAGCACAGCACAAACAGGAGACTTAAATATGAGCAAAGAGAAAACAATTTTAAGCTAACTACCAACCAGGAAAGCTAACAATAAGCCTTCTACCAGCAGTCCCCAACACAGACAGGTGAGATCAGCAAACTTCTGCTACAAGGGTGCATAAAAACACCTTCTTAATGAAGAATAGCTGGTTTGGAGCCCAAGTGTAACAAGATCAAACACACTACCTACAATTAACAGATAGAATGTAATACAGTGCAATTATCTAATTAAAGCAACATACAGTACATTTTTTTCTTCAGGTGTTAAGGGAATGTAAAATGCTCTGTGAAAAAACATTGAACTGATTACAGAAAACATAAAATGTTCAATTTAGCCATTCAAAGTTACCAGGAACCTCAAGCATTGTGAAGGCTACCGCACATTCACCATTGTCTGAGAGAACTAATTACTTGGCAAACTGACATTACCTCTCTTAACAGATCACAATCTGTAAAGCACCAAACTAAAAACCTTTCCTTCGGACCGGAATTGAACCAGTGACCTAAGGATTACTACAACTGTAACATCTACAGTCCTCCGCTCTACCAACTGAGCTACCGAAGGAAATCTACCAAGCTCTCTTTTTACAGAAGGATGAAAATGTAAGGGCTCCACCTCCTAGTGATCATAATTTACTACAGCTCAATTTTTGAATTATTATGAATGACACACTCCTTGCTCACAAAGCCAAGCATTAGCATTTGTTAACTACACTTTCAGTTTCATCCCCTATGCATGTTTGCTGATTTATTTACTTTCTGGCCCTTTTTTCTTTGTTTTTAAGTGAGAAACATTTCGGTTATGTATCTAATGCTTTGACAAAGCACCTTAAGAAAGGGATTTACTTCATAAACATTCTTTCCAGGTTTAACTATTTCTAGAAATCATCACTATGGCACTAAAGTCACAAATGATCTTTTTTTGATGACTTTCTAACTCTGCACATTATAAAATCTTATGTTAAGTGCTTTGTAAATGGCACGTTTTCTTTGTACATTCCTTTTTCCGTTTGTACATCTGCATTTTTTCATTTTCACCACTAGATGTCTAAATAGCTTTCCTTACCATTTGTCATTCTATGCTTACAACACAAAATTTACATTTGCATCATATTTTAGTAAAATATTTGAGATATATTTAATAAACTTGCAATTAATGAATGTTTTAAACTGAAGTTAAATGAATTCACTGAAAAACAAATTAACTGTTCAGTTTCCCTTGTACATAACCTACATAAATTATGCTTGTGTACATTTAAATAATCAGAAAATATTTGTGTTTGATTAAGTCAGCGACAGCGCTTGTATTCACATAAAAATAGCCGTAACTGATTTGCTATTTACTGCATTTTAGACAGCTTTGTCATTACACTTCAGTACTTGCTAACACAGAACATTTTCTCAAAAAAAGCTGTCCTTCACTTTACTGTGGTAACTTTCTATACAACATAATTGAAACTGTTATAAATCAGAATCTTTCAAGTACTCTAGAAAATATTTACATTGTATTTTGGAGGGTGTCATGATTGAAGCTCATAAAAGAAATAAAGTGGATTACATGAATGAAAATACCCATCTAAAAAGGATGGCAAATCTATTTCTGTCCATAAGGGACATGGGTGACAGGCCCAGTGTAAATTTCCTATTCCCCATTCAGTGGTGTAGGTTGCCCTTATGTAATAGACAAACTCAGCTACAAATGGATGGGATGCTTGTTCCATACGAGAGGCAGTCTCAAGGACACATACCTGTCTCTGCAGCATGTTCGGTTTAAGTCACAGACAAAATTCAGTTTCCTAGCCTTGTATTTCTGTCACTGCTTGACTTACAAATATGCAGGAGATTCATAAGTGTGGGGTTTGCGGAAGCCTTATAAGCTGGACATAGATCACCCTTCAGCAACCTAAAGGAGACTGAGTAGAAGGAAATGGCTTTAAGGTGCTCTGCATTAGGCAGGTTTTCTGCTGCTTGTATTCTTTTCATAAGGAATGAACCTCTGAGGTTGCTTTAGTTGCTGCATATGCCTGGACAGGTAGGGATCATTGTAACTTATGATTGTTCTGATAAGGCCAGGGTACAGTGGGATAATGACTTTTTTTGGACCTAGATGCCATACCTTTAGTTATAACTTGCACAACATAAAAGGAGTTCCTCACCACTGTGGCCATGTAGTGGTCAAAGGTAAGGGTACTATCTATGTTCGTACCTACATGCCTGACCACTGGGTCAGCTCTTAGGTGCGTATTATCAAAATCTTAATTAGCCAGGATGGCTGACTTCCTAAAGGATAAAGTAATGCATTTTTAGCACTGAGTTTAAGACCATGGCTTTGGCCCTATCTGTTAGTCCGAAAAAGGCCTTTTTGAAGAAGGCAAGTGTCTGCAGGGGAGTCTAACATATCCCCCAGCATGCAATCATCTATAAACTTAGTCAGCCATAAACCTTCAGCATTTGCTTCCATTTCACAGAAGTAGATGCCAAAAAGGACCAGGCCCAGTACTGAGCCCTGGGGGACTCCACTAGTGGCTGGCCTCTTGGTGTGGGTGGCCTCACCTATTTTTCTAATCATTCCATTAGCAAAAGACCACACAAACTGAGGACTGAGGCTTGGACAGTTAAGGGAGATAGGAGAAACATTTTTTTGTTACATAGGAAGGGTGACAAATAATTAGAGAAGCAATCCTGAAGAAGATTGGTTAAAACTCTTAGAATTCAAGACTGTATAGGACATGCATCGTTATGAGGACTGTGGTGGGTACGACATAACATGTTAGAGAAATAAGAGCTGAAGCTTACCTAATAAACATATGATCCTCATCTGTGTGAAAATCTATACTTCTAAGAAATGAACAGCAAGTGGGCCACTTTGTATCGGTTAAGGCTCAAAGCTTAAACAGACCATTACTTAAAGTACAGTGATATGTCATAAAAGCAAACAGAATAGACCTTGGCAAAGCATATCTATGCTACGCAATCAGACCCTCAATAGCAACACTGTCACTGCCCTTAAGGAACAAAGACACTGCTTTGCGATATATGACTACTAATTTCATGTTATACTGGATTTATATCTTCACAGGTTGATAGGAGGGTACTAGGCTAACAAACTTAGAGCCCTTCCAAACTTAGCCATATTTATCTCAAGTTGCCCCAATTGATGGTGGTTAGGTGAGTGACGTTCGCAGAGTTAAGTGTCTATGATAGTTAATACTGACTCTGTTCAGGAGAGACATCGGCACCTCCACAGGAAGGAATTTTCAGTCACCCATCCATTGATCTAGGTTGCATTTGAAGAGGGTCATGGAAGGGCGCTGTTTCATGTGCATTGCAAGCTTGTGCCAGAGAAGTGGCAGTTTCTGTTTGATATATCTATCTCTCCAGCATGACCTGTTCATGTCAAAGGCTAGGTTAAGTTTCCTGGAGTGAGTGACCCTCCTGCAGTTTGATTTACACATATGTAGTAAGGCGACCCCTAACCTGGAAAAGCTGAAAGAAGAAGTATTTCCATCGGGGCCGGGTTAGAGACTGCCCTGTAAGCCAGGCACAGGTCACCCCTTAACAACCCAGAGGGAACAGAATACAGTGACAGGGCTTGCAGTCTTTCCGTTTGACTAGTTTTGTGTACCCTGCAATTTATTGGTGAGAAACCTCTGTGGTCTCTCCAACTGTTGCAGGTGTCTGGTGAAGTGCATGCAAAACGGACCATTGTACTCAGTTATTGGTCTCATGAGGGCTGAGTATAATGGAATTATAATATCCTTAGATCTAGATGTGATGCCATTACATATAAGATGTGCCACATAGAAGGATTTCTTACTACTGTGGATATGTGGTGGTCAAAATTCAGGTTGTTATCAACTTGAGTACCCAGATCTCATACCACAGGGTCTACACTTAGGGGGGTACTGTTTATAATGTAATTAGCAGGGATGTTAGCTTTCCCTAATGGAATAATAATGCATTTTTTTTTACATTTATCTTTAATCCATGGCTTTGTTACACATCATTTGTCTGCGTTAACCCTGCCTTCAGTATATTAACATCACAGGGGGACTCAATGATTGCTCCCAATATGCAGTCATCACCAAACTTGGTCAGCCACAGGCCATCCAAGTTTGCTTGCATTTCTGAGAAATAAATTCCAAAAACTAAGGGGCCCAGCACATAATCCTGTTGTATGCCACTGGTGACTGGTCTTTTGTTAGAGGTGAAGTCACCCATTTTTGACAGTATGTGTCCTGTCAGTGAGCTAGTTGGCTACCCATCTGGTGACATATGGGTTAATCGCCAATTGTGAGAGTTTCTCTATAATATCTGAGTGGGGGATTATGTCAAATTCATGGACTAGGTCAAGATAGGCAGTATACACTGTCTTTCCCTCGTCCAGGGCCTTGGTGACTTTTTTGAAGAAGTCAACTATCTTTAACAGGCATAATCTACGTTTAACGAATATGAACTGGGTTGGATTCCGAGTTAATAAGGTCCATAAGGATTTTTTCTATGGCCTTGCAAATGAGGCCAGTCAACCTTATGGGTCTTTAATTCCCAGTGTTGGTTGATGGTCCCCCTTTCTGTAGAGGGGCTACTGTTCCTATCATCCATTCCACCACAAGCCCGCAACATAGCCAGTTCACATTCTGTGGTTAAACAGGGATCCAAGTGGTTCGCTAGGTCATGTTTTAAGTTGTTTAAAAGTCAACCGGGATTTTGTCTGGTCCCACTTATGATCCATTTTTTGGTCTTGCAGAGTGCTGAGATGACTTGCTACCTTGAGAAAGTAGGCTGAGGAATGGTGGCAGGTATATTTTGGGGGATGACTGGAGGGTATAGGGTTGAAGTTTGCTTCAATTCTGTCACCTAGCAGTTTGACTATTCCCTCAGGTTGAGTATGGGCGGTGCCATCCACAAACAGTTCAGTGCATAGCTGGGTATTCCTATTTAGATTTATGACATAGTTAAAGAATGCTTTGTGATTATCCTTAACTAGGGAGGTTATTTTTTCTTGATAATTAGCTTTGGAGGACTTGACAAGATCTCCAATTTGTTTGTTTAAGCTAAAGAGGGATTTCTTCCTCTGCTGAGCCAGTTCCCTCTTGCTCTTGGACATTAGCTTCTTTTTCTTGTTGTATAACCTGCTTACACTAGGGTTCCACCAGGGTGGTTTGTTTTTCATCAAGACCTGGTTTCAATCTGGTCAGGTTCAGCTGATTCTATACAACTGTTTAAGTGGCTATACAGAGCATTGGTGTACACCTCTGCATAGAAGTCCATTTTATCTGCATTTGAGGAGGCTTTGAAACTTCTTATAACATCACTTAGCAGGAGGCAACTTGTCTCTGAAAAATTATTAATCTTTTTTGAGCTTGATGGGGTATCTGGCCTTTTAATTACATCAAATTAGGATGATTTCTTGTCAAATCTTACCAGGAAGGATATCAGACGTGGGGGGGGGGGGATGCCCTTTCATGTTAGTAAGTACTATGCCCAGGACATTTGAGCATCTTGTGGGTGTGCTTACTAGCTGTTCTGGAGCGTTTGCAATGGCAAAGTCCAAGAACCTCTGAGCCAGCATATTTGTGGTCATGTATGTCACCCAGTTAATGGTAATATAATTAAAATAACCCATGAGTAACGTGCTGGGCTGTACGACAAGTGACTTCAGGAAGTCCAGGAATTAGCTATGCTTTTCCTGTTTCATGGTGGGGGACCTATAGCTAGCTATGATGTAGTAGGGGGCTTTACCTATTCTTAATTCTGTATGAAGTAGCACAAGAGAGTCATACTGTTTGAGCAGTCTTGCGGTGTGCATATCTTTATTGAAGACGGATGCACCTCCTCCTTTGGTTCTTCCACACTCAGTTCGTGGTCTGAACATATAGAAGGCATTGCAGCCCCTCATGGCCAGGGTGCTTTCCACATCTTTGAACCATGTCTCGGTGACTGAAGAGAAACCAGCATCTTCCAAAGTGAGGAGTGCTTCCAAGGAGTGCAGTTTCTTGTTTAGACTCTTAGAAGTAAGCAGCAGTACTTCAAATTTAAATAGAGGGGATTTTGTTATGTTGAGAGGTCGCTTATTTTGACGCTGCCTAAAAAAGGCACAATAAGCATGGCTAATGCCTTTTCCAGTATACAAAAGCCTAAAGGAGACAGGTGCAGAGGATCCCTAGTAAAAAGTGTGGCCTGCCAACCATGTCTTTCCAGGCTGACAGATACTGTATTTTTTTTTTTATTTTTATTTATTTTATTTTACATTTGTTAACCGGGCTAGTCCAACTGGATACATGTCCATTTTCAGTGGAGGCCCGGGGAGAAAAGCTCTGCTAACTACTACTTAAGTTAAAAATATACAGAATTATACAATAAAAAGAAAACATTTGCTTTAAATTTCTTCCAGAATGTATTGACATAAGAGTACAATATGAGGCTTAGCAGGTGAATAAGATTAGATATTTTACTTAGTTACAGTATTACTATATTCATGAGAAGCAAAATTAGATTTATGTCTATTTATAGAGAGAGAGAGACAGAAATAATTAAGAAGTGGAAGTTATAGTATACTAGAGTTAGGAGGAGGAGGAGAGGGAGGTCAGAAGAGAGGAAGGAGGGAAAAAAGAAAGAAGTTAGCCAGGGTTATAGCAAGAGCATAGCCAGTGGTTAGTTAGGAAGATTTTGAGTTTGTTTTTAAATTGTGGAATTGAGGTCAGGGATGTGAGGTCTGGTGGTAGTTGATTCCATATTTTGCCAACTGAGTTGGAAAATGTGGAGTCACCTGCTATGTTATTTGATAGAGAAGTTTGAATCAGTATTTTGTTAGAGGAGCGAAGGTTCTTCATATTGGTATAGGGTTTTATAAGGGTGGAGAGCATTGGTGTGTTCTCTAGGTGATGAAGGGCTTTGTGGGCAATTGTAAGTTGATAGTATTGTATTAGGTGGGGTAGTTCCAGCCACCCTAGTTTTGTGAGATTCAAGCAATGGTGAGTCCTATATGGAGAGGCCGTAGTAAATCTGGCAATGTTGTTGTATGATGTGGCTAGTTTATTGAGATTATACTTAGAAAGATTAGTGTATATGGGGGAAGCATATAATAGGGTAGAGATTAAGTGGGTTCTAGCTATATTAGATCTGGCTTCAGGAGTTAAGAAAGATTTGATTCTGTAGAGAGAACCTAGTTTTCTGTCAGTTGTTTTTATTGTTGAGTTAATATGAAAGTCAAATTTTAGTTGGTTGTCAATAGTAATACCCAAGAGTTTGGTCGTTTGGTCTGGGGTGATGAGGGTGCCATTATTGGATGTGAGTGTGAAATCCATAGAGGGAGACAGGTGAGTGGGTGGAAAGATGAGAAGTTTGGTTTTCTTGGGGTTGAGGAGGAGACAATGATTAGAGAACCATTGCTCTATGGTGGTGAAGGTTTTTTGTGTGAGGGAGTGAAGTTCAGTCTAAGTTGAGGCAGAGCAAATGATGGTAGTGTCATCTGCATATTGAATACAGGTAGATAGAGGTGTGGATAGATGAAGGTCATTTATAAAAATGGAAAACAGAAGAGGACCTAAGATAGAGCCCTGAGGGACCCCAATAGAGGTGGGGAGAAGATCAGAGAGATGGTTGTCCCAGAGAACTGCCTGTTTGCGATTTTCAAGATAGGACGTGAACCAGCTTAATGCAAGATTGTCCAGAGAGAGGGATTTTAAACGATGTAAGAGGAGTTGGTGATTAACCATGTCAAAGGCTTTTGACAGGTCAACAAAGAATGCTGAAGAGGGAGTATTATTGTTGCGATTTTTGTTTATAGAGTCTATGAAGGATAGTAAGGCTGTGGTAGTACTATGGAATGGTCGAAAGCCATGTTGGCAGTTAGCTAGGAGATTGAAGCTTAGTAGGTGATTAAGTAACTGTTTGTGGATGCATTTCTCCATTATTTTTGCAAGAGGAGATAGTAAAGCTATGGGGCGGAAGTTAGAATACTCCGTAGAGTCACCTCCTTTGAAAAGGGGGATAATGTGTGAGATTTTCCAGACTGAGGGGATAGTACTTTCCTTTAAGATCCTATTAATCAATACAGAGATGGGGTAGGCTATAGCTTTTGCACCTAGTTGGAGGTATTCTGCTGGTAATTTGTCAGCTGAGGGGGTTGTTGGTTTAAGTTTTTGAAGTAAGGACAATATATAAGAGGTGGGTATGGGTTTAAGATGAAATGGGGGGGTGGAGCTAGGGGTTAATATTCTGGAGGTATCAGGGATTTGTTGGTTAGCTAGTTTTAGTATAGCTGAAGTAAAGAAGGTATTAAAGGCATTAGCTGTTTGTAAAGGAGAGTCAGGGTTAGAGCCTAGTGGATTAGGTGTGACAGCTTTGGCAGGGGATAGCAGTGTGTTAATAGCAGTCCAAAATTTATGTGGTTGGTGAAGGGAAGATTGTTGTAGTTGAGTATAGAAGTTTCTTTTATCTTTTAGTATGGCTTGTTTTGTCATATTTCTTTTTTGTTTAAAAGTGAGATGATCAGTTATGTTTTGTATCCCCTTGAAATGACACCAGAAGATAACCCAATTGTTAAATTCAAAATTTTTACTTATCACTGTGGCATCATACATGGAGAAGGTAGAATGCTGTTTACGGCTAGGCTTATACCTGCCTGTCACACAATCTGGGAGCAAAGTCATTTCTCTCTTCATATTGACCAGTGAGTTATGCCTGAAGTCATTCACCCCACATGGACTATGACAGAGTCATACTGGGGCTTGTGGTTGAGTGACTTCAATGCTTGAGTGACTTGATGGATTGTGGCACCTGACAGGTAGCTAACCATAACTCACTCCTTATACAGCCTGGTGAGGGGAATATCCATGTCTCTCACAATGGAGTCACCTGTTAGGTTTTGTGGTGTTATGACCTTATGGGCTTATTTGTTCAGACACTGGTGTGTGTGTTATGTATTGTGGTTGTTTTTTGCATTGTTACGTGTGTAAGTGGTTTCTGTTTGGGAGGCCTCTGATCTTTTGGAAAGTTACTAGTGAGTACCTCCACTTATGTGGGTTTATGTGTGCTATCCTTATATAGTGTGGGAAGTGTGTGTTTGTGTGCATTCTATTTGCCCTTATGTGGGAGAGTCTTGCCTCCAATCTCATAGTGTAATTATATCTCTCACATAAAGAATTTGTTTGTTTCAGGAGTAAGTGGTTGTCAGTATACATGAGACAATTGCTACATTGCTTCAGGATGCCCAGGTCTATCAGTATGGCTAGAGAAATGATGGGAAACTGCCCGCCCATGATAGCAGTCTCTTACTGTATGTTTTATTAGGGAAGGGAATGGGTTAATTTGACAGGACTGTGCTGGTAGCACAGAAGCTATAAGAGGGACCTGTACGTTGCATGGGATAAGGTTGATCTATAAGGCAATACTGCTCGGTGCGCAATGAAGTTGCTCCTAGAACAGGAGAAAATCTTGGAAGGTTTTCATCGGCAACTGTTTTTGTGAAACTCAGCTTCTAAGCTTTTCCATCTATACAGGGCACTGCTAACCGCTACTGCACAAAGAGCAGTACAACACAAACAGGAGGTTAAATATGAGCAAATAGAAAACAATTTTAAGCTAACTACCAAACAGGAAAGCAAACAATAAGCCTTCTACCAGCAGTCCCCAACTCAGACAGGTGAGATCAGCACACTTCTGCTACAAGGGTGCATAAAAAAACCTTCTTAATAAAGAATAGCTGGTTTGGAACCCAAGTGTAACAAGACCGAACAAACTACCTACAACTAAGAGATACAATGTAATACAGTGCAATTATCTAATTAAAGCAACAGACAGTACATTTTTTTCCTTCAGGTGTTAAGGGAATGTAAAATGCTCTGTGCAAAAAACCTGGTTACAGAAAACATAAAATGTTCAATTTAGTCATTCAAAGTTACCAGGAACCTCAAGCATTGTGGAGGCTACCACACATTCACTATCATCTCAGAGAACGAATTGCTTAGCAAACTGACTTGCTTAATTTACAGCAAGTACAGACTGATTTACCTCTCTTAACAGATCACAATCTATAAAGCACCAAACTAAAAACCTTTCCTTCGGACCGAAATTGAACCAGTGACCTAAGGATTACTACAACTGTAACATCTACAGTCCTCCGCTCTACCAACTGAGCTACCGAAGGAAATCTACCAAGCTCTCTTTCTACAGCAGGATGAAAATGTAAGGGCTCCACCTCCTAGTGATCATAATTTACTACAGCTCAATTTCTGAATTATTATGAATGACACATTCCTTGCTCACAAAGCCAAGCATTAGCATTTGTTAACTACACTTTCAGTTTCATCCCCTATGCATGTTTGCTGATTTATTTACTTTTTGGCCCTTTTTTCTTTGTTTTTAAGTAAGAAACATTTTGGTTATTTATCTAATTCTTTGACAAAGCACCTTAAGAAAGGGATTTACTTCATAAACATTCTTTGCAGGTTTAACTATTTCTAGAAATCATCACTATGGCACTAAAGTCACAAATGATCTTTTTTTGATGACTTTCTAACTCTGCACATTATAAAATCTTATGTTAAGTGTTTTGCAAATGGCACGTTTTCTTTGTGCATTCCTTTTTCCGTTTGTACATCTGCATTTTTTCATTTTCACCGCTAAATGTCTAAATAGCTTTCCTTACCATTTGTCATTCTTCTATGCTTACAACACAAAATTTACATTTGCATCATATTTTAGTAAACTATTTGAGATATATTTAATAAACGTGCAATTAATGAATATTTTTAACTGAAGTTAAATGAATTCACTGAAAAACAAATTAACTGTTCAGTTTCCCTTGTACATAACCTAAATAAATTATACTTGTGTACATTTAAATAATCAGAAAATATTTGGGTTTGATTAAGTCAGCGACAGCGCTTGTATTAACATAAAAATAGCCGTAACTGATTTGCTATTTACTGCATTTTAGACAGCTTTGTCATTACACTTCAGTACTTTCTAAGACAGAACATTTTCTCAAAAAAAGCTGTCCTTCACTTTACTGTGGTAACTTTCTATACAACATAATTGAAACTGTTATAAATCAGAATGTTTCAAGTACTCTATAAAATATTTACATTGTATTTTGGAGGGTGTCATAATTGAAGCTCATAAAAGAAATAAAGTGGATTACATGAATGAAAATACCCATCTAAAAAGGATGGCAAATCTATTTCTGTCCATAAGGGACATGGATGACAGACCCAGTGTAAATTTCCTATTCCCCATCCAGTGGTCTAGGTTGCACTTATGTAACAGACAAGCTCAGCTACACATGGATGGGATGCTTGTTCCATACGAGAGGCAGTCTCAAGGACACATACCTGTCTCTGCAGCATGTTCGGTTTAAGTCACAGACAAAATTCAGTTCCCTAGCCTTCTATTTCTGTTACTGCTTGACTTACAAATATGCAGGAGATTCATAAGTGTGGGGTTTGCGGAAGCCTTATAAGCTGGACATAGATCACCCTTCAGCAACCTAAAGGAGACTGAGTAGAAGGAAAGGGCTTTAAGGTGATCTGCATTAGGCAGGTTTTCTGCTGCTTGTATTCTTTTCATAAGGAATGAACCTCGGAGGCTGCTTTAGTTGCTGCATATGCCTGGTCAGGTAGGGATCATTGTAACTTATGATTGTTCTAATAAGGGCAGCGTACAGTGGGATAATGAATTCTTTGGATCTAGATGACATACCCTTACTTATAAGTTGCACAACATAAAAGGAGTTCCTCACCACTGTGGCCATGTAGTTGTCAAAGGTAAGGGTGCTATCTATGTCCGTACCTACATGCCTGACCACTGGGTCAGCTCTTAGGTGCGTATTATCAAAATGGTAATTAGCCAGGATGGCTGACTTCCTAAAGGATAAAATAATGTATTTTTTAGCACTGAGTTTAAGACCGTGACTTTGGCCCTATCTGTTACTCAGAGAAAGGCCTTTTTGAAGAAGGCAAGTGTCTGCAGGGGAGTCTAAAATAACCCCCAGTATACAATCATCTATAAACTTAGTTAGCCATAAACCTTCAGCATTTGCTTCCATTTCACAGAAGTAGATGCCAAAAAAGACCAGGCCCAGTACCGATCCCTGGGGGACTCCACTAGTGGCTGGCCTCTTGGTGGGGGTGGCCTCACCTATTTTTCTAATCATTCCATTAGAATAAGACCATACAAACTGAGGACTGAGGCTTGGACAGTTAAGGGAGATAGGAGAAACATTTTGTTGCTACATAGGAAGGGTGGCAAAAAATTGGAAAAGCAATCCTGAAGAAGATTGGTTAAAACTCTTAAAATTCAAGAATGTATAGGACATGCATTGTTATGAGGACTGTGGTGAGTACGACATAACATGTTATAGAAATAAGAGCTGAAGCTTACCTAATAAACATATGATCCTCATCTGTTGTGAAAATCTATACTTCTAAGAAATGAACAGCAAGTGGGCCACTTTGTATCGGTTAGGGCTCAAAGCTTAAACAGACCATTACTTAAAGTGTAGTGTTCTGTCATAAAAGCGAACAGAATAGACCTTGGCAAAGCATATCTATGCTATGCAATCAGACCCTCAATAGCAACACTGTCACTGCCCTTAAGGAACAAAGACACTGCTTTAAGATATATGACTACTAATTTCATGTTATATTGGATTTACATCTTCATAGGTTCATAGGAGGGTACTAGGCTAACAAACTTAGAGCCCTTCCAAGCTTAGCCATATTTATCTCAAGTTGCCCCAATTGATGGTGGTTAGGTGAGTGACGTTCGCAGAGTTAAGTGTCTATGATAGTTAATACTGACTCTGTTCAGGAGGGACATCGGCACCTCCACAGGAAGGAATTTTCAGTCACCCATCCATTGATCTAGGTTGCATTTGAAGAGGGTCATGGAAGGGCGCTGTTTCATGTGCATTGCAAGCTTGTGCCAGAGAAGTGGCAGTCTCTGTTTGATATATCTATCTCTCCAGCATGACCTGTTCATGTCAAAGGCTAGGTTAAGTTTCCTGGAGTGAGTGACCCTCCTGCAGTTTGATTTACACATATGTAGTAAGGCGACCCCTAACCTGGAAAAGCTGAAAGAAGAAGTATTTCCATCGGGGCCGGGTTAGAGACTGCCCTGTAAGCCAGGCACACGTCACCCCTTAACAACCCAGAGGGAACAGAATACAGTGACAGGGCTTGCAGTCTTTCCATTTGACTAGTTTTGTGTACCCTGCAATTTATTGGTGAGAAACCTCTGTGGTCTCTCCAACTGTTGCAGGTGTCTGGTGAAGTGCATGCAAAATGGACCATTGCACTCAGTTATTGGTCTCATGAGGGCTGAGTATAATGGAATTATAATATTCTTAGATCTAGATGTGATGCCATTACATATAAGATGTGCACATAGAAGGATTTCTTACTACTGTGGATATGTGGTGGTCAAAATTCAGGTTGTTATCAACTTGAGTACCCAGATCTCATACCACAGGGTCTACACTTAGGGGGGTACTATTTATAATGTAATTAGCAGGGATGTTAGCTTTCCCTAAGGGAATAATAATGCATTTTTTTTGCATTTATCTTTAATCCATGGCTTTGTTACACATCATTTGTCTGCGTTAACCCTGCCTTCAGTATATTAACATCACTGGGGGACTCAATGATTGCTCCCAATTTGCAGTCATCACCAAACTTGGTCAGCCACAGGCCATCCAAGTTTGCTTGCATTTCTGAGAAATAAATTCCAAAAACTAAGGGGCCCAGCACAGAATCCTGTTGTATGCCACTGGCGACTGGTCTTTTGTTAGAGGTGAAGTCACCCATTTTTGACCGTATGTGTCCTGTCAGGGAGCTAGTTGGCTACCCATCTGGTGACATAGGGGTTAATTGCCAATTGTGAGAGTTTCTCTATAATATCTGAGTGGGGGATTATGTCAAATGCATGGACTAGGTCAAGATAGGCAGAATGCACTGCCTTTCCCTCGTCCAGGGCCTTGGTGACTTTCTTGAAGAAGTCAACTATCTTTAACAGGTATGATCTACGTTTAACGAATATGAACTGGGTTGGGTTCCGAGTTAATAAGGTCCAGAAGGATTTTTTCTATGGCCTTGCAAATGAGGCCAGTCAACCTTATGGGTCTTTAATTCCCAGTGTTGGTTGATGGTCCCCCTTTCTGTAGAGGGGCTACTGTTCCTATCATCCATTCCACCACAAGCCCGCAACATAGCCAGTTCACATTCTGTGGTTAAACAGGGATCCAAGTGGTTCGTTAGGTCATGTTTTAAGTTGTTTAAAAGTCAACCGGGATTTTGTCTGGTCCCACTTATGATCCATTTTTTGGTCTTGCAGAGTGCTGAGATGACTTGCTATCTTGAGAAAGTAGGCTGAGGAATGGTGGCAGGTATATTTTGGGGGGTGACTGGAGGGTATATGGGTGAAGTTTGCTTCAAATCTGTCACCTAGCAGGCTGACTATTCCCTCAGGTTGAGAATGGGTGGTGCCATCCACAAACAGTTCAGTGCATAGCTGGGTATTCCTATTTAGATTTCTGACATAGTTAAAGAATGCTTTGTGATTATCCTTAACTAGGGAGGTTATTTTTTTCTTGATAATTAGCTTTGGAGGACTTGACAAGATCTCCAATTTGTTTGTTTAAGCTAAAGAGGGATTTCTTCCTCTGCTGAGCCAGTTCCCTCTTGCTCTTGGACATTAGCTTCTTTTTCTTGTTGTATAACCTGCTTACACTAGGGTTCCATCAGGGTGGTTTGTCTTTTCATCAAGACCTGGTTTCAATCTGGTCAGGTTCAGCTGATTCTATACAACTACTGAAGTGGCTATACAGAGCATTGGTGTACACTTCTGCACAGAAGTCCATTTTATCTGCATTTGAGGAGGCTTTGAAACTTCTTATAACATCACTTAGCAGGAGGCAATTTGTCTCTGAAAAATTATTAATCTTTTTTGAGCTTGATGGGGTATCTGGCCTTATAATTACATCAAGTGAGGTTGATTTATTGTCCGATCTTACCAGGAAGCATATCACATGTGGAGGGGGGGGGATGCCCTTTCATGTTAGTAAGAACTATGCCCAGGACATTTGAGCATCTTGTGGGTGTGCTTACTAGCTGTTCCGGAGCGTTTGCAATGGCAAAGTCCAAGAACCTCTGAGCCAGCATATTTGTGGTCATGTATGTCACCCAGTTAATGGTAACATAATTAAAATAACCCATGAGTAACGTGCTGGGCTGTACGACAAGTGACTTCAGGAAGTCCAGGCATTAGCTATGCTTTTCCTGTTTCATGGTGGGGGACCTATAGCTAGCTATGATGTAGTACGGGGCTTTGCCTATTCTTAATTCTGTATGAAGTAGCTCAAGAGAGTCATGCTGTTTGACCAGTCTTGAGGTGTGCATATCTTTATTGAAGACGGATGCACCTCCTCCTTTGGTTCTTTCACACTCAGTTCGTGGTCCGAACGTATGGAAGGCATTGTAGCCCCGCACGGCCAGGGTGCTTTCCACATCTTTGAACCATGTCTTGGTGACTGAACAGAAACCAGCATCTTCCAAAGTGAGGAGTGCTTCCAAGGAGTGTCATTTCTTGTTTAGACTCCTAGAATTAACAGCAGTACTTCAAGTTTAAATAGAGAGGATTTTGTTATGTTGAGAGGTCGCTTATTTTGACGCTGCCTAAAAAAGGCACAATAGGCATGGCTAATGCCTCTGCTAGTATACAAAAGCCTAGAGGAGACAGATGCAGAGGACCCCTAGTAAAAAAGTGTGGCATGCCACCCATGTCTTTCCAGGCTGACAAATATTGTATCCCCTTGAAATGACACCAGAACATAACCCAATTGTTAAATTCAAAATTTTTACTTAGCACTGCAGCATCATACTTGGAGGAGGTAGAATGCTGTTTAAGGCTAGGCTTATACCTGCCTGTCACACAATCTGAGAGCAAAGTCATTTCTCTCTTCATATTGACCAGTGAGTTATGCCTGAAGTCATTCACCCCACTTGGACTATGACAGAGTCATACTGGGACTTGTGGTTGAGTGACTTCAGTGCTTGAGTGACTTGATGGATAGTGGCACCTGACAGGTAGCTAACCATAACTCACTCCTTATACAGCCTGGTGAGGGGAATATCCATGTCTCTCACGATGGAGTCACCTATGACCAATACATTAGGTTTTGTGGTGTTATGACCTTATAGGCTTATTTGTTCAGACACTGGTGTGTGTGTTATGTATTGTGGTTGTTTTTTGCATTGTTACATGTGTAAGTGGTTTCTGTTTGGGAGGCCTCCGATCTTTTGGAAAGTTACTAGTGAGTACCTCCACTTATGTGGGTTTATGTGTGCTGTCCTTATATAGTGTGGGAAGTGTGTGTATGTGTGCATTCGATTTGCCCTTATGTGGGAGAGTCTTGCCTCCAATCTCATAGTGTAATTATATCTCTCACATAAAGAATTTGTTTGTTTCAGGAGTAAGTGGTTGTCAGTATACATGAGACAATTGCTACATTGCTTCAGGATGCCCAGGTCTATCAGGATGGCTAGAGAAATGATGGGAAACTGCCCGCCCATGATAGCAGTCTCTTACTGTATGTTTTATTAGGGAAGGGAATGGGTTAATTTGACAGGACTGTGCTGGTAGCACAGAGGCTATAAGAGGGACCTGTACGTTGCATGGGATAAGGTTGATCTATAAGGCAATACTGCTCGGTGCGCAATGAAGTTGCTCCTAGAGCAGGAGAAAATCTTGGAAGGTTTTCATTGGCAACTGTTTTTGTAAAACTCAGCTTCTAAGCTTTTCCGTCTATACAGGGCACTGCTAACCGCTACTGCACAAAGAGCGGTACAGCACAAACAGGAGGTTAAATATAAGCAAATAGAAAACAATTTTAAGCTAACTACCAAACAGGAAAGCAAACAATAAGCCTTCTACCAGCAGTCCCCAACTCAGACAGGTGAGATCAGCACACTTCTGCTACAAGGGTGCATAAAAACACCTTCTTAATGAAGAATAGCTGGTTTGGAGCCCAAGTGTAACAAGACCGAACAAACTACCTACAACTAACAGATACAATATAATACAGTGCAATTATCTAATTAAAGCAACAGGCAGTACATTTTTTCCTTCAGGTGTTAAGGGAATGTAAAATGCTCTGTGCAAAAAACCTGGTTACAGAAAACATAAAATGTTCAATTTAGTCATTCAAAGTTACCAGGAACCTCAAGCATTGTGGAGGCTACCGCACATTCACTATCATCTCAGAGAACTAATTGCTTAGCAAACTGACTTGCTTAATTTACAGCAAGTACAGACTGATTTACCTCTCTTAACAGATCACAATCTATAAAGCACCAAACTAAAAACCTTTCCTTCGGACCGGAATTGAACCAGTGACCTAAGGATTACTACAACTGTAACATCTACAGTCCTCCGCTCTACCAACTGAGCTACCGAAGGAAATCTACCAAGCTCTCTTTTTACAGCAGGATGAAAATGTAAGGGCTCCACCTCCTAGTGATCATAATTTACTACAGCTCAATTTTTGAATTATTATGAATGACACACTCCTTGCTCACAAAGCCAAGCATTAGCATTTGTTAACTACACTTTCAGTTTCATCCCCTATGCATGTTTGCTGATTTATTTACTTTCTGGCCCTTTTTTCTTTGTTTTTAAGTAAGAAACATTTTGGTTATTTATCTAATGCTTTGACAAAGCACCTTAAGAAAGGGATTTACTTCATAAACATTCTTTGCAGGTTTAACTATTTCTAGAAATCATCACTATGGCACTAAAGTCACAAATGATCTTTTTTTGATGACTTTCTAACTCTGCACATTATAAAATCTTATGTTAAGTGTTTTGCAAATGGCACGTTTTCTTTGTACCTTCCTTTTTCCGTTTGTACATCTGCATTTTTTCATTGTCACCACTAGATGTCTAAATAGCTTTCCTTACCATTTGTCATTCTTCTATGCTTACAACACAAAATTTACATTTGCATTATATTTTAGTAAACTATTTGAGATATATTTAATAAACTTGCAATTAATGAATATTTTTAACTGAAGTTAAATGAATTCACTGAAAAACAAATTAACTGTTCAGTTTCCCTTGTACATAACCTAAATAAATTATGCTTGTGTACATTTAAATAATCAGAAAATATTTGTGTTTGATTGTCAGCGACAGCACTTGTATTCACATAAAAATAGCCGTAACTGATTTGCTATTTACTGCATTTTAGACAGCTTTGTCATTACACTTCAGTACTTTCTCACACAGAACATTTTCTCAAAAAAAGCTGTCCTTCACTTTACTGTGGTAACTTTCTATACAACATAATTGAAACTGTTATAAATCAGAATCTTTCAAGTACTCTGTAAAATATTTACATTGTATTTTGGAGGGTGTCATGACTGAAGCTCATAAAAGAAATAAAGTGGATTACATGAATGAAAATACCCATCTAAAAAGGATGGCAAATCTATTTCTGTCCATAAGGGACATGGGTGACAGACCCAGTGTAAATTTCCTATTCCCCATTCAGTGGTGTAGGTTGCACTTATGTAACAGACAAACTCAGCTACACATGGATGGGATGCTTGTTCCATACGAGAGGCAGTCTCAAGGACACATACCTGTCTCTGCAGCAAGTTCGGTTTAAGTCACAGACAAAATTCAGTTCCCTAGCCTTGTATTTCTGTTACTGCTTGACTTACAAATATGCAGGAGATTCATAAGTGTGGGGTTTGCTGAAGCCTTATAAGCTGGACATAGATCACCCTTCAGCAACCTAAAGGAGACTGAGTAGAAGGAAAGGGCTTTAAGGTGCTCTGCATTGGGCAGGTTTTCTGCTGCTTGTATTCTTTTCATAAGGAATGAACCTCTGAGGTTGCTTTAGTTGCTGCATTTGCCTGGTCAGGTAGGGATCATTGTAACTTATGATTGTTCTGATAAGGGCAGAGTACAGTGGGATAATGAATTCTTTGGATCTAGATGCCATACCCTTACTTATAAGTTGCACAACATAAAAGGAGTTCCTCACCACTGTGGCCATGTAGTTGTCAAAGGTAAGGGTGCTATCTATGTCCGTACCTACATGCCTGACCACTGGGTCAGCTCTTAGGTGCATATTATCAAAATGGTAATTAGCCAGGATGGCTGACTTCCTAAAGGATAAAATAATGCATTTTAGCACTGAGTTTAAGACCATGGCTTTGGCCCTATCTGTTACTCAGAGAAAGGCCTTTTTGAAGAAGGCAAGTGTCTGCAGGGGAGTCTAACATAACCCCCAGCATACAATCATCTATAAACTTAGTTAGCCATAAACCTTCAGCATTTGCTTCCATTTCACAGAAGTAGATGCCAAAAAAGACCAGGCCCAGTACCGATCCCTGGGGGACTCCACTAGTGGCTGGCCTCTTGGTGGGGGTGGCCTCACCTATTTTTCTAATCATTCCATTAGAATAAGACCACACAAACTAAGGACTGAGGCTTGGACAGTTAAGGGAGATAGGAGAAACATTTTTTTGCTACATAGGAAGGATGGCAAATAATTGGAAAAGCAATCCTGAAGAAGATTGGTAAAAACTCTTAGAATTCAAGAATGTATAGGACATGCATCGTTATGAGGACTGTGGTGGGTATGGCATAACATGTTATAGAAATAAGAGCTGAAGCTTACCTAATAAACACATGATCCTCATCTGTTTTGAAAATCTATACTTCTAAGAAATGAACAGCAAGTGGGCCACTTTGTATCGGTTAGGGCTCAAAGCTTAAACAGACCATTATTTAAAGTGTAGTGTTCTGTCATAAAAGCGAACAGAATATACCATGGCAGAGCATATTTATGCTATGCAATCAGACCCTCAATAGCAACACTGTCACTGCCCTTAAGGAACAAAGACACTGCTTTAAGATATATGACTACTAATTTCATGTTATATTGGATTTACATCTTCATAGGTTCATAGGAGGGTACTAGGCTAACAAACTTAGAGCCCTTCCAAGCTTAGCCATATTTATCTCAAGTTGCCCCAATTGACGGTGGTTAGGTGAGTGACGTTCACAGAGTTAAGTGTCTATGGTAGTTAATACTGACTCTGTCCAGGAGGGACATCAGCACCACCACAGGAAGGAATTTTCAGTCACCCATCCATTGATCTAGGTTGCATTTGAAGAGGGTCATGGAAGGGCTCTGTTTCATGTGAATTGCAAGCTTGTGCCAGAGAAGTGGCAGTCTCTGTTTGCTATATCTATCTCTCCAGCATGACCTGTTCATGTCAAAGGCTAGGTTAGGTTTCCTGGAGTGAGTGACCCTCCTGCAGTTTGATTTACACATATGTAGTAAGGCGACCCCGAACCGGGAAAAGCTGAAAGAAGAAGTATTTCCATCGGGGCCGGGTTAGAGACTGCCCTGTAAGCCAGGCACAGGTCACCCCTTAACAACCTAGAGGGAACAGAATACAGTGACAGGGCTTTCAGTCTTTCCATTTGACTAGTTTTCTGAACTCTGCAATTTATTGGTGAGAAACCTCTGTGGTCTCTCCAACTGTTGCAGGTGTCTGGTGAAGTGCATGCAAAACGGACCATTGTACTCAGTTATTGGTCTCATGAGGGCTGAGTATAATGGAATTATAATATCCTTAGATCTAGATGTGATGCCATTACTTACAAGATGTGCCACATAGAAGAATTTCATACTGCTGTGGATATGTGGTGGTCAAAGTTCAGGTTGTTATCAACTTGAGTACACAGATCCCATACCGCAGGGTCTACACTTAGGGGGGGTGCTGTCTATAATGTAATTAGAAGGGAAGGTAGCTTTCCCAAATGGAATAATAATGCATTTTTTTGCATTTATCTTTAATCCATGGCTTTGGTACCCATCATTTGTGTGCGTTAACTCTGCCTTCAGTATATTAACATCACTGGGGGACTCAATGATTGCTCCCAATTTGCAGACATCAGCAAACTTGGTCAGCCAGAGGCCATCCAAGTTTGCTTGCATTTCTGAGAAATAAATTCTGAAAACTAAGGGGCCCAGCACAGAACCCTGTTGCATGCCACTGGTGATTGGTCTTTTGTTAGAGGGGAAGTCACACATTTTTGACAGTATGTGTCCTGTCAGGGAGCTAGTTGGCTACCCATCTGGTGACTTAGGGGATAATTGCCAATTGTGAGAGTTTCTCTATAATATCTGAGTGGGGGATTATGTCAAATGCATGGACTAGGTCAAGATAGGCAGAATGCACTGTCTTTCTCTCATCCAGGGCCTTGGTGACTTTCTTGAAGAAGTCAACTATCTTTAACAGGTATGATCTACGTTTAACAAATTTGAACTGGGTTGGGTTCCGAGTTTAGAAATTACCTACATCCTTGTTAATAAGGCCCATAAGGATTTTTTCTATGGCCTTGCAAATGAGGCTAGTCAACCTTATGGGTCTATAATTCCCAGTGTTGGTTGATGGTCCCCCTTTCTGTAGAGGGGCTACTGTTCCTATCATCCATTCCACCACAAGCCCGCAACATAGCCAGTTCACATTCTGTGGTTGAAAAGGGATCCAAGTGGTTTGCTAGGTTATGTTTTAAGTTGTTTGAAAGTCAACCGGGATTTTGTCTGGTCCCACTTATGATCCGTTTTTTGGTCTTTCAGAGTGCTGAGATGACTTGCTATCTTGAATAAATAGGCTGAGGAATGGTGGCAGGTATATTTTGGGGGATGACTGGAGGGTATAGGGGTGAAGTTTGCTTCAAATCTGTCACCTAGCAGGTTGACTATTCCCTCAGGTTGAGTATGGGAGGTGCCATCCACAAACAGTTCAGTGCATAGCTGTGCATTCCTATTTAGATTTCTGACATAGTTAAAGAATGTTTTGTGATTATCCTTAACTAGGGAGGTTATTTTTGCTTCATAATTAGCTGTGGAGGACTTGACAAGATCTCCAGTTTGTTTGTTTTAGCTAGAGAGGGATTTCTTCCTCTGCTGAGCCAGTTCCCTCTTGCTCTTGGACATTAGCTTCTTTTTCTTGTTGTATAACCTGCTTACACTAGGGTTCCACCAGGGTGGTTTGTTTTTTCATCAAGACCTGGTTTCAATCTGGTCAGGTTCAGCTGATTCTATACAACTGCTTAAGTGGCTATACAGGGCATTGGTGTACACCTCTGCATAGAAGTCCTTTTTATCTGCATTTGAGGAGGCTATGAAACTTCTTATAACATCACTTAGCAGGAGGCAATTTGTCTCTGAAAAATTATTAATCGTTTTTGAGCTTGATGGGGTATCTGCCCGTATAATTACATCAAATGAGGTTGATTTATGGTCCGATCTTACCAGGACGGATATCACACGTGGGGGGGGGGCATGTTAGTAAGTACTATGCCCAGGATATTTGAGCCTCTTGTGGGTGTGCTTACTAGCTCTTCCAGAGCATTTGCAATGGCAAAGTCCGAGCCAGCATATTTGTGGTCATGTATGTCTTCCAGTCAATGGTAATATAATTAAAAAAAAACATGAGTAACGTGCTGGGCTGTATGACAAGTGACTTCAGGAAGTCCAGGCATTACCTATGCTTTTCCTGTTTCATGGTGGGGGACCTATAGCTAGCTATGATGTAGTAGGGGGCTTTGCCTTTTCTTAATTCTGTATGAAGTAGCTCAAGAGAGTCATGCTGTTTGACCAGTCTTGAGGTGTGCATATCTTTATTGAAGACGGATGCACATCCTCCTTTGGTTCTTTCACACTCAGTTTGTGGTCTGAACGTATGGAAGGCATTGCAGCCCCGCACGGCCAGGGTGCTTTCCACATCTTTGAACCATGTCTTGGTGACTGAACAGAAACCAGCATCTTCCAAAGTGAGGAGTGCTTCCAAGGAGTGTCATTTCTTGCTTAGACTCCTAGAATTAAGCAGCAGTACTTCAAGTTTAAATAGAGAGGATTTTGTTATGTTGAGAGGTCGCTTATTTTGACGCGGCCTAAAAAAGGCACAATAGGCATGGCTAATGCCTCTGCTAGTATACAAAAGCCTAGAGGAGACAGATGCAGAGGACCCCTAGTAAAAAAGTGTGGCATGCCACCCATGTCTTTCCAGGCTGACAAATATTGTATCCCCTTGAAATGACACCAGAAGATAACCCAATTGTTAAATTCAAAATTTTTACTTAGCACTGCAGTATCATACTTGGAGGAGGTAGAATGCTGTTTAAGGCTAGGCTTATACCTGCCTGTCACACAATCTGAGAGCAAAGTCATTTCTCTCTTCATATTGACCAGTGAGTTATGCCTAAAGTCATTCACCCCACATGGACTATGACAGAGTCATACTGGGACTTGTGGTTGAGTGACTTCAGTGCTTGAGTGACTTGATGGATTGTGGCACCTGACAGGCAGCTAACCATAACTCACTCCTTATACAGCCTGGTGAGGGGAATATCCATGTCTCTCACAATGGAGTCACCTATGACCAATACGTTAGGTTTTGTGGTAGTACGACCTTATGGCCTTATTTGTTCAGACACTGGTGTGTGTGTTATGTATTGTGGTTGTTTTTTGCATTGTTACGTCTGTAAGTGGTTTCTGTTTTGGAGGCCTCCGATCTTTTGGAAAGTTACTAGTGAGTACCTCCACTTATGTGGGTTGATGTGTTCTGTCCTTATATAGTGTGGGAAGTGTGTGTATGTGTGCTGACAACCTGTTTGGCATTCGATTTACCCTTATGTGGGAGAGTATTGCCTCCAATCTCATAGTGTAATTATATCTCTCACATAAAGCATTTGTTTGTTTCAGGAGTAAGTTGTCAGTATACATGAGACAATTGCTACATTGCTTCAGGATGCCCAGGTCTATCAGGATGGCTAGAGAAATGATGGGAAACTGCCCGCCCATGATAGCAGTCTCTTACTGTATGTTTTATTAGGGAAGGGAATGGGTTAATTTGACAGGACTGTGCTGGTAGCACAGAGGCTATAAGTGGGATCTATACGTTGCATGGGATAAGGTTGATCTATAAGGCAATACTGCTCGGTGCACAATGACGTTGCTCCTAGAGCAGGAGAAAACCTTGGAAGGATTTCATTGGCAATTGTTTAGGTAAAACTGAGTTTCTAAGCTTTTCCGTCTATACAGGGCACTGCTAACCACTACTGCGCAAAGAGCAGCACAACACAAACAGGAGGTTTAAATATGAGCAAATAGAAAACAATTTTAAGCTAACTACCAACCAGGAAAGCAAACAATAAGCCTTCTACCAGCAGTCCCCAACTCAGACAAGTGAGATCAGCCCACTTCTGCTACAAGGGTGCATAAAAATGCCTTCTTGAGCCCAAGTGTAACAAGACCAAACAAACTACCTACAACTAACAGATACAATGTAATACAGTGCAATTATCTAATTAAAGCAACATACAATACATTTTTTTCTTCAGGTGTTAAGGGAATGTAAAATGCTCTGTGCAAAAAACCTTGAACTGGTTACAGAAAACATAAAATGTTCAATTTAGTCATTCGAAGTTACCAGGAACCTCAAGCATTGTGGAGGCTACCACACATTCACCATTGTCTCAGAGAACTAATTACTTGGCAGTGACTTGCTTAACTTACAGCAAATACAGACTGATTTACCTCTCTTAACAGATCACAATCTGTAAAGCACCAAACTAAAAACCTTTCCTTCGGACCGGAATTGAACCAGTGACCTAAGGATTACTACAACTGTAACATCTACAGTCCTCCGCTCTACCAACTGAGCTACCGAAGGAAATCTACCAATCTCTCTTTTTACAGAAGGATGAAAATGTAAGGGCTCCACCTCCTAGTGATCATAATTTACTACAGCTCAGTTTTTGAATTATTATGAATGACACACTCCTTACTCACAAAGCCAAGCAATAGCAATTGTTAACTACACTTTCAGTTTCATCCCCTATGCATGTTTGCTGATTTATTTACTTTCTGGCCCTTTTTTCTTTGTTTTTAAGTAAGAAACATTTTGGTTATTTATCTAATGCTTTGACAAAGCACCTTAAGAAAGGGATTTACTTCATAAACATTCTTTGCAGGTTTAACTATTTCTAGAAATCATCACTATGGCACTAAAGTCACAAATTATCTTTTTTTGATGACTTTCTAACTCTGCACATTATAAAATCTTATGTTAAGTGCTTTACAAATGGCACGTTTTCTTTGTACCTTCCTTTTTCCGTTTGTACATCTGCATTTTTTCATTGTCACCACTAGATGTCTAAATAGCTTTCCTTACCATTTGTCATTCTTCTATGCTTACAACACAAAATTTACATTTGCATCATATTTTAGTAAACTATTTGAGATATATTTAATAAACCTGCAATTAATGAATATTTTTAACTGAAGTTAAATGAATTCACTGAAAAACGAATTAACTGTTCAGTTTCCCTTGTACATAACCTAAATAAATTATGCTTGGTACATTTAAATAATCAGAAAATATTTGTGTTTGATTGTCAGCGACAGCGCTTGTATTAACATAAAAATAGCCGTAACTGATTTGCTATTTACTGCATTTTTGACAGCTTTGTCATTACACTTCAGTACTTTCTAACACAGAACATTCTCTCAAAAAAAGCTGTCCTTCACTTTACTGTGGTAACTTTCTATACAACATAATTGAAACTGTTATAAATCAGAATCTTTCAAGTACTCTGTAAATTATTTACATTTATTTTGGAGGATGTCATGATTGCAGTTCATAAAAGGAATAAAGTGGATTACATGAATGAAAATACCCATCTAAAATGGATGGCTGCAACATGAAAATCAGTCCAGAAGACAGTACAGATAGCTCATAATACTCTCTAAATAATGATTCCAACATGAATCTTCAAAGCAGAAATTGAAGAAAAGAGTGCACAAGTGAAAACAGATTTGAGAGTAGTCACACAAGTTAAACTTGCAATAAGCAAGCAGTACAAGAAAGCAGCAATACAGCTACTGGAATATGGGAATATATAAGAAGTAACATCAACAGCAGAATATAAAGAGTGTTTATCCCTTTTTAAGGACAGATAAAATCTATAATATGGTGTACACTGCTGGGGGGTTTCATTGCAATAAGATCGACAGGACAGAGGTAGAACTTTTAACAGCAAAAGCAATTGTTTTATAGCCTGCATAAAAAGCAATATTTTCATGCACAGAAACAGATAGATAGATAGATAGATAGATAGATAGATAGATAGATAGATAGATAGATAGATAGATAGACCGACCCACCCAAGGTGCACCTTTATGCACAGTCAAAACAACATTAACAAGTACTGAACCTCACTCTCTATCTTGCTCAGCTTTCTTATATTATGTTTTGCATGTGCAGTGTAACATGCAGACAACATAATGGTGGTAAGTGCAACCTAACTGTGGGTGAATTTTGAAGCACCAGAGTGGTAAACTCAATGAAAAGAAAAGAAAAACTAAATCCTCGGTAAGGGTGATGAAAATTTTGTGATGGTGCAAATGTAGACTCTGGATGTATGAGCACTATTTCAATGATAAGAAATGCTGCTGGATTATTTATTATGTATTATGAATTTAGCACATTGGAGTCATTCTACGATAGCAGTACTGTTTGCAAAAACCATAATACCTTAGTGAACAGCATATGGGGGTCAGTATATTTAATATGTAATTTGTAGCTTCATGATGTCTGTAAATCAAATAACAGATTTTCAAATGTTAGTGAACTGCATGCATAAAAGCAAATCCCTGTTAAAGAAAGTTCTAGCACTTTAACCAAAGTGTGGAATTATGTAACTGAGCAGTGAATACTGCACATCGTTACAGCAAGAACATGTTCGGTATAAGTTACAGTACCTAATTCCCCGTCTACTACAACTACGTAAACAATCAGTGAATACTACATATTATTAAGCAAGGCCATGTTCAGTATACGTTAGTGTCCAAATCAACATCCACTAGATCTACGTAAACCAGCAGTGAACACTACACATTGATACATGAAGAACATGTTCAGTATATGTAAGTGTCCAAATCCACATCCACTAGATCTACATAGACCAGCAGTGAACCCTACGCATTCTTATAGTAAGAACATGTTCAGTATATGTTAGTGTCCAAATCCACATCCACTAGATCTACATAAACCAGCAGTGAACCCTACGCATTGTTATAGTAAGAACATGTTCAGTATATGTTAGTGTCCAAATCCACATCCACTAGATCTACATAAACCAGCAGTGAACACCACACTGTTACAGTAAGAACATGTTCAGTATATGTTAGTGTCCAAATCCACATCCACTAGATCTACATAAACCAGCAGTGAACACGACACATTGTTACAGTAAGAACGTGTTCAATATAAGTTAGTGTCCAAATCCATATCCACTAGATCTACATAAACCAGCAGTGAACACGACACATTGTTACAGTAAGAACATGCTCAGTATAAGTTAGTGTCCAAATCCATATCCACTAGATCTACTTAAACCAGCAGTGAACACCACACTGTTGCAGTAACAACATGTTCAGTATATGTTATTGTCCAAATCCATATCCACTAAATATATGTAAACCAGCAGTGAACACTACACATCGTTACAGTAAGAAAAAGTTCAGTATAAGTTACAGCACCAAACTCAACATTCACTAGAACACCCTGTTACAAATAGAACAAACCTCTTCTGTGGACACATAAATATCAGCTGTAGCATTACATTCAGCTTTTTAATGTATAGTATAAAGTTATTCTTTTTTTTCCTCCATCCCCCTCTGGGCCTAGTGAAAGCAGAATGAAACATACAGTTTGTATGTGCAGACATGTGCTTGGGTGTATTTGTATGCTTGTCCACCTGGGCTGTGTCTTTATGCATAATGTGAACAGTAAACAACCATTTATAGTTTATTGTGTGTGCATAGCATAAGTCAGACCACATTTCAATAAATAAATAAGTATTCATAGTTGCACAGATTGTTACAAGGCTAATGACCTGGGGGCTTTCTAAGCCTAGCCATGTTTTCCCAAAAGATAATGCTGTCCTGCATCCAAATAGGACATTGAGGACAAGGCATTTATAAGCTATATTTGTCTATAAGGGCATGGATGCTGCATCCGGTATAAATTTCCTGTTCCCCATCCATTGGTCTAGGCTGAACTTACATAACAGACAAACTCAGCTACACATGGATGGGATGCTAGTTCCATAAGAGGAACTGTCTCTGGGACACATATCTATCTCTGCTGCATTTTCTGTTTACGTCACAGCCAAAATTCAGGTCCCTAAACCTTGTATTTCTTTTGACTTACACAAATATGCAGAAGATTCATAAGTGTAGGGTTTGTGAAAGTCTTATAAGCTGGGCATTGATCATCCCTCAGCAATCTAAAGGAGACTGAGGAGAGGGAAAGGGCTTTAAGGTGCTCTACATAAGGGAGGTGTGCTATGCCTTGTATTCTTTTTGAAAGGAACGAACCTCTGAGGTCGCTTTAGTTGTTGCATATGCCTAGTCAGGTAGGGAGGATTGTACTTTATTATTGTTTTAATAAGGGCAGAGTATAGGGGGATAATGATTTCTTTGGACCTAGATTCCATGCCCTTACTCATAAGCTGCACAACATAAAAGGAGTTCCTCACCACTGTGGCCATGTAGTGGTTATAGGTTAGGGTACTGTCTATGTCCATACCCAGATCCCTGACCACTGGGTCAACTCTTATGGGAGTATTATCAAAATGGTAATTAGCCAGGATGCCTGACTTCCCAAAGGGTACAATAATGGATTTTTTACCATTGAGTTTAAGACCATGGCTTTGGTCCCATTTCGTAGTCAGAGAAAGGACTTTTTAAAGAATGCAAGTGTCTGCAGTCAAGTCAAGCATAACCCCCAGCATGCAATCATCTGCAAACTTAGTCAGCCATAAGCCTTCAGCATTTGCTTCTAGTTCAGAGAAATAGATGCCAAACAGGAGCAGGCCCAGTACTGAACCCTGGGGGACTTCACTAGTGACTGGCCTCTTGGTGGAGGTGGCCTCGCCTATTTTTCTAATCATTCATTAGAATAAGACCACAAAAATTGTGGACTGATGCTTGGACAATTAGGGGAGATAGGAGAAAGATATTTTTGTAGAGCTTTCGTCAGGTTATATCCCATGACTTCCTCAGAATAAATAGAAACAGGACTGAAACATATTTAAAATCACAATTACAATCACATGGTCTAAAAATATCCACTGACTGAAAAGTATTACTTAAGACATTAAATTACCTAATTACCCCTCCCCCCCAAAGAAAGGCAGCCTTTAAACACAGTGTGAACACAGCCTTAAATAACTAACAATGCTGCCTTTCTTTTGTGGGGGGTTAGTTAGGTAATTTAATGCCTTAATTGTTTTCAGTCATTGGACATTTTTAGACCATGTGATTGTAATTTTAAATATGTTTCAGTGCTGTTTCTATTGGAACAGCAATCATAAAAAAGTTTGGTTAAAACTCTTAGAATTCAAGAATGTATAGGACATGCAGCCTTATGATTATTATGGTGGGTATGACATAACATGTTAGAGAAATAAGAGCTGAAGCTTACCTAATAAACACGTGATCCTCATCTGTTGTGAGACTGTACTTCTAAGAAATGAACAACAGTGGGCCACTTTGTATTGGTTAGTGCTCAAAGCTTAAGCAAACCATTACTTAAAGTGAAATGTTCAGTCATAAAAGCGAACAGAATAGACCTCGGTAAAGCATATCTATGGTATGCAATCAGACCCTCAGTAGCAATACTGTCACAACCCTTGAGCAACAAATTTCATGTTTTACTGGATTTATATCTTCATAGGTTTATAGGCTCATAGGAGGTTATTCGGCTAATGACCCTAGAGCCTTTCTAAACTTAGACATATTTATCCCAAGTTGCCCAAATTGGTGGTGGTTAGGTGAGTGAAGTTCATAGAGGTAACGGTCTATGATAGTTAATACTGACCTCCTCTATCCAGAAGGGACATGGGCACCACCCCAGGAGGGAATTTTCAGTCACCCATCCATTGATCTAGGTTGCATTTGAAAAGGATCAGGGAGGGGCTCAGATTCAAGTGTCTTGCAAGCTTGTTCCAGAGATGTGGCTGTCTCTGGGAGATGTATCAGTCTCTCCAGCATGACCTGTTTATGTCAGAGGCTAGGTTAAGATTCCTGGAGCGAGTGACCCTCCTGCAGTTTGATTTACAAATGTGTAGTATTTCCATCAAGGTCGGGTCAGAAACTGCCCTGTAAGCCAGGCACAGGTCACCCCTTAGTAACCTGTAGGAAAGAGAATACAGTGACAGGGCTTGCAGTCTTTCCATTTAAGACTTGTTTTGTGTACCCTGTAATTTTTTGCTGAGAAACCTCTGTGGTCTTTCCAATTGCTGCAGGTGTCTGGTGAGGTGTATGCAAATGGGAACATTGTACTCAGTTATTGGTCTGATGAGGGCCAAGTATCATGGAATTATAACATCCTTAGATCTAGATGCGATGCCTTTACTTATAAGATGTGCCACATGGAAGGATTTTCTTACTACTGTGGATATGTGGTGATCAAAGTTCAGGTTGTTATCAGCCTGAGTACCCAGATCCTGTACCACTGGGTCTATGCTTAGGGGGGTGTTGTCTATAATGTAATTACCAGGGATGTCATCTTTCCCAAATGGAATAATAATGCATTTTTTTTTTGCATTTAGCTTTAATCCAAGGCTTTGGCACCAATCATTTGTCTGTGTTAACACTGTCTTCAGTATATTAACATCACTGGGGGACTCAATGATTGCTCCCAATTTGCAATCATCAGCAAACTTGGTCAGCCACAGGCCATCCAACTTTGCTTGGACTTCTGAGAAATAAATTCCAAAATGTAGGGGGCCAAACACAGGACCCTGTTGTATGTCACTGGTGACTGGTCTTTTGTTAGAGGTAAAGTCACCCACTTTGACTGTATGCATCCTGTCGGTGAGCAAGTTGGCCACCCATCTGGTAATGTAGGGGTTAATTCCCAGTTGTGAGAGTTTCTTAATATCTGTGTGGGGGATTGTGTCAAATGCATGGGCTAGGTCAAGATAGGCAGTATACACTGGCTTTCCCTCATCCAGGGCCATGGAGTCTTTCTCAGAGAAGTCAACCATGTTTAACAGGTATGATCTACCTTTAACAAATTCGAACTGGGTTGGGTTCAGAGTTTGGAGATTACCTATGTCCTTGTTAATAAGGTCCATAAGGATTTTTTCTATGGCCTTGCAGATGAGGATGGTCAAGCTTATGGGCCTGTAATTACCAGGGTTGTTTGATGGTCCCCCTTTGTGCAGAGGGGCTATTGTTGCTGTCTTCCATTCTGCTGCAAGCCCTCAACATTGCCAGTTCACATGCTGTGGTTAAACTGGGATACAAGTGGTTCTGCTAGGTTATGTTCTAAGTTGTTTAAAAGGCAACTGGGATTTTGTCTGGTCCCACATATGCTGCATTTTTAGCCTTGGAGATTGCCGGGATGACTTGCTCTATTGAGAAAATAGACTGAGGAATGGTGATAGGTATACTTTTGGGGATGGCTGGATGGGACGAGGGAGGTGAAGTTTGCTCCAAATCTGTCACCTAGCAGGTTGATGATTCCCTCCAGCTGAGTATGGGTGGTGCCATCCACAACCAGTTCAGTGCACAGCTGGGTATTCCTTTTTAGATTTTGGACATAGTTAAAGAATGCCTTGTGATTGTCCTTAATTAGGGAGGTTGTTTTTGCTTTGTAATTAGCTTTGGAGAACTTGAGAAGATATCTAATTTGTTTGTTTAAGCTAGAGAGGGATTTTTTCCTCTGCTGAGCCAGTTCCTTCATGGTCTTGGACATTAGTTTCTTTTTCTTGTTGTACAGCCTGTTTCGACTAGGGTTCCAACAGGGTGGTTTGTTTTTTCGACAAGACCTGTTTTTAATCTGGTCAGGTGCAGCCAATTCTATACAACTGCTTATGTGGCCATACACATGTAAATCTCTACATAGAAGTCCATGTTATCTGCATTTGAAGCAGCTTTGAAACTTCTTATAACATCATTTAGTAGGAGGTAATATGTCTCTGAAAAATTCTTAAGCTTTGTTTGAGCTTGATGGGGTATCTGGTCTTATAATTACATAGAACAATGTTGATTTATGGTCCAATCTTACCAGGATGGACATCAAATGGTGGGGGGGGTGCAATGCTCTCCCATGTTACTGAGTACTCTGTCCAGGACATTTGAGCCTCTTGTGGGTGTGATGACTAGCTGTTTCAGAGCATTTGCAATGACAAAGTCCAAGAACACCTGAGCCAGCATGTTTGTGGTTATGTATGTTTCTCAGTCGATGGTAATATAATTAAAATCCACATAAGTATGGTGCTGGGCTGTATGACAAGTGACTCCAAAAAATGCATCATCATCATCCTTTTTAGGGAGAGTGACATCCCTACAAATTATCAAATTGATAATAAGGTACTAAGCACGCAATCATTCATGAGGGACTTGGGCACCCAGGTTGATAGCAAACTGACTTTTGACCACCATATTGTCTCCATTGTACAAAAAGCTTTCTACATGGCCCACCTCATTAGTAAGGGTATCTCATCCAGGTACAAGGTGGTCGGCATGTACCTCACAAAGCACATGCCACAACTGGAGAGACCACAGAGGTTCCTCGCCCAGAGAATCCAGGGTCTCGAACATCTACCCTACACAGATAGGCTGAAAGCCCTGTCCCTCTACGCAGTCTCCTACAGATTCCTCAGAGGTAACCTCTGTCTGGCATACAAAGCAATCTCAGACCCTGCCCTGATGGGACTGCTGCATATTCGCAAGCCAAGCTCCACTCGAGTAACCCACATGCGTGACCTCAACCTGGTCTGTGACATCAATAGGACTCACTGGCAGGACAGATTTGTGTCCCAGAGACTCCCCGTTTTGTGGAATAGACTTCCTCTCCACGTAAAGCAGAGTACCTCATTAAACCTTTTTAAGCACAACCTGGATAACTGGATAGGGAACAGAAAATACACTCTGGAATTCCACGTGTCTCTCTGCTGGACAGTGGCATAGGGTACTGATTTGCTGGAACATGGGTTAAATTCTTGGCTAGGCTTGTAAGGGCCTCAGGGACAACAGCCTAGTAACTTCCTATGATCCTAAGTCCAGGCATGAAGTATGCTTTTCCTGTTTCATGGTGGGGGACCTATAGATAGCTATGATGTGGTAGGGGGCTTTGCCTATACTTAATTCCATATGGAGTAGCTCAAGAGAGTCATACTGCTTGACCACTCGAGGTGTGTTTATCTTTATTGAAGATGGATACACCTCCTCCTTTGGTTCTTTCACACTCAGTTTGTGGTCTGAATGTATGGAAGGCATTGTTGCCCTGCACGGACAGGGTGTTTTCCATGTCTTTGAACCGTGTCTCAGTGACTGAACAGACATCAGCATCTTCCAAAGTGAGGAGTGCTTCCAAGGAGTGCAGTTACTTGTTTAGACTCCTAGCATTAAGCAGCAGTACCTTCAGTTTAAATACAGAGGATTTTGTTATGTTGGCATGTTGGTTATTTTGACACTGTCTAAAAATGGCACAATAGACATAGCTAATGCCTTTGCCAGTATCCAAAAGCCTAGAGAAGTCAGGAGCAGAGCATCTCTGGCAAAACAGAGTGGCCAGTCAACCATGTCTTTCCAGGCTAACAGATATTGTATCCCCTTGACCTGCCACTGCAAGCTAAGCCAACTGTTAAAATCAATCATTTTTGTTTGTACTGTGGCATCATCCATGGAGAAGGTAGAATGTGGCTAAAGGCTAGGCTTATACCTGCCTGTGACACAATCTGAGAGCAAAGTCGTGTTTCTCTTCATATTGTCCAGTGAGTTACTTCAGAAGTCATTTACCCCACATGAACTATGACAAAGTCATAATGGTACTTGTGCTTGAGTGACTTGACTGATTGTGGTATCTGACAGGCAGTTAACCATAACATGCTCCGTGTACAGCCTGGTGAGGGGAACATCCATGTGTTTCACAATAGAATCACCTATGACCAATACATTAGGTTTTGTGGTGTTACGCCTTATGGGCTTATTTGTTCAGACACTTGGTGTGTGTGTGTGTGTGTGTGTGTGTGTGTGTGTGTGTGTGTGTGTGTGTGTGTGTGTGTGTGTGTTTGTGTGTGTTGTGGTTCTTTTTTGCATTGATATGTATGCAAGTTGTTTCTGTTTGGGAGGCCTCTGATCTTTTGGTAAGTTACTAGTGGGTACATCCGCTTATGTGGGTTTATGTGTCCTGTCCTTATATAGTGTGGGAAGTGTGTGTATGTGTGTTCACAACCTGTTTGGCATTCAATTTGACATTATGTGGGAGATTCTTGCCTCCAATCTCATAGTATAACTACATTTCTCACATAAAGTATTTGTTTCAGGAGTAAGTGGTTGTCAGTATACATGAGACAATTGCTGCATTCCCTCAGGATGCCCATGTTTATCAGGATGGCTAGAGAGATGATGGGAAACTGCCCGTCCATGATAGCAGTCTCTTACTGTGTTTTATGTGGGAAGGGAATGGGTTAATTTGACATGACTGTGCTGGTAGCACAGAGGCTACAAGAGGGACCTATACTTTGTGTGGGCTAAGGTTGATCAATAAGGTAATACTGCTCAGTGCACAACGAAGTTGCTCCTAGAGCAGCAGAAAAGCTTGAAAGGTTTTCATTGGCAGCTGCTTAGGGAAAACTGAGCTTCTAAGCTTTTGCATTTATACAGGGCACTGTTAACTGCTGCTGTGCAAAGAGCAGCACTCACAAGCATGAGGCTTAAATATGAGCAAAGAGAAAACAGTTTTAAGCTAACTACCAACCAGGAAAGTACACAATTAGTCTTCTACCAGCAATCCCCGACTCACACAGGTTAGAGCAGCACACTTCTGCCAAAAGGGTGCAGAAAAACACCTTGTTGATGTAGAATGGCTGGTTTGGAGCCCAAGTGTAACAAGACCATACAAACTACCTACAACTTACATATACAATGTAACAGTGCAATTGACTATTTAAAGCAGCAGACAGCACATTTTTTTTTCTTCAGTAAAATGCTGTGTGTATAAAACCCTGAATTAGTTATAAAAGAAATAAAATGTTCAATTTAGTCACTGAAAGTGAATAGAACCTCAAGGTGGGCCCTACCCCACTTTTACCATTGTCTCAGAATTTGGTAAAGTATATTTGTAGATACTGATTTACATTTCTTAACACATCACAATCTATAAAGCACCAAACTAAAAACCTTTCCTTCGGACCGGAATTGAACCAGTGACCTAAGGATTTCTACATGTGTACCATCTACAGTCCTCCGCTCTACCAACTGAGCTACCGAAGGAAGTGCATATAGTTTTACATAGGGATGGTAATGTAATGACTCTGCTTACTAGAGTTTATAATTTGTAGTAACTTAAATTTTTGAATTATGACACATTACTTGCACATAATGCCAAGCGATAGCAATTGTTAATTACGCTTTCAGTTTGATCGTTATGCATGTGTGCTGATTTATTTGCTTTTTGGCATTTTTTGTTTTGTTTATTGCTAGCAAAGAAACATTTAGGTTATTTAGCTAATTCTTTGATAAAGCACCTAAAGGGGGTTTACTTCATAAACATTCTTTCAAGGTTTAACTTGCAGAAATCATCACTATGGCACTAAAGTCGCAATATATATATATTTTTTTTGTTTGCTGACGTTCTCTTTGTACACTATATAATTTTAATGTTAAATGTTTTGCAAATAACACTTTTTCTTTGTACCTTCCTTTTCCCGTTTTTATGCTACATACATACATACATATATATATATATATATATATATATATATATATATATTCATTTGCACCCCTAGCTGGCCGTTATAGAAAGATGTCAGCACAAAGCACAGTTTAGAAATACTGAAAATCTTTACATTTTTAATCTGTTAATTGTTTATGCCACTAGCGTTTGAGACTATCGTCTCCTTTAGTACACCATTTGAAATGGATTTAGTAAACTTGAATATTTCTAAATGACGTTGAATTCGCTGCAAACTAATTAACTGTTCATTTTCAGTTGAACATACCCAGAATGAATTATGTTTGTGTGCAAATCAGAAAATATTTGTGTTTTATTAAGTCAGACCATGCTTGTATTCGCATAAAAATGTATTTAAGTTTAAATTGCTTTTCCGTTTACTGCGTTTTACACAGCTAGGTCTTTGCATTTAAGTACTTTCTAATACAGCGACTGTATATGTATATCATATTCGAAACTGTTGTATCAGAATCTTCCAAGTAGTTATGTAAAATATTTACATTGTATTTTGAAGCGCGTCATAGGTTCATAGGACGATGCTAGGCTATTGGCTGGGAGGTCCTTACAAGTGTAGCCAAGAATTTCACCCATGGCCATGTTCCTTCAAAGTCAGCATCTGTTTCCCCTGTCCACCGAGAACACCGGAAGGATCCCAGGGGCGTCATGCTTTCAGTTCATAACAGGAATAAAGTGGTTTACTTTAATCAAAATATTCATCTAAAAGGATGACTTCAAAATGAAAATCAATCCAGAAAATAGCACAGATAACTTCTAATACTTTCTAAAGCATGATTCATACATGAAAAAGCAACCTACGAAATCGAAGAGAAGAGTTTATAAATTTTAAGAAAATAAAAAGTAATTTCCTTCGGACCGGAATCGAACCAGTGACCTAAGGATTTCTATAGCACCATCATCTACAGTCCTCCGCTCTACCAACTGAGCTACCGAAGGAGTGATAAACGGGTATTTTCAAAAAGTGCCTATAAAATATTTAAAGGTCCTTTACGTTTCTCAAGTTCTAATTATCAAAAAGAACATTTTAGAATTTTAATTGATATTGCTAGAAAGCTGCTAACATGTGCTCTACGTTTTGTCTACTTAATTCCTCGTTATGGGTGTCAATGTTCCACATTTTGGGTCTAGAAGGTTGAAAGCTTCTATGTTATTAAATACGTACTAACACTATCTAAAAATGACAGTGAAATACCGAGGTTTTGCATTTACTGGATCTTTAGGCTTTCCAAGGCAAATCAAAATCGTGGAACCAGAACAAACACAGTGAATTTACTGATGCCACTAAATTTACCAACTCCTACAACGCAGGGACATACAACCCAGACGTATGGTTTACTGTACCTATATTACTTAATTTGTTACCAGTTATTACCAGCTGTCTTGTACGTCGCTTTTTGTTTTGTTAATTTTTAACTTTTATACGTAGCCGGAATATTTGTATTTACACAAAATTGAAAAGCTGTGTGAAAGTAACGGTCAACAGTATATCATAGTAACTTGCTACCGCAAAAATATAAATTGCTTTTTTAAGGTAAAGTGCTAATGGTCCATCTTGCAAGAAGTATTGCCACCACATAACTGATAGAAATCGGACGAGCTTTCAGTATAATTTCACATATGTTTGCAGAACACCTGCAAACCGTAAGCAGAGAAACTACAGGCCTACTACCGTGGGGTTTATGCCATCCTTGTTTTAATTTTCCACTCTCGAGCGATTCAACTACACCACTGACCGCTTGAAAGTACTGGTGGTAATGGACTGCACTGGACTAAGAGGGTAAATTATTTCATCCTTAAAAATATTAATACTTAACTCATGTCTCAGTTTGTGCACAGACTCTGTCCCGCCCTGTAAATCTATGGAGCTTTATTTTGGCAGATAAAGCTGATAGTTTTAGGGAGAGACGCTTACTTTTTAACAACCTGTCATCCAGCAACACTGTTACAGTATGTGCTTAAACCCATGACTGTCTAAAGCACTTATAGTATCTTTAAAATTTCTAATGCTGTATCTGCACCGTCCTACTCACTATTCGGTGACGGTGTGTTTTGCTCAGTCACTACACTTCCGTGTTACAGCTGCTCTGTAAGTGTAACTACGCATTCACTTCCGTTTGCTTTTCAGAATAAGCGTGTGTTTTTGATTACAGCTAAAGTCAGAAAATTGGCGTAGTACAATCATTTCTGGGTACTAAAGCATGTGGGCATTTGCAAGCTTTTAACAGGTGTCTGTCTCCTAATTACCACCACTGGGCTTGAAATTAATGCAGACAAAATTAAAGCCATGGCATTTTGAAGCAAATCATAATTACTATAGCAATAACCCACGCCTGGGTGTGGGTAATGCTAAATTTACCCACGGTTGGCTTTGTTTGGTCCCTCGGGCGACAAAGCCAACCGTGAATTAGCATTACCACCCAGGCGTGGGTTATTGCTATTATACCATGACATTATTTAAGAAAAGAAACCTGTTACTTTTCTTAAATAATGGCATAGTATAATGCCTGTTTACTGCCCTTCCGCAGATGTCTGGCATCCGCGGCAGTTCTGATGTACTGCGCGCCTGCGTAGTACATCAGAGCTGTGGGCAAAAGCAACAGAGAAAGCAAGATCTCCGTTGCTTTTTTTTTTGTGTTTTGCTATGTTAAATGAGTTTAACATAGCGAGACAGTTTTAAAATAAGCAATGGACATCTCCATTGCTTATTTTAAAACTGTCTCGCTATGTTAAACTCATTTAACATAGCTATAAAAAGCAACGGAGATCTTCTTTCTTGTTTTTTAAAACACTGTCTGCTATGTTAAATGGGTTTAACATGGCGAGACTTTAAAATAAGCAACGGAGATCTCCGTTGCTTATTTTAAAGCTGTCTCGCTATGTTAAACCCATTTAACATAGCGAGACAGTGTTTTAAAAAAACGAGTTATACTAATGGAAAAAAGTCCGGGCGACCGTGTCTTTTTCCATTAGTATAACTCGATTTACAACGGGCACGCTGGCCAATCAGCGTGCACGTTTTGGGGGGATCATGGTATAATGCACAATAACACAGCTGAGTAGTGGTCACCAAACTTACATACTAGGAAAGAGGAACTTGCGGAATTGTCTCTCAGCCCAGAGCATACTTCTCAGCATCTTAGAACAAGAAATCTGAACAAAGCCATAATCAACAGAACGTACTGGAGGGACAAGTTCATAACCCAGAGTCTGCCCATGCTATGGAATACATGTCAAACAGAGCACCTCACTGGCCCTCTTCAACAGAAATCTTGAGTGGATGCAAAATAGAAGATTCACCCTGGGGATCACTCCAGTGGCTCTGCTCGACAGAGGCACTAGGAACTAAGGTTGGGTGTAATGATGCCAGGGTAATCCTATGGGCTAGGCTTGTAAAGGCTCCAGGTCCATTAGCCTAGTAAACATCTATGAAGGAGGGGGGGTGCAAAGGCCCCAAAATAGGAGCAATGTTTAGATATTGCTCTTACAATGGTAGAAGGTTAATGGACTAACAGGTTTTGTATTAGCATGAATTTTCTGAAGGGGTATGAAGTCTGAAACTCGAATGTCTGTCATTATTTTCTGACTTCAATTCTCAATGATTTGCCAGGAAATCCAAAATTTTATGAGGAGCAGACCAAAAAAATATGAGGTGAAAATGTGACAGCTGAGACAGCTACGGCTCAGAGAGATTACCATACCTCATTATGAGGAAAGTTCCTCATCTGCAGTCTTAAAAAGGGTGATATTGTATTGTAGTACCACCCCTACCCCATGTGCAGTAGTAAGGCTCGCCCAAATCCAACACCCGGTGACATGTACGAATAATGAACTCATATTCATTGTGATATCTTCAACGGCCACATGAACATTCACTGGGTATTCAGTATGATGGGCCAAGGGGTACTAAGCAAGCAATAATTCCTAACAGGGTGTGCAGCTTCAGGCCTCTACACTCCTGGAAGGGCATTAATTACACATTATAACACACCCTATCGAGCAATATTGCACTTAGAGAATGAGCTCTCTTAAAAATTGTTGTACTTTACTTTTTTACTTTATATATATTTTTGCTATATTTTTTTTATACATTTTGGATGTAAAATAGTTCCTCTACCTAATGTTTCAAAGTTGCTGTAGCATATGTAAATGGTATTAGAAGAAGCATTTTACGTCATCAAATATATCCTTTTTTTAAAAAGATCTGATCTAAGGCAGGATTCACGATGGCTTGCACGGAGTCTAAGAGCCGTGTAAGACTCCATGCAGCCATCGCGATCCAGGAACAGCCCGAAATCCCGTGTAAGAGAAAGCTAAAACGACTCTTACATGGGCAGGGCGTGGATATGCTAATTACCCCACTTGCAGCCGAAAGGCATGCAAATGAGGTGGATTAGCGATCCACAAAGCTCAAACCAGCCCGTGTAAGAGTCGTGTTAGCTGCAGAAATGTACTCAGTTGACAACTGAGTACGTTTCTGCAAATAACACAATGGAGCCATGTTGGCTTCAAATAAAGGGTGCATATGTGTCAGGCAGCATGCCAATGGCCAAATATGTGGCCATTGGCAAGGTACCCCAATGCAAATATGAGAAAAAATTAATTTTTTTCCGGCGATCGCTGATGTGTAAACGCAGCGCAGCACCGCTCAAACGGGCTGCGCTACATAAAACATCAAAAGGAAGGTTATAAACCCACAAATGTGGGTTTTATGCAATGCATAGATATACAATGCAGGGACCAGCAGACCAAAAACAACCTGGCCACCGTTTAGTGGTTGCTAAGGGGGGAAGCTGAGTCTAAGACATGTAACTAAGCATTAGTAGGCAATCCTATGTAAATGAGTGTTAGGCTACTGAATCCCACTGTCACATAGCAAATGAGCACATTCTGAGTAGTGTAAGAGTTACATAAGGGGGAGGAACAGAGTAGGAAATAGGTGACATCACAGGGGGGAATGGCAGAAAGAAATGCAGTTCATTGGAGGTCAGTGTTACGTGACAGATGTCAGACACATATCATGGAAAGAGGAGTGCCACAAGATAAGCATGGGAAAGTCAAGAAATGGAAGGTGTACACTGTTGCCAACACCAAAGTTTCTTGCTGGGCATGCATACGCATGTGTGCGTGCCAGGAGGCATGAGTAGGGCAGTGTGCGCGCGTGTAAGGTAGACTGAGCATGTAGGAGCCTGTAGGCAGACTTGTAAGACTCTTTGTGCTGGTGTGCGCGCGTTTTAACCCGAATAAGTATATTCTAAACCGTGTAAGCATGTGTGCACACGTGTAAGCCACTGTGAGCGTGTTTCCGCTGGTATGCGCGTTACTCCCCCCTGAGGAAACAGAAAGAAAAAGGAAGCAACAGAAATAGTAGGAAGCTAGCAGGGAATACTGCTGGAGCTAGCAGGTGAAAACAATTAAAAGCAGGCAATTACATAGGCAGAATACTAGTCCAGCCCAGCACTTAAAAGTCTGCAAACAGCAGTGCAGTATGATTCTCTCAAGAGACACTGCAAGACAGGAGTAAGCTATTAGAAGTGAAAACTGAAAAAGCTTCACTCAGACCAAAAATGCTAGGGGCTGCCATAGCTGTCATAAGGAGACATAGGTGACTTGCTGAGGGTGGTGACAATGCAAATGCTGCCAGACAACCCACAGTGAGGAGACAGAGAAGAGTGTACAGGCCCAGGGTCACCTACCAGGGGTTACATGAGCTGGAGATAGTGGAGCGCTATAGAGTTGAAATTGTTGAGCTGTGCAGGCCATGCCTCACACACAGAACCAACAGAGGGGAACCCATCCCAGTGGAAACCAAGGTATGTGTTGGCTTAAGAATACTAGCAACAGGTACCTTCCAGAGACCAACTGGTGATATGATGGGGATCTCACAGGCATCAGCATCCAGGGTACTGCACCAGTTCCTGGATGCCATGTCAGCACATGTCGGAGATCATGTATATTTCCCCAATTCCTGTGAGGCATTGGCCAACAATATGTGTCTCTTCCAGCAAATAGCGGAATACCCTGAGGTAGTGGGTGCAATAGACTGCACGCATATACGCATCAAAGCACCAGCCGGTGAGCAGGGTAGGGCCTACATTAACCGCAAGGGCTTCCCCTCCATCAACTGCCAGGTCATGTGTGATGCCCAGGGCATAATAATGAATGTGTGTGCTGGCTGCCCTGGAAGCTACCATGATTCCCATATCTGGCATCTGACGCAGCTGTACCAGACATTTGCCAGTGGGGACATCCCACATGGTCACTTAGTAGGAGATGCTGGATATGCACTGGAGCCGTGGCTGATGACATCCATCAGAAATGCACACACACCTGAACAGGAACGCCATAATGAGGCACACGCACAAACACGAAATGTAATCGAGCGTGTGTTCGGGCTGCTCAAGTCACAGTTCCGGTGCCTGGACACATCTGGTGGAGCCTTGCAGTACTCACCACCTACATGTACCCAAATTGTCATGGTATGTGCTATGCTACATAATATGATTCTGTAAAAACAGCTGCAGCAGGATCAGCATAGGGCTGGGCCAAACAGCCCCCCACCATTGCCAAGTCAATCACAGGCAGAGCGTGACTCGGAGGAGGAACAACCTGAGCCTGCCCCATTAGGCAGAAGGAGGCATGCCCAGTATGCCTTGGCCTTGGCAAAGCGGCAATGCATAGCACATACACTGGCTCAGCAGGGACCCTGGAAATGATACCTCTCTCTGACTCACACGTATAGTAAAAGGGACGCCTAAGTTGACACAACCTGCTTTCAAACATGTACAGGGAGTGTAGTATGTTCATCCAACATAGGCAGCCCTGCAGCACCACCTGAGGCATGATTGCCATGTGTTAAGCAATGTAACACCATGTAGTATATGCAAACTTGATGACCCTGACTAACGTCCTACCCTCACCAAGCATGATGCCACAATATGAAGATGAGATGATCAATTGCAATAATTGGCTGAAGTATTGCTGTTAGTCAAAGGGGATCCAATGCGTGCCAGCCTGGGATGACATGCTGAGCATGACATGATGCTCCACCTGCTAGGGGTGGTGTGCACCTATCAGTCCTGGCCTTATGGGTACTGGCAAAGGCTGTTGTTACCCCCAGCATGCCGTGAATAGGTAAGGCTCAAAAAAACAAACCCACCTCCATAGGTATCACAAGGGATAAGAACCTAGATGTAATGCTACCCAATGCCAGAAGTCTAAACAGCAAGATGCATGCAGTTTAAACTCCCCTCAGCATGGAGAATGTTGATATCTGTTCTGTAACAGAAAACTGGGTCAAGTCTCACAACAGCACCCTAACACTACCAGGTTACACCTCATACTGTGCTTTACATGATAGAGCAAACCTAAAAAGGGAAGTAATCTCTGATCAGTATTATGGCAATAAAATATGTCCACTCATACAATCCACTAAGGCCAACTACAACAAGTTGAATCTGTGAATCTTGAGACAATGTTACACCTGCCCCATGTACACAGACAACCCTCTCCTCCCCCCAAGAAATGCAAATATATGTGAGAGATGCAACCATTTATCCAAACCGGAGGCTGAGCTCTCTCAACTCAGTACTGTCAAAACTAGTCAGGAGGAGAAGGTAACCACACACACCACAAACCCAGTCTCACATTGACCTATCACAACTGCAAACCAAAGACATAAACACAGAAAAACATTCCCGGAGGCTCTAATTACAAACACACCACATCAACAGAGGCCTCCAAAGCAGACACCCAAGCAACCACTACCTCCAAATATAGCACATGCAACACATAGTACACAAAGCTGGTGTGCCAAACAGTCACAGGCCAGAAGGAGAAACAACATGCCTGATACAGTTGTAATAGGTGACTCCATAGTCAGACACACTGCTGACCCGCTCACCAGACTGAACAAGGGAAAGGGTACAGTAAGCTGCCTGTAGGCTGCTACAACGCCACATAACACAACACGCAGGTCACCCCAAAGCAAGTACAAATATGATGCAGTCATTGTCCATGCTGGTGTGAATGACCTGAGCGTACCTCCGGACTACATGAAAAGAGACATAGATGAGCTCTCCGATTATGTAGGCCAGGCCGGTATGACTCTGACCTTGGGCAGCATCCTACCTTCACCAAGAATGATGCCACAGTACAAACACAGAATGATCAGCTCTAACAAGTGGCACAATTACTGGTGTCATTCCAAGGGGATCCAATGTCTGTCCGCTTGGGATGTCATGCTTGACAAGCCACTCTGCTTTGCCAGGGATGGCTTGCGTCTGGATATTGGCTAAGGCTCTTGCCACCTCCATAGAGCCTTTTGTAGGCAAGGCTGAAAAGACTAACCCACCTCCCTAGAAAACATAAGTGGAAAGAAACATAAGGGTAATGCTGCCCAATGCCAGACGTCTAAACCTCAAGATACATGCTCCTGAGGCCCTCCCCAGTATGGAGAACATCGATGTCTGTGCAGTGACAGAAACCTGCAGCAAGGCTCCCGAGAGCACACCAGCACTACCAGGTTATACCTCATATCATGTGTCTTGGCCCCAAAACTTGGAGCAAACCATAAAAGGAGGGGGAGTATCCATATTTAGCAAAGATACCCACACGTCCAGGTAACTGACAATGCACGAAGCATCGGAGACCACCCATGTGCAACTAGCCATAGGCAAAACTGCTGTACAGTCTGTAGCATGCTACAGACCACACTCTCACACACAGGAACCCCACTCAGCCTTCCTGAAGACACTGGACAGTATGAATGTCTCACCAAATACCAAACAAGGTGCTCGCAAATAACCACATAGGTGGTAATCCATTACATATGGAAGTTGTAATCAGGGACCTAGGGACACAAGTGGACAGTAACCTGTCATGTGACACTCACATTGCCAACGTGGCTAGGAAGACCTTCTATATTGGCCACCTTATCATGAAAGGAATCACATCTATGTCAACAGAGATCATTGTGCCCCTATACTGTTCTCTTATCAGGCCCATAATTTAGTATAATGCCTCATTTGGGATGTACCTCATCTGACACCTGCAGCAGTTAGAAAGACCTCAAAGGTACCTCACCAAGAGGATAAAGGGTCTCAAATATATGTCATATGCTGCCTGGCTGTAGACACCCCAGCTGTATGCAGTCACATACTGCCTACGCAGAGGCGTTGTATGCCTGCTGTACAAGGCCATGTCCAACACAGGATTAATGGACATGCTCCACCCCAGAAAACCCAAATCCATCAGAGCTGTGAGAGCGAGAGATGTCAACCTCAACACATAATGAAATAGGATGTGCTGGAGGGACAGATACATAACCCAGAGGCTCCCTACACCCCGGAACAGAATCCCACTCCATGTTAGGCAGAGCCCCTCACTGACTCTCTTCAACAGGAATCTTGCCAAGTGGACGGGTGATCGTACATGTACACTGGGGGTCTTCACTGTGTCACGTCTAGAAAGAGGCACAGTAAAGTAATTCCTAAATGGCCATAATATTCACGTAGCAAGGGGTGGCGAAAGCCACACACACTCTGGCTAGGCTTATAAATGCCCTAGGGCAGATAGCCTAGTATGAACCTATGATCCTATGAAGATACAAATTGTACAGGACACTAAGGATAATCACAAGGCTTTCTTAACTGATGGTAGGAACCTTGTGGGAATTCACAGATATGCTCTGAATCACTCAAATAATACAAACAATATACCAAACACACACACATTGCCAACATCCAACCTGACAGGTTCAGTGCAAACTCCCCCCCCCCCCAAATGCCAAATATCTATCCCAGCAGAGTGCTGTCCCCCTGACATTGCAGATGCTGAGGTAACAGCCAGCATCTACAAAGCAAAACACACAGCATCAATGGTACGAGATGGTGTCCTGGGCTGAGTCCAACATGGACTCCAAGAAGAATGGAACGCCATATAACACTACTGCTCAATGTCAGCTTTACCACAGGATATGTACCCAAAGAGCAGTGTAAAACAACAGTGGTCCTTCTCCACAAAGGTGCTGCCTGAGTGGATACTGCAAACTACCACCCCAGAATCCTGACAAGCTTGGTCTGCAAAGCTATGGAAAGGATCAGCATGTACCTCAGACATAAAGATATTGGGGACCTACTGACACTGGACCCTACCCAGTGTGGCTTTCTTAAGTGCAGATCCTGCCCCTTAAACATGTTTGACTCATTTGAAACAGTCATTAAGGCCATTGATGAGGGGAATGTGGTCCACACAGCCTAGCTGGACCTTGCAAAAGGCTTCCATACAATACCCCACATGTTCATTATAGATAAGCTCACCAGCTTAAATATAAACCCCTATGTCAGTAGAGGGGTTGCAAACCAGCCCAAGGACAGAACTGACATGGTCAGAAATGCTGCATCCATGTCAGACTACAAACCAGATAAACTGGCATCCCACAAGGCTCGGTCCTGGGACCTCCCTTGTTTGGTATATATGTCCCATAGGTACAGGCCAACATGGAAGGACTGTGTCTGAACAAGTTTGCAGAGGACTACAAACTGGCCACCCTATCTGACCCTCCAGCTGACACAAGCATCCCACAAAAGGGACACATAGAAACAGACAACTGGTGCCATAGCCATGTCAGCAAGCTAATTGCAGAAAAGTGTATAGTCATCCCCTGTGGATATACAGTAAGTGCCCACCAATTACCACATAGGTGTTAACCCATTAAGTACTGCAGAAGTAATGAGACCTGGGGACACGTTGATAGATATCTTGCATTGGACAAGCATGTGGCTGTAGTAGTTACAGAAACATACCATATACCCACCTAATCATGAAGGTAGTCAGATCTAGATCAGGGGAGGTCATTGTGGCTCTGCAGTCATCCTTCATCAGCCTCACAATTGAGTACAATGTCCCCTGTGGGATGTACCTCATCAGACACCTCCATCAACTGGAAAGACCGCAAAAGTACCTCACCAGGAGTATCAAAGAGCTCGAACAGATGCCATGTGTTGGCTGATTAAACAAACTGCAGCCTCACAATTGAGTACAATGGCCCCTGTGGGATGTACCATAGACACCTACAGCAACTGGAATGACCACACAAATACCCCACCAGGAGGATTGCAGAGCTGTAACAGATGCCATGTGTCGCCTGAGTAAAGTAACTGCAGCTCCACACAGTGCCATACTGCCTGACTGGAGGTGAACTATGCCTGATGTTTAGAGCCATGACCAACCTGGTATCAATGGACATTTGGCACCATGTAAACACTGAATGCTGGTGACCTATGCAGCTGACAGGCCTGAACCCCAGCACAGACCTAAACAGGACAAGCTGTACTGATTGGTTCACAACCCAGAAGCTCACTCCACTCATGACTAAACTCCCACTACAGGATATCCAGGGAGTCCCTCAGTGACTGTCATCCAGAGGAATCATGATGACTGGATGGGAGATGGCAGGTGTACCCTGGATATCACCTGTATGTCATGGGTAGACAGAGGCACAGCACACTAACTGTGACATATGTCATGGCAAACACCAGTAAATGTGTGTTGAAGGACAAACACTCTCTGACTAGCATTACAAATGGACTAGGACACATGGCCATTTGTTACTGTCCACACAAGTTGTGGAATACAATAACAATGTCGGACAATCATGTACTAAGCTGTCCATATCTGAACAAAATGCAACATGGTCATATCTGCACAACTGGCCCTCAACCAGTCTGGTGTGCTCACTATAAACATTACAAGCAGTGATAGGACTGAAACCGATCATACTGTCCACCACAGTGAAAGTTTTGCACCAGTACAATATACAACAATACAACTGTTTTGGTCAGCAGGAAAGGATGATGACAACTGTATGCAAACTATCCCATGGCGACCCTGCAGGCACAGCATAATGCCTGTTAGGTTCAGACACACAGCAGTTGGGCAGTAAGAACACAACCTGATGTCCAACACTCAACTGTACATGTGATATATAGATGGCGTCCACACACAAACAGAAATGTGGTGGTCCACAGATCCAAACATAAGGAAAGGTCACACTGGGCATGCTCGCACACTTAGATAAATGAGATGTGGCAGTCAAGAAGCCATACGGACTGTGAACTGGGCATGCTCACACACTTAGGCCATGTCACAGTTCAGCAGTTGCACACACATATCTGGCATTTCTATGTGTTAACACAGGAACCTCCCACAATACAGACATCTTCCCAGTGCACACAGTGACGTTACAACTGATACATAAGTAAAGTACTGGATCCCACTCTTATGCAAACATCTCCCACAGTACACACGTTGTTTATAGAGCTAGGGAAGGCTATGGCAATAAAGACCCACAAACAGTATATGAGTAACAGATACATGCATCTGACAGGTAAACATATGGCCATAGAGTGCAATACCTGACCGTTGTCTCTAGGGAATACAGAAGGCTATCCACAGTGTATTTGGCATCTGCCTCCACAGTACAGTAGGCCACTGTGCCTGTGCAAAGTTAATGCACAGATATGCTCTCCCCCTTACTGATGGATAGTAACAGATGTACATACCTCTTCATCCATAATGATGTCAGCACACTATACATATGTCAGGAGCAGAAATTATACCCAGTAATGTGAATAGCGCACTCCGCTACTGCATCTCTAACAAGTGTCATAACATAGTTAGGTAGGGGTTTGAATCCTGCAAGTGCCCAGTGTGTGTGTGACTGTGTATGGGGGAGTAGTGTGTGCAATTCCATGTGTATGAGAAATGTCCCTTTTGGCAACTTTTACTACACAAAACATGCTGCATATTCTACTGTCTAAACACTGATGATGTCAGCACCCTATAAGTACAGCAGGAGAAAGCAATCCCCCCAGTAATGCAAATAGTGCGCTCTGCTAATGCGTCTCTCACTAGAGTCCTAACATAGTTAGGTAGGGGTTTGAATCCTGCAAGTTCCCAGTGTGTGTGTGACTGTGTATGGGGAATAGTGTGTGCAATTCCATGTGTATGAGAAATGTCCCTTTTGGCAACTAGTACTACACAAAACATGCTGCATATTCCACTGTCTAAACACTGATGATGTCAGCACCCTGGATGATGTCAGCACCCTATAAGTACAGCAGGAGAAAGCAATCCCCCCAGTAATGCAAATATCGTGCTCTGCTAATGTAACTCTCACAAGTGATCTAACATAGTTAGGTAGGGGTTTGTATCCTACAAATGCCATGTGTAATTTTGTCACACAGTTTGGCCATGTGTGTGGGGTGTTGTTCCCAATATTGCATGACATACATTATATCAGTAATGTCAATGCACACATGATGTATGTGTGTGCCACCTACACATATGTACCTGTGAACTGCAAGAGTTCCCATATCCGAAGCCTGCCTCATGTGAATACATGGAATATGCATCAGACAACTGTATGACTGGGGTGTTCTGTGCAGGGGCTGCATGTGGTATGTGACTATACAGTTTGGGTTGTAGATGGTGTCATCCCACCAGCGAGGGGTACATGATTGGTCTGGAGCATATAGTCCACATGTTGGTGATGAACAGGTGCAGCATGTTGTCACCACTTGTGGGAGTGGTAACAAGTTGTTCCTTTGCAATGCAGGGAATGAATGATAAGACACCTTCAGACAGGGTCTTGCAGCTAGAATAATGCTCACACTGTATGTTTGGGTAGTTGCAGTACAACCATATAATGGTGTGTATAGAGACTGTCATATTCCCAGTGTTGTCAGGAAGGCCAAGTGGATTTCCTGGGTATGGGAGTGTGGTGTGTGCCAGGCTATGAACCTGAAGGCAGTCTAACCCACTGTGTGTTGCACATGGAGAGGCACTGATGCTTTGTGCAGTGCCACCAACCTGGGGGTGTGTGTATTTGAGGAGCCTTTGGATACATCCCCCCTGTTCTGTTTTGGAGCATGTGTAGGGGGATGACAAGCATGGTATCAGGAATGACTTGGCACTGATGGTGTGCACCTGGGAGCCTTGTACCAGGAGTCTGTTACTGCACAGATATTGCTTTACCCCATGCTAAGGACAGTTTCCACTGCATGCATCTTGAGGTTTACACTGCTGCTGTTGAGTAGCATTGCTATTAGTGTCCCATCCCGTGTGCTACCTGTGTAGGTGGCTATGTAATGTCAGCTTTGCATACAAAGGCAGTATGTGTGTAGCAACAGCCTCTGCCAATATACAACGGCCCATGGGTGACAGGTGCAAGCTGTCCCAAGCAAAGCAATGTGGCATGTCCAGCATGTAATCCCACACTGACAGGCATTGGATCCCCTGTGGATGTCACTGAAAGATACATTAAGTGCAGAAACCGATGATCCTGTCTACATATTGTGGCAGCATTCATGGTGAGGGTGAGATGCTACCCAAAGCTAGGGTCATACCAGCCTGTGCCACAACCTCAGAGAGCCCCTCCATGTCCCCTAACATGTAGTCCAGGGAGGTGCGTCAGAGGTCATACACACTGGCACAGACAATGACCGAGTCATACTGCTACATGCCTTGGAGTGACTGCTTTGCTTGTGTTATGTGGTGGATCATAGTGCCCGACGGGCAGCTCAGCGTGACCGTCACCTTCTTCAGTCTGGGAGCAGGACCACTGTGTACGTGTCAATAGAGGTACCTCATACAACCGTAGCAGGTGTGTTGTCTAGCCGTATGGCCTGACACTGTTAGGCACACAGGCTTTGTGAGCTATGTGTCGCATGTGCTCTGCTCTGGCGTAATGTCTGCTTTGCAGGTGTCAGCTGCTCAGGCAGGATGCTATTCTGAGAGCCCAATAATGTACCTGTGTGTGTCTGTGTTTGGATTGTGGTCGTGGCAGGTCTATGGGAGACTGGTAGTGTATTCACTGTAGTATCCCACTCCACCTGACAGGGAATGCCAGTGCTGTGTAAACAGAGCTTAGCCCCCAGTTTGGCTATGTGGTTGCATCTCTCACATGTGTTGTACATGTATGGGAAGGGGAGAGGGTTGTCTGTGTACATGAGGCAGCTGTAACATTGCCACATGACTCACAGATTCACCAACTGGACCTGAGAGTAGATCGACAGGTGACCTTTGCACATGCTACCATAGCATTGTGATTCCCACACTAAGTAATGACACATAGGGCCAATTGGGAACAAGGTACTCAAGGTGACTATGTGAGGGTGTAGTGCTCCTGAATTGTTAGTGCTGGCATATATGAATGCTGTCTTGAGCAAATGTGAGGTACATCATATGCAATGTGTTACAGGCAAGCTACATGCAAACAGGTCAAACAGTGACGTTCTGTCAAGTGACACATGGACATCAGTACAGTAAGCAACACAGATGTCACTAGGGATCTACAGAGGCACTGTATATCTGCACCGCGGGTGGAATCAGTGTTTCAGGAACATAACAGGCAAACATGCATACAAACAAAGCTACAGTCAGCAGGCCTGTATGTAGACTATGCTACAACAAACAAGGTGTACGACTTCCAGTATGTAATAGTGCATATATGCAGGCACTCTAAGCCAGTACCCAGACATTCCTAGGTCAGATGGGCTGGGTCCAGCCGCAACCCCCACAAGTGTATAGACCACATACCTTCGTAATGTTGAATAACTGGCCTGATACCCAAGTGCTCATACCTGTAATAATACACATCTCAAATAACAGACACTGAGCCCTCACTCAGCAGTTCCAGACGTAGTATGATGTATGCTACCTGTCCTGGCACCACAGTATCCTTGACATGTATGGACACTCTCCCTCCTGTCATAGTTAGTTCTGTGTTTTGGTGCTGTTATGCATGGTATGAGGTGTGACCTTGTAGTGCTAGTGTGCTCTTGTGAGCCCTGAACCTGCTGTGTAGTACTGCACAGATATCAACATCCTGAAACATCTGCATTGCAGAGTCGTGTGTGGACAGCATGCAACTCGCAGTTGACATGGCCATAATTGAGTATCAATATGTACATTGTTGCATCCCCTGTGCTACCTATGTAGGTGGCCATCCCTTCACAGTCTCACCATCAGTATGCAAAGATGTGCAGACAGAACACTGTGATAATTAGTATGGGTGTACAAAACAATACAATGACATTCATACTGTAACTGCATCAGGCATGCTGGTATATACCCACAATGCTATAATTACACTGTACTGTTGTCAACATCATACTATTACAGTATGTCTATGTAGTCACCCTGTGCATCAGCACCATGTTAACCTGTTCCTGCACCGATCTTACAGATTGCAGGAGGTGGCACAGTTTCATCATATGCACAGGGTGTGTTCCTGGTATGCCTGAGTCTGCCACTGATACAACCAATTGACATGTCTGTGTGTGTGTGTTGGTGAGGGACAGCAGTACAAGATGGGGCAATGTTGATGCAGTGTGTGCGTGTATGCAGTAAGCCCTAGGTGTTATCACTTTGCATGTGTGTATGAATGCACACAGTCCCACCTCATGGCTGCCATATACAGGTGTTTGTTGACAGCCGCAGACTGTACCTGCCAGGACATAAAGATCACTGTCTGTGGCCATGGACATGGTACCTGTGCCTGGCAGAGGTGCTACGGACCGTATCAGGTACCAATCCAGACTGGGTACTGTCATCAGAAGCAGGTGTTCATTGACTGGAGACAGGTCCCTGTTGGGACTGTCCAGCACCATGTGCATGTGGTCTCCTGGGGCGGTCCGATGACAGCACAGACCCAGCATTGCTGGGGCTGCTGCTGGCACTATGTGAGCAGCCGTGGCCCTGTTGTCATCCGCGATGGCTGCCAGCTGCTGCTGTTGCTGGCATACGGCCACCGACGCCTCAACTGTCCACCATTGCCCTGGCTCATGGATATATAGTTGTGGAACAGATCTAATGTGTCCCCCCAACGTCTGTCAATGACCTCTGTGAAGTTGCGTATGGCAGCCGCAACATCACGCATACTGTCACTCATGGCTGTGCGACATGCTCTCAGCTCCCTCAGACCCTGTCTGGTGTACCGTTCCATATGTGACTGTGCCTGCATTACAGCCCGGAACATAGCTGGGGTTGAAAGACCTCTGTGGGCACATCTGACAGGGGCAGTACGCCCACGGATGCTCCCACGAGAACCCATGGACATCTGCCTGTGCAGTACCATGTCAGGGCCCTGGCCATGGCTGCAGTGTGGGGATGCATGTGCCACCGGTACCACATTACCCTGGTCAATGCCCACTGTATCCTGTCCATCACCTAGGGACATTGGTGACCAAGGATGTATTGGCAGGATGACTGTGCACATAGATGGGGTCGACAGCTGTGTAGTGTCATTTGGCTGACCAATGACAGACCCTGGCACACCTACCTGTGCCATTACACAGGTATCATCATCACTATCCACAGCAGCTGATTCAGGTTCCCTGCTGCATGACACCAGAGCAGCACCAGAACCTGTGGGAGTAAGACAGGAATTACAGTTTACAATGTGTACACCATGCCACCACTGATGCACACATGGGCACATGCACACATGGGCACATGCACACACCTCGGTATATGAGATATCAACCCACAGACACAAACACACCTGCAATCAAACACATTGCACTACTGCTTCAGCCTATTATTATTATTAGTATACAGAGTAGTGAAGGTAATGGTATTACACACTCACCAGCATGGATAGGCTGCCTTACTGTTACACCAGAGGGACCTGTGGAAAAGAGACATTCATAGTCAGTGGGCACAACTGTGCCATTGATACTGTGGGCATGTTACAGTTCAGTAGTGCAACAGTTAGCTTCCACTGGTGTACTGCAGATAATGAGGTTATCACTAATGCACAATAATTACCAAGATAACAGCTAGAAATCGGGAACACACCCCACACATGCATAACCTAACGTGTACAGAATGGTCACTATACACATGGCATGTTACCTGCACGCTCTGTGTCCTGCTGCTGTGTGGCTCCAGCCTCCATCATTACACATGTATGCTGTTGTTGTTGCTGCTGTGCTGGAGCCACAACACTCAGGAGTAGTCCTTCCAGTCTGGTAAGGGGGGGGTGTCTAGCCACCCCACTACCTGTGGCAAGCTGTTGCCTGTGGATATCCGATGCACGCTGATGGACATTTCTAATTAAATCACTGCAGTGATGGCGTACCTGCTCATATGTCCGGTTATATGTGCCTATGTCATTTACCCGACGGACCAGGTCTTGCCACAGTGCAGCCCTCTCCTGCTGGTTCTGGCTGGTGCGGGAAAAGAGTACAGCGAAATCCTGCACCAGGCTCTGGTGTATCTCCTCCTCTTCTGCAGCGGAGTAGACTGGGTTCTGCTGGTGAAATATGTCCCTGAAAAGGAGAAGGGAAATATGTCAGCAATATCTGTCGGCAGACTGTAGCACACATAATACACATTATACTTGACTGCAGTGATATAACTTAGGCACCATATATAGCATCTGTCTGTCTATTGGGGGATACACATGTACATGACCAGATATCAGTGCTCATCCGACAACTGTGCAATAGTACCTGGCACACTCCATACAACAGACTAGTATACTGCAGTAGTCAACGCACTGTTTCAGGTACAATACACGACCCCACACTGGGGGTTTGAATCAAGGTACTGTATGGGGAACATTATCAGCCCATGCACTGCACACAATGCATGTTACATATTTCACTGGTACTGCACACTACACTTACTTGCCATAACCGTACCTACACCACAGTGACAGACCACAGTGACAGACAGGGTAACACAGCACAACATATGGCAATGTAGTATGTGTTGATCGCAATACCCCACACACCTGTCTCTGGCCTCACACCATGGACACACACTACCATGACAGACAGACAGTCATGGTGAGCAATCACACCAGTACACAACATGCACCCAGTCACTAGCACACTCATTCCACCTGACATATTCCATTTGCAATGTGTTAATGGGTGTGCATTGCGTCCTAGGTAGGTAGTGTGCTTTTGGCCCTGGGCCTACAGCAGCATACTGTTATGCTATCCTGCCCCTTGTGACACATGTGTTATGATCGTACCTGTTCCTTACAAACAGTTACACAGAGTGACTTATATGGCATATTACCTATCAGCATAACATTCAGCAGGGGTATGTCTGACATCTACTCATGGGGAGGCTTGCTTCTTAATTCTGTGTGGTCTACTACAGGATATGTCATATCTGTGGGTAGGGTCCCATACCTCCACCATGTGCTCTATACTGCAGTGACAAGGATGACAGACGTAGGTAATTTGTGTTGTGGATGTTGGAGGTGTTACCATGGTTGGGAGACAACTGTCATGGGTGTGACCGAACTATGTATATCCAGCAGTGGTAACCTCTGTGTAGGTAGTCTGTGTGCGCTCTATGGTGTTTGAGTGCATTGACACAGTTACTTGCATATGTCTGTGACCTTCACCATATCTGTAGCTGTCATTGTAGGTACATACCGTGTAGGACATTGTGGGGTGTGGAGGCGTACAGTGACCTTCATGTCCATAGCTGACACACCATGTCCACTGACACATTCCATATTCAGGTATTACAGGACTAGTGTGCCACTGTGTGTATCGATGTGGAGCCTATTGTACACTTGTTGACCCTGTTCCCCCCTGACACATGCAGTGGTGGGCAGGCATGTACATATGTGGTGGTTACTGGTGTCAGTGTTTTTGAATGGGGTATGGTACTCCAGTATCCACACTGGTGTTCACTCCATGCCTGTGACACCAGGCACCTGTAGAAAGACATCTGCACACATGTGCCTCAGACAGTCTATATATGTGTGTATATATGTATATGTATATATATATATATATATATATATATATATATATATATATATATATATATATATATATATATATATATATATATATATATTTATATCTGTATATGGATATATATCTGTTTGTATATATGTATATATCATATGTATATCTAGATGTAGATATATACATATAGATGTGGGGAGAGAGGGGGAGAGAGTGAGAGAGAGACACAGGGTGAGTGTGAGGGGGTGGGACAGAGAGTGAGAGATAGTCATATACAGACATGTCTGTTGTCAGTCAGATCTATCTGTATATGTGTAAGTCTCTACAGATACCTATATATGTATGTGTGTATTACATATATCTGTACATACATATTCTACCATTCTCGATGTCTGTGCAGTACGTGAGAACCTGGTTCAAGGCTCCTGAGAGCACACCAGTGGTACCAGGCTATACCCCATATCAGGCATTTTGGCCCCAGGACTCGGGACAAAACTGACAGGGAGGGGGTGTGTCCATATTCATGGAGGGCACACACCTCCAGGTTAGTGGCAACACATGAAGCATCACAGACCATCCAGGTGCAGATAACCGTAGGCAAACTTGCTATACAACTGGTAGCATGTTACAGACCACCCTCCCGATCTCGGGGACCACAGTCGGCCTTCCTGTAAACATTGGAGGATATGAATGTCCCACCACACACCATCATATTGGGATAGTGTGACTACCCTAACATACACTGGATGCTTTATTCTACCCCAAACACCCTAGCCCAAAGGTTCCCAGTATTCACTATGTCAAATGCAATGGAACAGCTGGTCATCTCTCCCACAACAGGAGATAATATACTAGACCTGATCATCACAAACATGGGTACAATGTGCTACACACCGGAAGGATACCCCTCACTAGTCATATCTGACCACAGACTTAATCACCCTGGATATACATATCCCACCTCCCCCACAACACAACAGACTACAGTGGGAGACCTCTCACATGCCAACTTTACATGTCTTATAACTGAGGTAGTATCCTGAATGCCCACTGGGCCATTGTAATCCACTTCCCACAATGCAGACACCCTCACATATTACAGACATCTCCAAGAATGCATGGATCATGCAATCACAAATGGAACCATGACCCTCTCCACCAAGGGCAGGCATCCTGTCTGGTGGACCCCAGCATTGAACAACTTGTATAACAATAGATGGTAGCTACTGCACAGCAGACCATACTTCCATAGAGCTACGGCATCTCTCATCAGCAGTAGTAGACAGATGGGTTTTGTCGTACAAACATGCAAGGCCAACAATGAGAGGGACATCGCTATGGTCACTACAGATAACCCCAGGGCCTTCCTCTGCTATGTTACACACCTGGGTGGGAACCCTCGGTTGTGTTCACAGTTACTTCACAGTGACATACGCTACACTGAACACACAGATAATGCCAACAGTCTGGAAGACAGGTTCAGTGCAGGTTTCTACACTCCCTCACCCACACATGTGGAATTACTTATCCCAGCTCACTGTAACCTCCCTGTCATCTCGGATGTCCAGCTGGGACCCACCCTCAGTGGAGCTGTAAACACAGCAGCAATGGGACCCAACGGTATTGCGGGTTGCATGCTACGTGAACTGCAAGAGGAGCTACACATGCACATTACATGCTATTCAGCCATAGCCTTACTACAGCATATGTACCTGGACACTGGCATACAGCAACAGTAGTCCCACTCCACACAGGAGGCACCTCTACAGACCCTGGTAACTACCGCCCCATACGCTTAACCAGCTTGGTTTGCAACACTATGGAAAGGATCATTATGGTACCCATACACAGAGACATTGGGAACCTAGACACTTGTTCCCACCAGGTTTGGCTTTGTAGAGGGCAGATCCTGCCTTATGAACCTGGATGACCTTTTCAAATCAGTCACTATAGCCATTGCTGAGGGCATAGCAGTCCATACAGCCTACCTGGACTTGCCTACAGCATTCAACACAATACCGCACTCTGCCATCATAGACATGATCAACAGCTAACATGTAAATCCATATGTCACATGATGGGTTGCAAACCAGCTAACGGATAGAAACCCTATAGTCAACCTCAATGTCAGACTCAGAGCCAGTCACATGCGGTGTCCCACAGGGCTCTGTCCTAGGACTGCTCATGTTCGGCATATCATTCTCAGAAGTGGAAGCAGACATGGGAGGGTAGTGGCTGACAATGTTCAAAGATGACTGCATACTAGGCGCCATAGGCAATACACCTGCTGACACATACATCCTACTGACAGGCCTCACGGACACCAACAACTGGTGGCGGAGTCATGGCCTGACACTGCATGCCACATAATGTATACTCATACCCATTTGGACGGACAAGGTACCTACATATTACCACATAGACAATAACCCACTGAGTACAGACAAAGTAATCGGAGACCTGGTGACACTGTGCAATGCTGACCTCTCATTTGACATCTACGTTGCTGAAGTGGTTGGATGGACTTCCTACCTTGCCCACCTTATCATGAAGGGATTCACATCCACATCAAATGGGGTCATTGTTCCCTTATACTCCTCCCTTATCAGGCCCATGACTGTGTACTATGCCCCATTTGGTATGTACCTCACCTGGCACTTGTAACAGCTAGGGGGACCCCATGAGTACATCACCAGGTGGATCAAGGGTCTGCAACACCTGTCATATGCTGCCAGACTAACATAACTCATGCTCTATTCCATAGCATACTGCCTACGTAGGGGTGATCTGTGCCTGATGTTGTAGGCCATGTCCAATCTGGTAGTGATGGACATGTTCCACCTCATACAATCCAAATCCATCAGAAGCACGACAGCTATGGATTTAAACCTCAGCACACATATGAATAGGACATACTGTAGGGACAGATCCATCACTAAGAGGCTTCCCATACTGTGGAACAGGATCCCAGTTCATGTTGGGCAGAGACCCTCACTGATGCTCTTCATGTGCATTCTTGACAAGTGGATGGGAGATCATAGGTTTACAGCAGGGGTCATCTCTGTGTCACTACTAGACAGAGGCACAGTCCACTAATGCTATTATGTAGGGGGGTCTTCACTCTGTCACTACTATACAGAGGCACAGGTTTCTAAATCTATTCTATACACTGTCTGCAGATAGCCTAGTACTATACTATGCCACTGTGAAGCTATATCTGTCTATGTATTTCTACATCCCTGTCTATCTATGTATGCACATATGCATATTTTATATATATATATATATATATATATATATATATATACATATATATATACATACATATCTCGATATACATACGTATACACATGTTTTATATAATATATATATATATATATATATATATATATATATATATATATATACTCCTTTTTAGGTCCACATATGTATACACACAGTAACGTACTGCTGAACACCCATTACTGTACCGCCTACTTGTACATTGCACTACAACCTACATTGCTATGTGCACATAGCTACCATCACATACATATGTATGTGGAGCCTTCAGTGACAGTTTCAGTATGTCCCGTCCCTATGCATCCTCATATACATAGATACAGACCAATAACACATCTGGAGGGTTCACAGTATGTAGAGTATTATAGTAGTACTTTACATTACCTGTGTTTGTTGCAGCCGTTTGTGTAGGCTTGCAGTTGCTTGGCCTGCTGTCTGCCTCTTTGCCTTGATGTTTCCGGTTTGTTATTTCTTTCTCTCATTTTTTTTTTTTTTTTTTTTGGTTCTCTGTTTCTCTCTGTCTCTGTCTCTCTCTGTCTGTCTCTGTGTCTCTGTCTCTCTGTGTCTCTGTCTCTCTCTCTGTCTCTCTGTCTGTCTCTCCAGCGGGTGCAATGACAGTATTGCATGTGTGGACTGGGAGTACAGGATGCTTTTGTAGGTATCTGCACATGTCCATGTGATGGCCTCTGCACCAATTGTTAGCCGGCATTCACTAATTGCATGCAGCCTGTTGTGTAGTGATTGCAGTTCTCACTGTGATTACAGACCTGTGCTATAAAAAGGTCTGTTAGGTAGGTGTAGCCCTTTCAGATTATCAGGGTGGGGACCATGCTGGTTTGCTGTGGACACTGTTCTGTGAGTGTAAGGGTTGGTATGTCTCTCATATTTCAGGCTGTGTTGTAGACACTGCAATGCATGTTGTTCTGTAAGCTACTGTTAGTACATTTGGCAGGGTGTCAGTGGGGCACAGTTGACATTTGTTTTCACATCAGGGACATCCCTGTAACTCAGTCACAGTTGCTATGTCTGCACTCTTAACTATTCAACTATGGCTGTGTTTATCCTGCTCTGAGTATGTGTGTGGCTTGCCAGATGCTACTGTGACATTATTACCTAGTAGCTACCAACTAGCATGACTGTTTCTCAGCACACAGTACTATTTTACAAATCCACTAGATTTGACAGTAAATATACATGACATGCTTTGTGTGCTAGACTTGTATATTCCCTTTAAATTCATTCCTACTATTTTATGATATATTTCTTTCAGCACAATTTTCTTGTATAGCACTCATGGCTTAGTTATTTTATGATATATTTCTTTCAGCACAATGTTCTTGTGTAGCACTCATGGCTTAGTGGTAAGTCATGCAGACTAGTGTTTCCAAGGTCCTGGGTTCGAGACTGAGGGAGGTATTTTATTTTGCTGCTAAGAAAACTACAGGCCTTGTCATTCTGAGTGAAAGTGCAAGCGGGTTAGCACTGGTTTGCACGGAGGTCACGCATGCACACTGCCGCTTAGCTTCACGCACACCCGCTTACTACTGCTTAAAACTGCTTAAAAGTTACTCTCGCACACACCCGCGCTATTTTCTTTGAAAGAAAAGAAAATGGGGAGATAGGAAAGTGGTGAAAAAGGGGTCACAAAGAGGGGAGGACAGTAGGGAAACAAGCTCGGGTTTTGCAGGAGGGATGTAGGATGCCCATTTCTTCGTCAGCAACAGCTGTGCATATGTTTTCAATTTGGTGTGACATTTGAAACCTTCCACACCTGAGAGAGGTGTAAGGACAACAATAATACTTGTTGTACAGCCAATTGTAATTGACAGTTTACACGTCCAGCAGACGTGTGCAAAATGGGCAGCTATGTATGGAGCGTAATTCTTTTGTGGGTACAGAGTGCCCTTTTTTTTTTTTTTTTCAGGTGAGAGTGGTATGTCAGGTACAGGAAGTCTGTATAGCTGGGGAGGTAGGTTGGGTAGGTTAACAGACAAGACAAACAAGACGCATACAGGGGTGGTGTATGACACATGTGGGGGTTACACAATTGTGAGGATGGATGTTTGGATATCTCGAGCACATGAGCCCACAGATGGCAACAGTGGAACTGAGATCCCCACCCATGGGCAGTTGCCACTGTGCCTTCACTGCCCAGGACGGGGCTGTGCTGGGGGCTGTGTAGGCCGGGCAGCAGGCACGCCCGTGAGTTGTGCCACCCATGCCTCAAGCTGGCATAGGGGCCCAAGCACAGCGTGCTGCATCTCCCTACGCACCACAGTCTGGACACTACAGGGGGGTGAGTGGATGTTCTCCTCCGGCCACGCTTGCAGAGGGGGGACGAGCCCCATCCCCTGCAGCGCTTCCACCCGCAGGTGGCACAGGGCCACTGGAGGAGGGTCCGGCCTGGGCACTACTGCCAGGTGCACTCACCAGCTGAGGTGGGAGAGGTGGGTCCGCTGGAACCCGCCTTCCCTGTCGTCCTGTGTTTTGCATTATGTTATGACAGTTTGGGTTAGTAACGTACAATACCATTCACAATTAGTTGTAACAGCATGTATTAGTATTCCCATTAACCAAACACCCATAAATTCAAGCCATTGAACAGCAAGCATAACACATGCATAATTTGAACAGCAATACACAATCCAACAACATGCAGGGTTGATTGATGGCAACAGGCCATCAGATTTGGATGTATGAACAGGACAGATGCATCAACGTACATGCAAATATGTATGAACCAACAGGACAAATGTCCAGGGGTGTTAATTGTGATTGCACATACCAATTTCACGTGGAATGGATTATATCTGGTTATAGGGTAGGGTGAAGAAAATTTAATTAACAACTTCAAATACCAATACATATGCTGTACATTTCTACTAGCTGCAGATATATACACACTACAGTTCTGCCTACAGTTTCCTAAGTGATAACTACTTCAGGTTGGTGATAGGAATGTTACTGCTACATCAATATACATTTCATTTTTATTCATACACATTCATATATGGCTCTGTTCAGCTACATCATCCTGCTACATTTGCTTTATATAGCTATAGACAACTGTGGATGTTTGGTATTTCAGACAACCATACTATCTGCATATTGCAGACTGAGAGCAACATATCCAGATTTTGAGACACACATTCCAGCTGCAGTACTGTTTTCAACACATGTTGCTGTTTGGTTCTGCCTGTCACATTCATTTCATTCTGTACTGACTGCAGTATACTTTATTCAGGAGTTATTACTACTTTATTGGTGGATTCATACCTCTTTCTCACACTCTCTCACTTGTTTTATTTTTACAATTCAGGATGGTACTTCATTCTAGGCTTTATTGACATGTTTTACCTGTAGTTATAACAATCCTTTCCAACAGTCTCACTTATGTCATGTTTCTGTATTTCAACAGGGATATATTTCACACGTGTGTTTTACTCAGCTTCTGCAGCTGTACTTTTCAGCCTGCTGCACGTTATGTACTATTATATTACAGGTGGGACATCTTTATTTCAGACTTGTTTCATTTTTATGTTTGGATTACAGGCTGCATCACACTTTTGTAATCAAGCAATACTTGCAAACCCTCTTACACTGTTACTTGCACATTTTATCAATTAGTGACTACACTGCACTCTTTTGCTAACTGTCATACTTATATATTTATTTACAGTTACAGGGAGAATTACTGACCTGCCTGGTGGCGCCGCACCAGCCTATCGCCATAGGCTCAGGTTCAGAGCGGACACCTGCAGCTGTAAT